>NC_047126.1:20773158-21147365 GCF_009829125.3 Periophthalmus magnuspinnatus
TGTGTGACTTCTCTTTAAGGTAGGCCTTCTTAAGATGGTTGATGTCTTCTTTTAACTTCTCATTTTCTTTTTCTAATCTTTCTGTTCGAGGGTTAATCATGGCCATCTCGGCTTGGAGCCTTCTATTTTTGTCTTTCTCTTGTCTAAGGGCTCGGTTTAATTTTACAATCGTTTGGGCTTCTTTACTATTATCATTTTTATCATTTGTTTCCATTGGCTTTTTACTTTCTGCCAGTTCTTTCTCCAACTTTTTGATTGTTTGTGTAGATCGCTTGTTTAAGGCGAAATACTTTGAATATAATTCGCAATATTCATCGTACAAATTTTCGTCGGTGACATCCTTGGGCAGTGGGTTGTGAACAATTTTGTCCTTTGGTTGTTTTTGTATTTTGCTAATTAGATTCCTGGCATCCTGTAAACTATTTTCTAGATCAGTTGATTTAACCCGCTCCGCTTTTAACTCCATGTCTCTGTCAGAAAGTTTTAGTCTTAATTCTTTAAGCTCATTTTTATAAGTATTACATATTTTTTGCAGAAGCTCATTGTTGTGTTCAAGAGTCCGTATCGCAAACGTCTGATTCTTCACGTATTGCTCCAGATTTGAAATTTTGTCATCGTACTCTTCCTTCATTTGAGATTTCTCTTGAAGCAACCTTCTGATGGTGACTTTCTGATTCTCGTTTTCAAATCTCAACCTCTCGTTTGTCAGCACAAGTTCTTTTAAGCCATATATTTCCTCTTTCTGCCTATGGATTCGCTCACGAAGTTTTGGGACCGTTTGTCGAAGAGCGCATAACTCTTTCCAGTCCAATACATCTAGATACATTTTGTACTATGAAGTTGTTGTTTTTTGTGTCTCTGTGATTGATTCAATGTGATCTTTTGGTTGTGATCTATTATATGTGATCTGCTGTGTGTAATTGTCTCTGCCCTACAATGTCTTTATCTTTGTCTTTGTTCATGTGCACGGTGATGTCACAAAGTTTGAGTGATCTTCACAAAGTCTATGGTTGTCAAAGCCGTTGCCGTGGTTACTGTTGCCATGTTTACTGTTGCCATGGCAGTGGAATAGCAGGACCCACACCGTCATAACATCTACAGTTGGTAGTTTTCAGATTCTAGAATGTGATGATGTCATACCGTCACATGGTGGGGAAGCACAGACTGTGTACATAAATGGACGTAGCTAACCGGCTAGCATAGACTGTGTACATAAATGGACGTAGCTAACCGGCTAGCATAGACTGTGTACATAAATGGACGTAGCTAACCGGCTAGCATAGACTGTGTACATAAATGGACGTAGCTAACCGGCTAGCATAGACTGTGTACATAAATGGACGTAGCTAACCGGCTAGCATAGACTGTATACATAAATGGACGTAGCTAACCGGCTAGCATAGACTGTGTACATAAATGGACGTAGCTAACCGGCTAGCACAGACTGTGTACATAAATGGACGTAGCTAACCGGCTAGCACAGACTGTGTACATAAATGGACGTAGCTAACCGGCTAGCACAGACTGTATACATAAATGGACGTAGCTAACCGGCTAGCACAGACTTTATGTATAAATGGACGTAGCTAACCGGCTAGCATAGACTGTATGTATAAATGGACGTAGCTAACCGGCTAGCATAGACTGTATATATGCCTTGTCAATTTTGGTCTTAAAATGTTCGTCTTGATCCACTCATGCACAATTCAGATATTTATTTCACAGTTTCGTCCATAAATAAAGATATGAACATTAATAAGTGACAAATCGGCTGCCTCCTTTCCTCGAGGTCGATGAGCTTCATTTGACTGCAGCCGGATGCACTCTCTTAGTCCACTTCTTTATACAGAGACAGTTTTCCCACCGTACTTTGCATTTAAATATCCAAAGGTACCTTCACAAATGTTGCCCCTGATCATTTCTGTTAGTGACTCGATGCAAGAAAAATCTGCACATTGATTTCACCCTTATCTCTGTTAAATATTATTGATCTATAGAATGTTGGGATGCCATCTGAAACCCAGCAATGCAGTCAGAGTGCAAAGAATTTGACCAGTTTTATTGTTTTGTCTGTAATTACAGGACATATCTACTTGAAACAAAAATGGACACAAGGTTCAGGGTCTTTTCTGTCAGCACAAATGAAGTAAGGTGAAATGAAATCACACATCTCCGGTCAGTTGTAAGGATTTTGAGACAAATTATGTTTATGGAGTTAGTGAAGATAATCAAATCAAATAATAAATCAAATTAAAGCCGCAAGCGGCATCGAACGGCCCTCGCGGGCCGTGCTTCGCACTCGGCCGACCCGGCACTCCCTAACGCGCCACTTGCCCCTTCTTTATTGGGGCTTTGGGCTGCACTTGTCACCAAACAAGTCAAAACACATCGGAAGTGCTGATGCACAAAATGGCAAAATTGGGTTTTTCCAGGCATCGCCATGGCAACACCGTGCAAAATACAAACTTGGTCCCCCGGACTTTTTTGTCGGGGACGACCTGAAGAACCACTGTGCCAAATTTTATGTTCGTCGTTGACGGTAATAAGTCGTTATAAGACTTTGAAATGTACGAAAATTTGGAAATTTTCCCATTAGGATAACATGGGCGCTTTCGCGCATTGCCATGGCAACCCAGTGAAAAATATGACATGGGTCTGATTGACTTTTTTGATCAGGATGACATGAAGAGTCATGGTGCCAAATTTCACACTATTCCATGAAACTAATATTTTTCCCATGAATGGGAAAAATTTGGAGATTTCCCATTAGGATAACATTGGCAGTTTGGCGCATCACCATGGCAACACGGTGCAAAAGACGACATAGGTCTGATTGACTTTATTGATTGGGATGACCCAAAGGAATTTAGTGTCAAATTTGGTAACATTTGGGAAAACTAAATTTTTGGCCTTCCATACAAATTTATTAGATGTTCTGTAGGGGGCGCTATCGCACCAATTTAGTTTCTATCATAATGAGTAGCTTTAGGCCCGAAAGTTTTACAACTGATTCGAATTTGAGCCAAATCGGACTTTGCATGCGCAAACGGGAGCAAATTTTGACTAACGCGCTCGTCATTCGCCATGACGTCGGGGTCCGCCATTGACCTCCCATTGACTTCCATTCATTTTAGCAGTAAGAAGTATGGCCCATGCCTGCGGCATGGGGGCTTGGATAGGGCTCGATGCCAGGAGTGTGTTTGGGGACATGAGCACTTCGCGCTGCGTCAGCGTCAACGCTGACATGCTAGCAAGAACAAATATGGATGTCCCATGCCGTAGGCGCTCGTCATTCGCCATCCTGTTGGGGTTGGTCATTGACCTCCCATTGATTTCCATTCATTTTAGTGGGGTGCTTGGATAGGGTTCGATGCCAGGAGTGTGTTTGGGGGACATGAGCGCTTTGTGCTGCCTTTGTCAACATTGACTCAGTATTGACAATGACATGTTAGCAAGAATAAATATGCATATCTCATGCCTACAGCATGGAGTCAGGGCAGAGGGAGAAGGAGAGGACTTCATATGCAAACTCGTTGCAAAAGCAGTAGGCCATAGGCCTAACTAATCATTTGATTTATATAGCACCTTTCATGACATCCAAAACTCTTTACAGTGCATTATTCATTCATTCCACACTCAGGGGTGGTAAGCTGCTATTGTAGCCCCAACTGCCCTCGGACAGACTGGCGGAAGCAAGGGTGCCAATCTGCGCCATCAGCTCCTCTGGCCACCACCAATGCAGCACACACCACATTCATATTAGGTAATATGGGTGAAGTGTCTTGCCTAAGCACCCCACTAAAATGAATGGAAATCAATGGGAGGTCAATGACCAACCCCAACAGGATGGCGAATGACGAGCGCCTACGGCATGGGACATCCATATTTGTTCTTGCTAGCATGTCAGCGTTGACGCTGACGCAGCGCGAAGTGCTCATGTCCCCAAACACACTCCTGGCATCGAGCCCTATCCAAGCCCCCATGCCGCAGGCATGGGCCATACTTCTTACTGCTAAAATGAATGGAAGTCAATGGGAGGTCAATGGCGGACCCCGACGTCATGGCGAATGACGAGCGCGTTAGTCAAAATTTGCTCCCGTTTGCGCATGCAAAGTCCGATTTGGCTCAAATTCGAATCAGTTGTAAAACTTTCGGGCCTAAAGCTACTCATTATGATAGAAACTAAATTGGTGCGATAGCGCCCCCTACAGAACATCTAATAAATTTGTATGGAAGGCCAAAAATTTAGTTTTCCCAAATGTTACCAAATTTGACACTAAATTCCTTTGGGTCATCCCAATCAATAAAGTCAATCAGACCTATGTCGTCTTTTGCACCGTGTTGCCATGGTGATGCGCCAAACTGCCAATGTTATCCTAATGGGAAATCTCCAAATTTTTCCCATTCATGGGAAAAATATTAGTTTCATGGAATAGTGTGAAATTTGGCACCATGACTCTTCATGTCATCCTGATCAAAAAAGTCAATCAGACCCATGTCATATTTTTCACTGGGTTGCCATGGCAATGCGCGAAAGCGCCCATGTTATCCTAATGGGAAAATTTCCAAATTTTCGTACATTTCAAAGTCTTATAACGACTTATTACCGTCAACGACGAACATAAAATTTGGCACAGTGGTTCTTCAGGTCGTCCCCGACAAAAAAGTCCGGGGGACCAAGTTTGTATTTTGCACGGTGTTGCCATGGCGATGCCTGGAAAAACCCAATTTTGCCATTTTGTGCATCAGCACTTCCGATGTGTTTTGACTTGTTTGGTGACAAGTGCAGCCCAAAGCCCCAATAAAGAAGGGGCAAGTGGCGCGTTAGGGAGTGCCGGGTCGGCCGAGTGCGAAGCACGGCCCGCGAGGGCCGTTCGATGCCGCTTGCGGCTTTAATTTGATTTATTATTTGATTTGATTATCTTCACTAACTCCATAAACATAATTTGTCTCAAAATCCTTACAACTGACCGGAGATGTGTGATTTCATTTCACCTTACTTCATTTGTGCTGACAGAAAAGACCCTGAACCTTGTGTCCATTTTTGTTTCAAGTAGATATGTCCTGTAATTACAGACAAAACAATAAAACTGGTCAAATTCTTTGCACTCTGACTGCATTGCTGGGTTTCAGATGGCATCCCAACATTCTATAGATCAATAATATTTAACAGAGATAAGGGTGAAATCAATGTGCAGATTTTTCTTGCATCGAGTCACTAACAGAAATGATCAGGGGCAACATTTGTGAAGGTACCTTTGGATATTTAAATGCAAAGTACGGTGGGAAAACTGTCTCTGTATAAAGAAGTGGACTAAGAGAGTGCATCCGGCTGCAGTCAAATGAAGCTCATCGACCTCGAGGAAAGGAGGCAGCCGATTTGTCACTTATTAATGTTCATATCTTTATTTATGGACGAAACTGTGAAATAAATATCTGAATTGTGCATGAGTGGATCAAGACGAACATTTTAAGACCAAAATTGACAAGGCATATATACAGTCTATGCTAGCCGGTTAGCTACGTCCATTTATACATACAGTCTATGCTAGCCGGTTAGCTACGTCCATTTATACATAAAGTCTGTGCTAGCCGGTTAGCTACGTCCATTTATGTATACAGTCTGTGCTAGCCGGTTAGCTACGTCCATTTATGTACACAGTCTGTGCTAGCCGGTTAGCTACGTCCATTTATGTACACAGTCTATGCTAGCCGGTTAGCTACGTCCATTTATGTACTACAGTCTATGCTAGCCGGTTAGCTACGTCCATTTATGTACACAGTCTATGCTAGCCGGTTAGCTACGTCCATTTATGTACACAGTCTATGCTAGCCGGTTAGCTACGTCCATTTATGTACACAGTCTATGCTAGCCGGTTAGCTACGTCCATTTATGTACACAGTCTATGCTATCCGGTTAGCTACGTCCATTTATGTACACAGTCTGTGCTTCCCCACCATGTGACGGTATGACATCATCACATTCTAGAATCTGAAAACTACCAACTGTAGATGTTATGACGGTGTGGGTCCTGCTATTCCACTGCCATGGCAACAGTAAACATGGCAACAGTAACCACGGCAACGGCTTTGACAACCATAGACTTTGTGAAGATCACTCAAACTTTGTGACATCACCGTGCACATGAACAAAGACAAAGATAAAGACATTGTAGGGCAGAGACAATTACACACAGCAGATCACATATAATAGATCACAACCAAAAGATCACATTGAATCAATCACAGAGACACAAAAAACAACAACTTCATAGTACAAAATGTATCTAGATGTATTGGACTGGAAAGAGTTATGCGCTCTTCGACAAACGGTCCCAAAACTTCGTGAGCGAATCCATAGGCAGAAAGAGGAAATATATGGCTTAAAAGAACTTGTGCTGACAAACGAGAGGTTGAGATTTGAAAACGAGAATCAGAAAGTCACCATCAGAAGGTTGCTTCAAGAGAAATCTCAAATGAAGGAAGAGTACGATGACAAAATTTCAAATCTGGAGCAATACGTGAAGAATCAGACGTTTGCGATACGGACTCTTGAACACAACAATGAGCTTCTGCAAAAAATATGTAATACTTATAAAAATGAGCTTAAAGAATTAAGACTAAAACTTTCTGACAGAGACATGGAGTTAAAAGCGGAGCGGGTTAAATCAACTGATCTAGAAAATAGTTTACAGGATGCCAGGAATCTAATTAGCAAAATACAAAAACAACCAAAGGACAAAATTGTTCACAACCCACTGCCCAAGGATGTCACCGACGAAAATTTGTACGATGAATATTGCGAATTATATTCAAAGTATTTCGCCTTAAACAAGCGATCTACACAAACAATCAAAAAGTTGGAGAAAGAACTGGCAGAAAGTAAAAAGCCAATGGAAACAAATGATAAAAATGATAATAGTAAAGAAGCCCAAACGATTGTAAAATTAAACCGAGCCCTTAGACAAGAGAAAGACAAAAATAGAAGGCTCCAAGCCGAGATGGCCATGATTAACCCTCGAACAGAAAGATTAGAAAAAGAAAATGAGAAGTTAAAAGAAGACATCAACCATCTTAAGAAGGCCTACCTTAAAGAGAAGTCACACAACTTTCACCTGCAACAATTCAGGAAGACAGAAGCTAATGTTGTTTCTAGTGAACATATTATCCTCAAACAGCCAAAGATCACACCCAAACTCAAAACTAGAACTGACTTATCTAACAAAATCTATTTATTAAACCCTCTGAGTCCTCTTCCACCAATCCAAACAAAGGCCTTCACACCTCCCCTGGCTTCACGTTAGGGGGGTTGTGGTGAGCATATCCATGTTTTCTCGCACCATGACAACCTTGTTCTCGAGTTTCTGTAGACTGGAGGGCATAGGTCCTGGTGCTGAAAATGTGGGTATGTACCTAAAGACTTAATGTCCAGTGTCTACACCGCAGCCTGTGGTAAGAAAGGACCATGGGAGGCGGTGTGCTCACACTGAAGATGACTTTGTTGACTTGGACTTTGACAGACTTTGTTGAGGGACTAAAGGGTCGGTGGCGGAAGTATCAGATCATTGACTCTGAGTCCTCTTCCACCAATCCAAACAAAGGCCTTCACACCTCCCCTGACTTCAAGTTAGGGGGGTTGTGGTGAGCATATCCATGTTTTCTCGCACCATGATGACCTTGTTCTCGAGTTTCTGTAGACTGGAGGGCATAGGTCCTGGTGCTGAAAATGTGGGTATGTACCTAAAGACTTAATGTCCAGTGTCTACACCGCAGCCTGTGGTAAGAAAGGACCATGGGAGGCGGTGTGCTCACGCTGAAGATGACTTTGTTGACTTTGACTTTGACAGACTTTGTTGAGGGACTAAAGGGTCGGTGGCGGAAGTATCAGATCATTGACTTTCTTGTCTGGTCTTCCTCCTCTTCGCCTGGCCGATTTTTCTTGTTAGACCCGAGCCCCTACAGGGCGTAGGGCCTATTGCTTCCGCAACGATGAGTGCCTGGGCACACGGAATTTTTGCAATTTTCAAATTTCAAAATTTGAAACTGCCAATGTTATCCTAATGGGAAACCTCCCAATTTTTCCCATTCATGGGAAAAATATTAGTTTCATGGAATAATGTGAAATTTGGCACCATGACTCTTCATGTCATCCTGATCAAAAAAGTCAATCAGACCCAAGTCATATTTTTCACTGGGTTGCCATGGCGATGCGCGAAAGCGCCCATGTTATCCTAATGGGAAAATTTCCAAATTTTCGTACATTTGAAAGTCTTATAACGACTTATTAGTGCCTAGTGTATATATATATGTGTGTGTGTGTGTTTTTAAACAAAAAAATAATAATTTTGTTTAAATTTTTTTTTTTTTGACTAAAAGATACAATTTTATTGTAACATTTCATTAAATTAAAAGAACATGAATTTAAACATTTGAAAATTCAGCATACAAAGATTATTATTATTGTTGATTTTTTTAGAAACGCAATTTATGTAATTTTGAAAATAAGCAAATAAGTTCAATGTTTGTAATAAATACACATGTCTTAAGTGCCGCATTTCTTGTTATTAAAACTTTCCCGTGACAGAGCGCGTGGCACTGAAATGGTGCATTTCACACAACTCGTAGCAGCTTCAGTGTTTGTCCACAAGAGGTCAGTGTTGCATCGTGTTCCACTGTGCAACTTGTCCAATGCAGCTCTTCAATCAGATTGTTTCTTCAAACATGCTAAAAAAAAGAAACCTTTTTAAGTGAAAACGCAATTAAGTGTATATTTGTATTTTAATCTTTATTATTATTGATTTTGTTCATTACAAAATTTAAAAAAGTTAAAACATGGACTCTACATTATCGACAACAGAGTGAAATCCATAGGTCCTGTCTTGTACACAAAATTGACTTCTGTGAGCTTTTAATCGTGTTGACATCACAGAACATGAAGTTGTGTTTTGTATTATTAGTCTGTCTACATCTCCAAAGCTCAAAATGCTCTGTTCCACCTTGTGATGTCATCAAATGGTAGTTTTAAAGTTAAAACTCATTTTTAGCCTCATTTGAACTGATTTATTTTATATTACACTTGCATAATCATAAATTGTTGACTTTTAAAAAAATATTTTCTTTTTACCTTTTGTTCAGCAAATTGTCAAAGAAAGTCTCCAATATCCTTTCATGTACCAGGGACTGAAAACGTATCAACCAGGCTTAAACTACAGATGTAGCTTCAAAGTTTGGCAAGGGTTGGAAATAATTAAAATGATTCTAGTGTGTCACTTCCTGTATCACCATTCAGTGACATCACACAGTGGAACAGAGTGTTTTCAGTTTGAGAGAAGAACTCAGCCTAAATATGCAGGGTTTTATGTGTTAAACATGTGCGAATGAAACAAAACACAACTCCTGTGATAATTCTGATGAGGTAAAAAAATAATAATAATAATACTTAGAACCTGGAATAATAAATAATTTCCAGCTTCACACTTGAAACTACCATTTTATTGTGATTATGGGTTGATGTGTTGAACTAAACACATTTACAAGATATATAGGCATCTTAAACACAATTTACCTTGTTTAAAGTGACAGATTTGCAGATATCAAAATTCCCCGGAAACACAGTATCATCTTGACTTTGATATAGATAAGATATGAGAATAGTTCTGGCTGAATGATTATTAAAGTGTAATATATTGAATGTGGATGGGAACAGGGACATGTTCCCAGCCATAAAAGTCCATTTAAAGCACTCCTCTGTCTCTTCTGTCTTCATTGTGAGTCTATGTGTCTCTGCTGTCCCATTATTCCATCTTCACTTACAGTTTTCTAAAGGCTCAGACTCCTGCTCTGAAGTGCTGTCTGCTTGGATCACTTTGTGTGCGCCGCATTTCAGTGCATGATGAAACTGCTCGGTCTCCAAAATGGCTGAGAGCTTTCTAATTGGAGAGTTAAGATCTTTAAAATTAGCACAGTTAATCTGCATTAGCCCACAAATAATGAAAGACATACTGTAATAGTTTAAATACATAATAAAGTTTGATACAACTACAATCATGAATGTGTGCATATTTAGAACAGCACTCCGTTAAGATCTGAAAACACTGTTTCACCCTGTGATATCATTGAGTGGTCATCCAGCACATTTTATTCATTGTAAACTGCTAAATTTACCTAAAACAGCTTATGGAGCTCAGGAGTCCCACCCACTCTGAAGTTGGCTCTTGTTCTGAGAGGACATTTTCCAGTTGTTTTTCCCATAAACTTTTGGAATAATTATACTAACAGCTAACCAGCTATGTGATAACTAATATCCATAATGTGGCAGTTTTAAGTCCAAAAGAAATGTTTAAAATGCAAGATTTTCAGAAATCTTTTAATAACTAATAGCGGATTTATAAAGTTTCAGAAGCACATTTTAAATAAAAGAATAGGTTGTGCTTGTGGTTATTATTTACCACAGCTGATCAGCCCTTAGCATGCTGTGAAACATTAGTCTGTAGGAAAAATGAATGAAACATTTATTTCTGGAACCAGGGGGATGAGAACATTGACTTGCTATAAAAATGCACTCTTCATAGTGAAAAGTATCAAGTGCTGGATTTTCAAACATGTTGCTGCTGTTGAAACATGTGATCACAATACAACTTTGAGTAAACTAATGATGAGGAAAAAACATTATAACATAGTTAAAAGAACAAGTTGATTTTGCATAATGACAGATCCATAGATTCTCAGTGATTAAAGTGCTCAACCCCAACCCACAGGCCAGAGGATTAACTCTGTTGTTGTGTCCTTGGGCAAAACACTTTTCTCAACTTGCCTAGAATGAAAATGTGTGGGAAGGAGTATATGAGTGAATGGTGGTGATTGGCCTCACTTCCAATAAAATCATTATATAAAAATGCTACATTTTCATTTAAATTTCCCCAGTATATGTTGGTGTCCCTAAAACAATGTGATTCTGTTTCGTTCAGATGCCAGACTTCATATCGTGAATGCTCATGCACATTTCCGTTTTGGACATGTAGAGCTGCTCTTTTATCATTTCAAGGCTCCTGGCAAAAGACGCCAAGTTTGAGATGAAACAGCGGTAGTAAACTGCAGGATGGAAGTGACCGTGCCCAGAGGAAGATCATTCATTTATATAATAAAAGTAGAAAATATATGTTCAAGATCAAACAGTATGTGTTGGACAGTGTTTTGCTGACACTGTAATTTCTCATATTCAGTCATATAGTGAAATGATCTGCCTTATATATTTATTTTTCCATATTTTACCATGTAAGTCCTGTTCAGTTTGAAATCTCTTGAAGGGTCCTGCAGATTTAATGGGTTTCATTCATTTGACCTTACAACATCCCTGTGTCCTGAGCTGTGGGACAAATCAGACTTCTATGATGGAATTTGCTGTTTAACTGTCAGATCGCAGATTTGTTCACCTGGTTTATGTCGAATATCTCTGTAATTACTGAGCCTATCCACATGAAATAAAAACTGGCACGTTTACTATATTCTCAATTCTCACAATAGGCTCAGGGAGTGGTCCCATTATTCAGCTCCATATATGTGACTGTTTTATGTCAAAAGATGAATATGACATGTTTGTGAACCCGATCCTTATCCAACACCCGAACCAATAATGAAACAATATGTGTGGATCATAAATTTTTACCTTGTCCTCCTTTTTAGATTTTTCTATAGGCTAGTACTCACATTTTACATTTACATAAGTAACTTTTCTAAGAGGTTAACTTTATGGAGTACTTTTCAAGAAACATATTTTTACTCCTATTTGAGCAACATTTTTATTGAAGAAACAGTACTCTTACTTGAGTAAAAGTTTTGGTTACTCTTCCCTCTGTGAGTAAGTTGACAAAGTGACAAAAGCTTCATTTTTGTGAACAATATGAAATGATTTGAACATTTGTGTTTCCTGCTCTTCTCCTTCAGATATGATTTAGGTTTTCAAATGTCAGTGTCTGTCCTTTGAAAATACTGTACAGACTTTGTGCATTATTTAATGTTAAGTTACTCTTACTTAAGTAGTAGTTTTACCAAATATTTATTTATTTATTTATCTAATTATCTATGTTTTTTATTAATTTATTCATTCATATATTTATTTATTTATTTATTCATTTACTTATTTATTTTGAAGTAACATTACAAATTTTTGGCTACTCTACCCACCTTCATCGAACACAAACTGTATCTTTATAACCAATTTATATATATATTTTTTCCATATTATTGGCTTTCAGATGATCACAATACCACAAAGGCCAATGAAATCTAATAGAGATCGAGGGGAGGCTAAATGTATATTGTTAAAATGCAGATTTCTGTTGTTCTGTGAGATCTTGGGTCTATTCAGTAACAGAAATGATCAGGTTCAACTTGTGTGTGCTTTTACATTTTGAATATTTCATGGCAAAGTACAATGTCATCAACAGGACAAACTGGCTCTTTTCCCCATCTGGAAGAACGACATCACCCCATCTGAGAATTAGAAAATTACCATTAGTCTACTGGTCTTGTCTATATATTGTCTATTCTTTCTGAAAGCCATTAAGTTGCTCCAAACCCCACTGCAGTCTAATAAAGTGAATCAAGCTGTAACACATTTGCTATCACAGCCCCCTAAACCACCACCGACCCCACTCCAAGTACCCCTCAGCAACAAAAATACTGCTAAAAATAATTTAAAATACCACAACTTAATTAAATATTTCAGGTCTGGGTGATGGACTGTTTTGCCTTATATAGAAAATGCATGTTCTACTGGAGTTTTAATATTAGCTAGCCCCAGAACTTGGCAGTGGCTGTGTTTTCTTAACCAGAGGAGAGGAGCAGAGTTGGGAGCAGAAATGAGTTCGAAGATATTACATAAAATGGTATGGTCCATGTGGATTTTGACAGAGCAAGGTGAGTTGTGGGTTGTGTGTTTTGAGTTTTTATAGTGAATTAGCGGTGACATTAGTTGTAACACTGGAAAGAATAACAGTGAAATCAGATATTGTGCAAGAATGTTTCTCCCGTCACCCGAAGCATATGTCAAATTTAACAGAGAATACACACAAAAGTAATGGAGTAATGGAAGAAATAACCACACTCTGAGTTTACCTGCTCCTCAGCATTCATCGTCTCACTCCTATTACTCCTCTTCGTCAAATCGTGGACGCACAACCGCTTCAGTTTGTGCCACCTCCTCCCCAGCATCCCCTTCGTCCCCTTCACTCACCTCAGCCTCGCCTCTACCAACTCCAGCGCTCAGGTCCGAGGGGAAAGACATCTCCTAAACATCATCTAACTGGCACGCCCTTCATCGCAATGTGGTCTGCCGGGGTCTGAGCGCCAAACATGACTCATTCAATAAAGCTTACGAATACTGTTCTTTCGTGTCTGAGTCATACCAGGTTGAAATACGAGTAATTTGGCTCAAAACAACACAAATATGATCTGTATCCTGAAGTTCCCTTTAAATTTGTCTGTGTAATCCCTCAGTCATCATCCAGGTATGATCCATAGTAAAAGAAAAAATGTAATCTGTCATCTGGGCTTAAATTAGCTTTTATAGTAAGATATGCTTTAAAATGCTGAATATTTAGTTGGTTTAAAAGTTATAAAAGAAGAATGTAAAGGTGTAGTATGTAACGTTATCTGGTGAAGGGTTTCTCACCTCCAGACGGATATATTTTTGTATTTTTAACACAGACAACCCGACCAAACGTGATGGTGCAATTAGATTTGTGTTTTCCAGGGACGTATATCAAACAAAACAGCCCATTGGTCACCTATGATTTATAAATAAAAATAAAAAATACTATTCCTCTCCCTCAGATTAACAGAGTTCAGTGCTTTGCTCAATGATTCTGCAAAAATCTATGATGTTTTTTAGACCCGTGTGACTTTTTTCCTTTATTTTTTCCTTGTAAAGAGCCAAATTACCTTAAAAGCATTGAGGCATGGATCTTTATCTGTATATCACACGAACCTGTTCTCAAAATGTTTAAATCAAGCCAAATCATGCGGTGACATACACTGTAAAACATTTGCCGGAGTTTCAAATGGAAATACACAGCTAGTAATTTCAGTCCCCCTCCAGACTTCTTTTACCCTCTCGCATTGACAAGTTCATTTTCTATTCTGCTACATATCATTGTTACAAACAGCTTTAAACGCTTACAAGTCCCACAGATCACTGTCCACTTTCAGACGTTTGCATCTTATCAGCTCCATCAAAGCTTGAGCCTTCAAAATGCACTGTGACACATGTTCTGGGCATCTACGCAGGTGGTTTTCATTCCAATAGCTTTGATTCAGTAATAGGTTCAACATGGATACATCAGTTTTGGTCTATCACATTCACAAAGTCATGAATCTAAATAAATTCCTCATGTGTGCTGTTGTCACATAACGATCAACCTTTTGACTCTTCACCTCGATCACTGTCAGCCATCTTGTTTCAATATTGTCAATTTGTATTCGAGAATGAACAGTAGACAGTTCACCTTGGCCGGTGGTTTTGGACATGGTTTCATCTTTGTTGAATTTGTATTTAATCCTGATTAATCCCTGTTTAATTCTTGTTTAGTTTTCTTTTCTTCATTCAGACCCAGTTTAATCCAATTTTAACGTGCATTTAGTCTAGATTAAGTCTTTTCTCGAAATGCTTTGACTTTGGTTTGGTTTACTTTTATGGGCTAAAATATAACATATTTAGATCAACCTATTGCCTTTAATTGTTTTGAAAATGTAAAATTATATACAAATACATGTCTGTGTAAGCCCCGAGTCATCCAGATATGATCCAAAGGAAAAGAAAATTTCAAATCTGTCAACTGGACAAAAGTTGTTGGAGTGAAGTCATTTGGCTGCTCATCCATCCTGGAGAAGTGACTTGGATGAGCAGAGAAACGTCTTCACTCAAAGAACTTTTGGTCTAGTTGACACATTTGAATTTTTTTTTACAACATATTAACATGTTTTATAAGTTTCACTTTCCTTTTTAATGCCGTTTGCACTCAGGGCTAAGTCAAAGCCCCTTCAGAGCACTATCACAGCACAATCAGACTGCATCCTGCTGATGAAATGTCTGCATATTGAGATTTGTCAAGTTGTGCACAGTTTTGTATCATGCTTTTGTATATTTATGGAGAATTATCATGGATGACACAGGCTTATGGACTGAGCATTGGACAGACTCTTACAGCTAACTGTAAGGAGGGTTTGAATAAGGCCCAGAAGCAGCCTTTGACTCTTTCCCTGATTACCGTCAGCCATCTTGCTTCAATCTTGCCAAGTTGTACTCGAGAATGAATATGAATTGTAGTGTGTTCATCTTGAACAGCACTTCTCTTATGGTTAGAAAACTGCAGAGCCCTATGGGAGCTGATGTGGCTGTAAACGTCATCACAACAAAGAGCCATGAAGTTGTCGGCACCTCCTATGAAGGTGAATGCACATTAAGGATTCGTTTAGTCTCTAGTTGTAGTTTAAATCTCCTGGTTTAGTCCATTTCCAGACCTGGCTCCTGTTTAAGACTTATGCAGATTTATATCAATTTAAATGTATTAGTTTTAATCTGGTACCATCCTCATTTGTACTTGAGTCGAGTACTGGTTGTAGTGATACAATAAAGGGAAACTTACATTGATGAAGAAGAGGAGATGGAGAGGCTGAGGAGGCTTAATGGTTCAGCTACTGCGGCAAAGTTTGTGTGTGGAAGGTTTGCAGCAAAATAATACACAAATGAATTGAAAAGAGAAAAAGGTGTAATGGCCTCTTAATAAATGAAACAATTAGGATGGTTGTCCAGTCTGTGTCATTTAAACACTTGATATTGCTAACAAATCTACAAATAACCATTTGACCTTACCATTGATTGCGTCTAAAATAAACACACACCATTTTCTTTTCTTTTTATAACTAAAATATTTAAAGAATGCCAGTCTACACTTCCTGGAGACCATTTCCTCGCGTGGGCACCTCTACACCGTTATTCACAATCGCACAAATGCATTCGGAGCACTGCATTGTGTCTAAACAGTTTGTCCCGCCCTAAACTCTCGTCCAACTCACAAAGTCACGGAGGCGAAAGGGGTCATAAGTCAAAAAGGCCCTGAATAGCAGGAAGGGAGTGGGGCTCAATATTGTACTTGAGTCTAATATATGGTGTGAACTGCTCCATACTCCAACAGAGCTCTGGAGCCTGCTTTTCTCCCTCTCTCTCTCTCAAAGTGAAAAAGTCATGCTCCATCTTATCTTCTCATCTGCAGACATTGCGAGCTTGCGTCTGGTAACTTCCTTCCACAAAGATGCAGGAACCTGAGGTGTTGTTGACCTGGGTATGAGGAAGGAGGGGGTTCACACCTTTGCTGCTAAGAAATACAATAGAAATCATATTTGCTTTTGGATTGCAATGATGATGCTTTTTTTTTTTTTTTTTAATTTTATTTTTTTTATATGAACAATGCTGCAAAATATAACTTGTGCAAAATGTTAGCGTAGCTCAATGGACATAACAGATACTAAAAATAAACAACTAGGGTGTGTTAGTTTCAGTGTAATTAACTTCTCCCTTAAGACAGATATAAGGCACAACCCTGTCAGAAGAAGAAGGGTCACTCTAAAAAAAACTTTGGGTTAGAGTCCAATTTTGTTTGCTGATACCTTGACAGAAAAAAATAACAAAAATGTTCACTCACTGTGCAAGGTAACTAAAGGTTTCCCCCGTCAAGGACAACATGTGGCCTGTACTACAGTATTCATGTATGAATTCATGATAACCAAGTTCGAGAAGCAATGAACTATAATCAGTATGTATCATGTTTGAACAGAGTTTTTTCTAAGGTGTAGCAAAATGCACTTCCTGATTAATATTCCAGTTTGATAATCAGAGCCAACCTCCTGGGCCCATGGGTGGTGCACGCATTTTCTTAATGCTACAGTAAAATGTATATTCTATCTTTACATATATCTTAATGACAACTTTTCATCACATTAAAGATGACATAGCATGCTTTACGTATTAAACTTAATTGTCATTTTATTCATTGTAATCCAATATTAACCTTAAACAGTTTGATATCAGAGATGTGACCATTGAATTTCTGTTCAGAACACCATTGTAACAGGGTTAAAATCTCACAAAAGTTTAATTTAAATATTATGTCCTATTGAAAAAAAAACAAGTTTTGATATTTGACCTATTCTAAAATCTCATTGTAATTCAAATGTTTGTCCACTGGACGTTGGACTTTAATGCATTGAGTTTACGTAAAAGAAGATTTATCCTCTCTTCTCAGTCTTCTTCCCAGACTTCTCATCCTTTAGGCGCAGTATGTGAGCGCACACAGATCTGCTCTGCACTCTCCCTCTGTCTGCTCTGGTCCAGTGTTTTATATGCACACAGCCAAAGGTTAACTGCTTCCTGCTATGCTCCGTTTCACTCTTTCTCATAATATGTCATGTTATCATCCACTCTGAGCCTGTAGCCTGTAGTTTGGAGGTCAGGCCTGTGCTGGGGTCATGTGTTTGGCTTTGAGGGATGTTGGTTTAAAGGTCCGATATTACACAAAACTGACTCTTGTGAGCTTTAAGCCATGTCAGACAGACATCGGCCTATTTTAGTAGCAATACGGACAATCTTGTTCATAAAAAAACGTACAAAGGGAAGTTCTTTGTGCATTTGTGGACCGGTAAGACGCCTGTGCTTTTCTCTCAGCTGGATCTAACTGAAGTTTGATCTTTTGGCTTCTTGTTGTAATGCTTCGAACAATGTGAAGTCTTTGTTTGAATTCTCCGATCATTGGTTCTCAACTCTTTTAGTGAGAGCCATCCTAAATGGATGTGTAGAACACAATTCAGAATCCAACACATATCAGTCTGGCGAGAGCCAGGTTAACTGCAAGCCTTTTCCTTTAATAAATGAATAGTTTTTGAGATGAACATGCAGTCTTGTGTGTGCAGCTTTAAAGGTGATGACCACACACAGGACAGGAGAGCCTTTGGTTCTCGTGTGAGTGTCACACCACAACTAAACCACTCCGACACAGGAGTCACAGCTGGGCTGGGTTCACTCTGAGTGAGGCATAAGCTGATTACTATTTATTATTAAAATGATTCTAGTGAAGGTGTATAGAGTGTATAAACACAGTGGAGCACGTCCTCTATTGCCACATGACATCACAAGGAGTGTTTTCTGTTTGAGAGAAGAATACAGGGTTTATGTGTTAAACATGTTTGAATGAAACAAAACACAACTCCAGGTCTGTTTGTGATGAGGAAACACACCTTTAAAATACTTTTAGTATAAGTATGAAATATAATATATAATATAATATTCAATAACACAACAGTTATGATTTGACAAATAAAAATAAACAACACCTTTATTTTGTTAAATACATGATTAAACCCTGCCTGGCAAATCCAGAAGATATCTCTGTATTTTTTGTGCAGATTGACATCAGTCTGGCCCCCACGTCCTCTGTTGTGTCTCAAGCCTCGTCAAACGTGTCTGTACAATCAGATCTGTTTTTTTCAGTGACATGTGAAACAAACCTTCCTTGTGCATAAATTGTCTCTTTATTTTGGATAGAATAGATGACATTTGATGACAAAGGTAGAATAATTCCATTTGAAAACTCCAAGCAACTTTCTGTAATTTACAACTTGTCCTAATTAATGCCTCTCTCTCTCCAATTTCTCCTGTCCTCCCTCTCTCCTGTCCTCCCTCTCTCCTCTCCTCCCTTTCTCTTCATTAGCATAATACTTGTTGATTTCAAATATTGTGCAGGTCTGTGGATTCGTGGAGTCTGCTGTGTAAATCCAGTCCAGATGTTTTAGCCCGACCACATCACCTTTGAGGGTAACCTGCTAATGTGTCAGACAGAGTGAAGAGAGGAGAAAAGAGAGGGAGGAGAGGTTTAAGAGAGAGGGGGAGAGGAGTGAGGGGAGAGATGAGGGGAAGAGATAGGAAACTGTGAGCAGAGAGGGATGAGAGAGGGAAAAGAGGACACAAGGAGGAAGAGAGAGTGAGGAGACAGGGGGAGGAGAGGGAAGAGGGAAGGGAGATGGGGACTGAAGAGAGGGAGGGGGGGAGAAGAAGTAAAAATGGAGGAAAGAGGGAAGAGAGGGGGAACTGAAGAGATGGAGGAGAGAGGGAGGAGAGAAGAAGTAAAAATGGAGGAAGGAGGGAAGAGAGAGGGGAGCAGAGAAGAAGGAAAGAGAGGGGGAGAAAGCAAGAGCAAAGAAGGAATGGAGAGGGAAGAGAGAGAGGTGGAGAGACTGTAGACAGGGATGAGGTGGAGAGAAGTAAAAAGTGAGAAGGGAAGAGAGAGGAGACAGAGGGGGAGAGAGAAGAGAGGGGGTGAAAAGAGAGGGGGGGTGGAGGAGGAGAGAAGGAGGAGAAAGGGGGAGAGGGAGAAGATAGGAGAGGGAGAGAAGAAGTAAAAAGTGAAGAAGGAGGGAAGACAGGGGGGAATGAAGAGAGGGAGGTGAGAAGAAGTATGAAGTGAGGAAGGAGGGAGGGGACAGGGGAGCAGAGAAGAAAGAGAAAGAGGGGGAGAGAGAGCGAGAGCAAAGAAGAATGAGAAAGGGGGGAGGGAAGAGAGAGGGGTGAGAGACTGAAGAGAGGGATGAGGGGGGAAGAAGTAAAAAGTGAGGAGGGAGGGAAGAGAGAGGGGAGCAGAGAAGAAGGAGAGCGACGGGGAGAAAGAGAGAGAAGAGAGGGAGAAAGGAAAGAGAGGAGGTGAAAAGAGAGGGGGGAGAGAGGGGAAATAATGAAGAGAGAGGGAAAATAGGATAAATGGGGGAGGAGATAGGGAGGAGAAAAGGGGAGATGGAGGAGAGAGAGAGTGAGAACAGGAGAGAAAGTGAAGAGAGATGCCATTTATGTAGAATAACTTCACACTTCATTGATCTTCCTCTGCATTTGACTCATCCTTCTTCTCCGGTGGTGCAACCTACTGGACCGATCCTGTTCTTTTGACCCATCCTTCAATGCACTTAGACAATATGACTGACCACAGTGCAGTACCCAGGAGTGAAATTACATCCTGGTCATCATTTTTTAATAATAAAGTGAGTACTTGTACTAGTCACTAAAAGAAAGGATCAGATTTAACATTTGTGCATTTACCTTTTGGATATTTCATGGCAAAATGCAATGTAATTAACAGAGAAAAGTGTCTCTCGCCTCCCATCATCACATTATAGAATCTGAAAAACAACAAAACATTTATTTTTTTAGAGTAACCAGGGCACCACAAGGAAACCCACCTGGACACAGAGACCCTATATATGCAGTTTGAGAAATTAAACCAGTACCTAAAATGCAGTGGTGGAACGTAACAAAGTAAAAGCAGTAGTAAGGACTGTACTCAAGTAAAATTTTAGGTATCTGTAATTTACTTAAGTCAGTTTTAAACATGATACTTTTTAAAAACAGGTAGAGGACAAATTTATTTGTTTCTGTTGAACATAATCCAGCACAAATCTGTAAATTTGAAGCATTATTGGATCTCAAGCTCTGTGCTCTTTTACTTTTTGCTTTTTTCATGTGATACTTTTACTTGATTTTTTTTTTGTTTGTTTGTTTGTATGTTTGTTTTGCTCCAGTATCTGCACTTTTACTTAAGTTATAAAATTGAGCACTTCTTCCACCACTGCTTATATGTGAGGTGTGTGGTGCTAACCAGTGTGCAAAAATATATCCTTTAACATGCAAGATTATCTCCGTGCCCCTAAACAGATATTAAGTCTGACATCTTGGTCCACTTTCCCTCTATAATGTTTTCATATTTGTGATGTGAGCCTCAGGAAGGACAAGGCATGGCTCAAGAATTTAAGGAGGAATAATCTTTGATGAGGTTTGATAACAAGTGACTTATTTCCAAAGAAATGTACAACTTATGCAGGTGATGCAATCCAGATGTCAAGATAACATCAGTAACACAACAGGTCTGGAGGAGTAGGGCGGGTTTGGCATTGTGCAAAATCACTGTTTCTCAATGTACCTGGAAAGAGCGAAGCAGTCTTATACAGTCATGAAAAATCACCACAATCAATTTATAATCAATCAACAACTGGTTTTCATACTGGTGATCAACTATTGTCTAGTCTCTTCACAGCAAAAAGGTCCCATGTTCAAATCCCAGACCCTATCCTGGATGAATCAACCTCTAGCCCTGTATTAAATGGACCTTCAGTCTTGGTTCATTCCTTTTTTACTTCTGATTGAGTCCTGGTTTAGTCCTAATTCAGTTCTGGTTTTGTCCTGGTACAATTCTGGTTTAATCCTGTTTCAGTCCTGATTTAGTCACTCTTGGTTCAGTCCTGTTTCAGTTCTGGTTCTGGCCTGGTTTAGTCTCGTTCAGTCCTAGTTCAGTCCTGGTTTTGTCCTGATTCTGTCCTAGTTTATTCCTGGTTTAACAGGATCTTGATCAGGGTTTAATCCTGGTTCAGTCCCAGCCCAGCCCTGGTTTAATCTTGGTTAGTTCTGGTTTAGTCCATGGGAGTGGATCTCTCTTTCACCCGGATTCTCCTTAAGGTTTATCTTTTCCCCTGTTTTTTGTTGTTTTTTTATCCTTGTTGAGAAGGAGGCTCTGGGACAGTTATTCATTTGCTTGTTTCCTGTAAATGTTGGTTAATCTGCTTGTCTGTTGATTTATCACTAATTCATTGCTAAATTTTCAGCAAATATGTCAATCCATTCCATTATGAAAATAAAATGGAAACTTGCAGTAGTGATAATGGGAAGATATGGAGAAACTTAAATGAATAAGAAAACATTAACTTGAAGAGCCTCTGTACACAGCTGTGCACTGGCTAGCTCACTGTGATTCACAACTGATGCTAACTATTATTAAAGAGGAGGTATTTTACTTGTATGGGGTTCTGCTAACACATTTAAATACCATATTACCTTTTACTGGTTTGGAAATGCAATATTCGCGAAAACGAACCATAAGGAGGGTTCCGGAGAGATCACTAAATTACTCAAACATGCATGGATGGCATCTAAAACGTCTTCAGACATGTTTTTGATGAGGGAACAATGTTATAACATGGTACAAAAAAAAGCATATGCCCCTCTTTATAACAAATGTTTAATGCACCAGGCACTGTGAACCAAGGCCCTTACAGACAATGAAATCTTACATATTAATGATTAACAGCATACAGCATCCAGTATATTTTATTTCCATCTTATACTTTACATGATACAAAAATAATAATCACAGTGTATTTCCATGAAAAAGAAAAAAAAAAAAAAACAGGCAGAAAATAGCATTTAATAAATTATATAATCCAAATCTGACATAAGAATACTGTGATAAAATTAATACAAACACATTCAAATGATTTAGACAATATTTTAAAGGCCTCTTCTGTCCCTTCACCTCCATCCTCCTGCATTTTAAGTCCTTTAAATCAGTGCATTTCCACCTTCATTTCACCAGAGTCTGTTTCTCCTGTTATGAAAGTCTCCTGTGTGGTTTAGGGTCTCTAGCTGCCACCACAGCTCAGGGGAATGGGGATAAAACTTGTATCAACTTGTATTTGTTTGTAGTATTAGTTTAGTTTTTAGTCCAGTCTTCTCCAGTGGGACGGTATACAGCGGCACACTTCTTCACTGAAGGAGAATCCAGGTTCACACCGTCTCCTCCGCACTTCACATGGAGGTCGGACACAACTGGAATACAAAAAAGAGGAGATAGTGAGCAAATCAGATATATTATAAACTATATTGTTACTAAAACCATTGGCATTAATAGCTAATGTCAAAGATGCAGTATGTAACTTTGTGGAACTGGAATGATACATGTGTGATTCCTTAGAAATAGAAAGTTAAAACCATACTTTGGAACATTCTCCTCTGCGATAGATACTTTTTGATGCTATACTTCAGAGGATAATAGCCAAAGGAACAATATTTCCAAGCAGGCCAAATGAGACTCAGGTTTGTGGAGATGCAAGCCTGATTAGAGTGAGGACGCATGTTTTTTTTAAAGTGCAAAAAAACCAAAACAAAAAACCCCCATCCAAAATAGTTTTAGTCTATTTTTTCCTATGAAGTTCCATACTATGGCTTTAAGGATGCACTATGTAGCTTTTATGGTAGCATCCCCACCTGATTGTTACTAAATAAAATTGCCAAAAGTTTGCGAAAACGTGGAAAATGTTGTAACTTTTTTTCACGTGTTTACATTTGACTGGTGAGTTAGACCTCTTGAAAAGCTGTAGTTCCAGAAAGCAGAAAAAAATACCATCGGTTTTAAAATGTGAGGCCTCTTAGACACTTAAATTAAACATTTCCATCACTGCGACTCAAAAACTAAATTTACAGTGATGTGATGTAAACTGTCTGCACTCCTGATCCTTCCATTAAGACAGACTGAGATGCGTTCAGGGGCACAGGTCAGACTCGTGGTTTAGATTTCACTCAGACTTCTACCTCCTTCAGGGATCTACAGTGATTTACAGCTGAAACTTCAAACAGTAGGCTATACTTCACACACTGTTACCACTGCCTTCAACTGCAACCACTACCGCGAAGAATATTGACTTTCACCACATATTATGCAAATTCAATTTTAATTAACTTTTCACTTAATGGTGCTCTCTCATCATTAGCTTAGCATCATTAGGAGTTTTTTTGTTTGGATTGATTCATGCACGCTAGGTTCAATAACAAACTTTGACGTCACTGTGTAAAGTGTGTTCCTGCCTCACACCTCTGACAGCATCGCTCTAGTAACATAAAGACTTTAGGTTTACACACCACATCAAACCACTGATACAATCTTAAAAACATGAAAAACACAACTATTTGCAGAAGCTTTCTACCACGTTATAATGTTATTCCCAAACTTCCTCATCAAAAACGTGCCTTAAGTGGTTCTAGATGTTGTCCATGCTTTTTTCAGTAATCTAGCGATCTATCCTGAGCCGTGTTCGAACCCTTCTCCAGTTAGGTGGAAGATTCTGTCCAATGCTCAGCTACGTCTACAACTCTACGTCTATGGAAAAGGGAAACTTGTAAATACATTGTTTTTGGCTAATACAGCATTTTCAAAACCATAAAAGCTAACATGTGATCTAAATTGTTATGTGTTAGCAATTAATTCCCCGAGTGAAATAGCTCCCCCTTTAAATGATTTGCAGTGTTCCAAGTTTATTCCTCACTTAGCGTCCTAATTATTCCCCACAGTGAGGTCATAAGCACATTTCACAACTTTCAAAGACCAGAGCCGAGTTTGCCTTCACTCTAGTGCCATCAACAACAAGCTCACAAGCGTTACATCCTGGTTCATGGACAATATAAAGGCTTGGAAACATGATGGAAACAGCACACACAACCTCATTTTGACCCTAAGAGCTCCTTTTTCCAATATATCTACTACGGCAAAAAAACCCAAAAAACTTAACAAACCTAATTATATGGAAAAAAAGTGGGTACAGTCTCTTTAAACCGGACTAAACCAGACCCCAAACGGTGGATTCCTGTGCTGCTGCAGCTTCATAAATCACATAGAAACGGGGTCACAAGGGGTCAGCGGTGGACAGGTTGGATGGATGTGAGCGTTACCCAGTGTTTCCTTGGTTTGAGGAGAGGAAATGGTTAAGTGACAGCTCACAGAAGTCATTTGCACTAAGGTTTAGATTACACACGTTTTAAGACAACAAACCTAACGTCTACATCCACTACTGCAGATCAGGCAATGAGCAGAGGACGAGGTGATGCAATGATGTGAAGGAGTGGCTTTGTAAGAAGCATTTCAAGGTCCTGGAGTGGCCTAGCCGGTCTCCAGATCTCAACCCCATAGAAAATCTTGAAAAGTTGAAAGTCCGCGTTGCCCAGAGACAGCCCCAACCCATCACTGCTCTAGAGGAGATCTGCAGGAGGAATGGGCCAAACTGCCAGCAACAGTGTGTGAAAACCTCATGGACACTTACAGAAAATGTTTGACCTCTGTCATTGTCAACAAAGGATATATAACAAAGTATTGAGATGAACTTTGTATTGACCAAATACTTATTTGCCACCATAATCTGCAAATAAATTCTTTAAAAATCAGTCAATGTGATTTTCTGGATTTTTTTCTCATTTTGTCTCTCATAGTTGAAGTGGACCTATGATGAAAAATTACTCATCTTTTTAAGTGGGAGAACTTTCACAACTGGTGGCTGACTAAATACTTTTTTTGCCCCACTGGATGCAGGTTTACTTTGAACTCTCCACAGATCTGACCTGTAACATGGCCTGGTGGCATACCCGCTTGTATCTATGAAGATTAATAAAATCCCAGGTAAAGTTAGAAAGTTACTGTACTGACTGTAAATTAGAAACAGGACAGTGAACACTGAAAATATAACTCAAACAAAACTGATATTTTTATTATTATTAATGATATGAATCATTGTATGTTTCTAAATTAAATTGAATTGATAAATCCAAAACCTAAGATGGATGAATACGTCCTTCTCCTGGAGGTACTTTGTTGTGATCTTACACTTTCATCTCAGTATTTCAGTGTCAATAAAAGTATTGAATTTCTCATGAATAAACTTGTTGACATAATAATATTAAGTGGTCTAAATGATCAAACGGTGCTGAACCATAAAACGTATTAGTTGACCACTCAACCACTTTGGCAAGTGCTCATGAACAAATTCCTAACATTAAATGCTATCTAGCCTACCTGACTTTAATTAAGTAGGGGCTATTATACTTATATGGGGTATTAATTGGTAACACATAACATATTTATATCACCATGTTAACTTTTATTGTTTAGAAAATGCTATATTGAGTGAAGTTTCAGGGAGTGTGTGTGTTGTCTCCCCTTCCCAGGACTACAGATGGAAATTAGCTATGAGCTACAATCTGGTACAAACATATCTGCCACTGCGCTTAAAGTAATTGTACACTGTCCTAATAAACCAATAAATGAAATGAAATGAGTCCCCCCTCCCTTTGCTCTCTGTGTAAAGTCACTCCGCTATCACAACACATCTGTGTGCATCCTGCTAATGAAATTATTGCACATCATATTTGTCAAGTTGTTGTGTACAGTTCTGTATCATGCTTTTGTACAAGGAATATTGTCATGTGGGAGCTTGGGTGGCGTAGGCTTAAGGGCAGGGCATTGCACAGAATCTTATAGCTAACCGTGATGAAGGTCCAAAAAGGGCTGGGACAGATCGCTAAATTACTGAAACATGCATGGATGACATCTTAAACCTCTTCAGGCATGTTTATTGAATGACATCATAACATGGTAAAAAGCACCAAAAAAGTAAATAAATAAAATAAAATAATAATAATAAAAAAAAAAAAAAAGACCCTGCTCACCTGCACGTTCCCTGATGGAACCTCCTCCCTCTCAGGAAGCACTTGTTGGGCGACATGTTACATTCACATGAACACTTGGATTTGTTGAGGGGGTGGTGGCGGGGGCAGGACTTGGCACAGGTGCATTGACAGGTGTCAGGGTCAAAACTGAAGTTTGGGGGGCAGGCGTGGCCAGAGGGGGTGCTGCAGACGCACTGGCACGAACTTTGGTCAAAATGGCGGTTTGGGCCACAGGGATGATTACCACGGCGACACACACACTGACAGGTCTCTGCATCCAGCTCCTTATCTGGACCACACACGTCTGAGGAGAAGAAATCTGCAAGAAGAAAAGGAAACATGTTAAAGAGGCGGTATTACACAACATATTTAGATCACTGTGCAACCTGTTTTGCAAAAGATTAATTTGGCGAAAACTTATTGACATGTTAATAACTTTTTCACTTTTCTTTCTGATGCTCTTAGTCTCTCCTCCCTTTGCTCTCTGCACTAAGTCACTCCCCCTTCAGAGTGCTATCACAACTAAATCACTTGTTAGAATGTACTTCAAAATAAATTAGTCAAGTACAAGTACAAGGTAGTGGTCCAAGAAATTTAAAAAATATGGTATTTTCAAAGGATAGATGAGGAAAAAATGTATTGTGTCTGAAGGAGCAGTGCAGGAAACACAAATTACTCAAGCAGGATTAAAGGTATGGGGTCTGAAAGCTACTCAGAAAAGCACAATATATTCAAAATGTTTCTCTCAACTAAATTGTAAAACCAGTGGCCCATTGTGTATTCAAAGTGACACTATCTCTGTATGCATTAACAGCAGCTAATTCATATCTGATCCACGATAACCCCTGGAACGCCTTTTCAACTTTTGTTCTGTTCAAGAGCAGTGATATTTCTGTAATAAATATCTAATCTGGCGTCGCTGATAAACTACGACACGAGACATTCCTCTTTGTACAAAACACAGATGGTTTCTTTTGTGATTTTGGCAGAATCTTGCACTCGCGAGTTAGACACACGCAGGCTGTACGGAGCTGGAATTTACTCACAAATACCATCACATAACTCACTATCTTTCAGGCTATAAATACACTCAGTGGCTTCAAATGACCCTGTGAATGACATTAATTGAACTGTTTGGAATCATCTGAAAAAAATGAATCTGTATTGGCGACGTTGTTGAATAAATGCTCCTATACTGTTTTTTATGCCTCGCTTGTCAAATAAGTCATTTTGCAAACAGTAATGATGCATATGTCTAATAATGGGCTTTATATCAATACTCACAAAAGTATTTCAAGTATTGTTCATGTCATCTACACTTGGTGATTTTAAAGTTCTTCTTTAGCTATAGCTGCCCTGGGACAGATTTATGCCTGCCAGTCTGCATCTACAGGCTCTCAAATCACTTAGCTCATCCATACACAATCAAAATGGGATTAAATTACAAACCGTTCAGTGTATCTTTATTTCTGCTCTGCATTTGACTCATCCTCCAATCCTGCTAGGGCAAACTATCATGAGACAATAGCTGTTTACAGTTTCAGTGTGGTTAGCCCTTCCCCTCAGATAGATTTAAAGGCAGTGGCCACCAGCATCTGACCAGAACTGAAGAAGCAGCTTGGATGAGCAGTGAAACGTCTTCACTCCTACAAGAATTGTCCAGTTGACAGATTTAACTTTGTTGTTTGCTACACATCAAGAGTAGGGTTTTCAAAAGTATAAAAAATCAGATTCTAATAGATAATAAAACTAATATCCAAACTAGAGCAAGTAAAAAAACCAAAAACACTAACAGGATAAAATTTTAGCTTGAGTTTCATACACTCATGGTAACATAAAGAAAGTACTAACTTTATGTATGAAAATTGCATTCTATTACTAAAAAGAGCATGGGTAATCATTATCGAGTTTTGAGTTGATTCCATAGTATCAAAATTGAGTCTGATGACAACGAGATGATGAGCTTGGTCAGTAAACCTTAACTGGGGGATTTTGCATGTTTTGGGTTGATGGTGGCAGCCAGTGTGTCCAAAAGAAACCCACCTTCTTGCTGTGATGCTAGCCTTAGAGCCATCGTGCTGCCACATAGCCATTGCCACTCTTACACAAGTTCTGTCCAAATTTAAACATGCATGACACTTTTTTCTGATATAAGCAAAGCAGTTTAAATCGTTATTTAAAAATGAAACCTATTACATAGGCAATAAGGAGGCTGTATTAGTACCCATGGCAAAAGAGTCAGTAGTTTAAAAGCAGGAACTTCAGCTTTATTTGAGTGATATGAGCTTTTTAATTCTTTCACTTCACTTTCTGTCTTTCTTTCTCACATCAGCATTTTCCCAGGCTTATTTTTGTCTGATATTCATTGTGTTTTGACAGTTCTGCAGTGTTAGTTACAGCCTTATGCATATCTCACTGTGGTTAGCCCTGATTTTGACTGAATGTGACAGTAATAGCTCGGGTCAGACCTTTGGATCAACATATCCTCCATGACAGGGGCTAGACGGATCTTTAGAGTGGGCCAAAGTGACACATTTGTGGCTGTCTCGTCCTCTGCGTTTCACATGGAGGGACTGAAGTGAGCGAAGCATCTTTATTGTTTTTGGAGGACTTTGTTTCTACTGGGAAAAAGTCGAGATGGAAAATTGAAAACGCTTTTCTAAATATAACCCTGTAAGCTGGTGACCGCGACTGTGCTCTGTGATATTACTCATGGGTTAAAAGAGGAGATGGTGGAGAAGTGTTCTGGCTCCAAGAGACAAATATTCCATGATTGCATTGGAGTGTGATGGAGTGGACAAGATGCCACGAGCCACTCCCAAAAGAGAGAATGAACTGACAGTCAATTAACTCTAAATCGGGACTACAGATCAAATCCTCCAGCAAAGGTAGTCCTGAGTGCAAGCTTAGCACAAGATCTGCACATAGGTCCCTCTGCTCATGACAGGCTGTCCCAGCAGAATTGAAGGATGGGTGAACTGCAAAGGAAGTTGTATTTACAGTGAATTTTACATATTTGAGTAGTCTTTATACTCCTGTATTCAAGACACTCTGAACAACCCCCATTTAGACTGCCACCGACATACGCCCACTGCTCCATATTTACTTCGTTCTCCAACATAATTCTCTTTATCCGTGATCCACTACTCGAGAGTGTGACCTGCAAAAATCCGATGTCAGCTCCGAATTGGGCACCTCAGTTTTCTAACATGGAAACGAAAATTTGTTTCTTTAATTTAGCCATTTCAGAACAGTATTGAGATTGAAAATGTCCAAATCATAACAGCAATCACAGATCATAACTATACAGCAGGCACAAGCATAATTTAAGAAGACCTACCTAGACCTTAACTCCCTCCATCAAATCGCTGACATAAGTGCTGAGTTCTAAGCACCAGGACTTGCAGGTGCTTGCAAGTTTGGGTTTTGGCATGCTTTTGTTCTCTTTTTGAATGTCCTGTACCAGATTTTTTCCTCATGTATTTGAGCAAAACATGTTTTGCCCCAGTACAGATGTTGTATCTGCATCCAATTGGAAAGCATTTTATTGTCAGATAATCAGGACGTATGCGTTAGATAGTTGTTGTTAGCTACAGTCACAGCAAAACTCCACTCTTGTCTCTCAGGGTGGTGAAAAGTCCTTATAAACTCATCATGATGAATATGCTCGGAATGGATAAGGTAAGTGAGAAATAACTTTATCACTGTAAACCATTTCAAAAGAACTGGTTCTGTTTTCCGTGTGTTTAGGACTGTAAAAATAAGGTACAGCGCCTTTAAATCAAACTTTCATAACATCTCTCTGGTTCCTCTCACAGTTCCATAAGCTGCCGACCGTAATTCATCTTCCTCTCTAACACTCTCTGTATCTCCTCTCGCTCCATGACAAAGGGGTCAGACCTGTCCACGTCCTGGGACCTCTGCCACGCTGTATTATGGGTAATATTTCCTGGTTCTCTGCTCTTGGACTGGATCTGGTCCATGGGCTGTCAGGAGAATGGGCCAAACTCAGCTCATGTTTGAACACTTTGGGGGTGACGCGCGGGTCTAGCTACATCAGAGGTGTCTGAGTCCTGGATCGATTTTATGCCTTTTGGCCAGGCACGTTTTCTAAATGAGCCACTTCAGAAAATCCAATTTACCTTCTGAACACTTATACAGGCTTTGAGTGTAGAGCTGACTGTCCTCTGTTTGTAAAAAAGAAAAAAGAATACTGACAAATTGGGCGTGTGAGTTGTAGCAATTGTAAGGGTTTTCTATGTGGTATCGGAATCTGTATTGAGTGTGGAGTTTATTCCTTAGTATCGAAAGTGAAAAACCAGATTAAACTGTCTAATCACTTCCAAAACTCCATCTAACGCACTTGATTAGCTGACGGGCGACTACTTACACGTCTTAACAAAATATATAAATGGCCAAATCTGCTGCAAAATGACTTATCCAAAGATATCTGTTTTTAAGTAGAAGATTCAGCACTTCTATCTGTAGCACTGATGTTTCTACATTCCTGAATCTCTCCATTGTTTACTGCACACACTTACTTATGTATGATTTATGCGCTCCCATATCCGAGCTGTTGGCCTGGACACTTAAACTGCTATATTTCCTTTGTAATGATTTATGAGACCGAATAATCAGCCAGAGTTTGAGCGATAAAAACTCAAGAATGAAATTTAATAAACAGCTTCCTCTGATAAACATGTCTGTTTTACTCATCTCAGCAGAGGAGAGGTAAAGACAGGATGTTGTCATTAGTTACAGGGGAAACAACTAATGATTATTCTCCATCTGAGAACATCTTCATCTATATGTGGGTGTGTGCGCGCGCGCGTGTGTGTGTGTGTGTGCGTGCATGTTTTTTGTGCCATTTTGATGTAATTACTGTGCCTGAATCACAAATGACATGTTTGTGAGTCTTTGTAATGTTTAAATAAGATGACGATTAATTCAATAATTGATTCATTGCTAGTATACGATGTGTACATTTTTTAAAAAAAAACATTTTTTTCCATTTTGGTTGTATTTATTGCACTGAAAAACATCTTTTTTGTGAGCAGGCTTGCATCTCCATAAACCTGACTCATACTTGTATTGTTGTTTGTTTGGCTATAATGGCATAAAATGTGTCTATCTCCATGGAGAATGTTGCTAAGTATGGTTTAGTTTTAACTTTATACTTGCATGGAATCATGTGCTACCTCCAGCAAGTACTGTTCTTTGAACTTGTTTCACCCCATTACTTACTCTCACTAGTGTACATTTGAGCATTTATTCTATGCCATTTTATCTGTTAGTTTTTGTCTTGATTCTATGTGAAAGTTTCCTTTGTTATGGACTATACTGGCGGATAATGTGAACTGTCCTGTTCTTGATTGAATGGATAGAGTCAAATGAAATTAAACAAAATAAACAATTATTGGGCTACTTACCAGTGTGCTGTCGAGCAGGTCTTGTATTGGACAGAGGAGGAGGATTGTAGTAAACTCCAGAGCTCTGATCCACACAGTGACACACTCTGGAGCTCCAGGTCTGACCAGGGGGACATGTGCGGTTGGCTATAGGACAACTGTAATGGACAGAAATATGTGTCATTATATTGTATCAACTTAAAAAAAATCTGTAGGTTTTTTGAAGAGTTCATAGTGACCTCTCACCAAGAAAACTTCCCACATTTTTTTTTCCTATAGACTATAAAGAATGTTTTAAAATAATAAAAATGATTAGAAGTTTGAAAGCTTGTCCATTGCTAATCAGCTAACTAAATATTACAAAACTTAAACTTTTATTTAAAATATATTTTCTGAAACTAGAAGTTTTATGTAGTAGTGCATGTATGGAGAAGTACTGCAAATTGAACACTTGGTGGCGCTGAACCGAAAGTTACAAGCTACAAAAGCGTGCCCTCTCTATTTCCATGTCCTCAGTCACTTTCAGGTTGGTCTTCTTGTCTCTACACTCCGCCCTTCATCTCAGGTAAATTTCAATACTATGGCAAATTTCAAAAACGTCCTTCACTCTTTCCAAGTAGCTTCTTTCAGTGCCACTGCCTGGCTGCGAGCCCCATGCCCAACCTATTAAGTGTATAAAGCTGAGCCGTGGACACTGTATTCCTACACTGCTGATGGTGTGTGGTGCTCTGGTTGCCATGGTGCTTCTCCCCTCATGGTCCATTGGTTTGCTACAGTGTCACGTCACCACCATACTCACTGACCTAAGAAGTCCTGGGACTCTGCACTGTGAGTGTGTAAATGGTACGTGTGCTGGTATTGGTATGTTCCCAGTTTTCACTCTGAAACAGGGACCAGATTGTGGAGACAAGAGCAACCTGGAAGTGTGCGAGGACCACAGACTGTATAAAGAAGTGGACTAAGAGAATGTGACATCGCCCATAACATTCAGCACTAGTCAAATGAAGCTCATCGAGGCTAGTGGTTAAAGGGGCGAATTTGGAGCCGAGTTCCATATTTGGACTGTGAGTATCATAGCAACAAAAGAGCCAATCTGAAATGAGGTTGTTGAAGGTAACGCCTCTTTCTGCCCGCACCGCTGATTTATGGACACAACAGCATAATAAAATACCAGGATTATGAAGAGCAGGTTAAGGTGAACATTTTAAGACCAAAATGAGTCAATGGAGCTGGAAGTGCACTCATGTTCACTTCCTATTGGGAACACAATGGCTAGCAGGTCAGCCATGTCCATTTATATATAGAGTCTTTATATAGAGTGTGTTTATAGTTGTTAATTGTTATGTTCACATTCTTAATATTTAAATTTTCAAAAAGTCTATGGGAAAATGAATGGGAAATTTACTGCAGGCTGCTGACTTCAAATTGAGCGGGACTTTTGAGCTCCATAATCCAAAATGTGGTAGTTATTTACTATTCCATTGAAGGTGCACGGTAAATTTTCTGGTGGAAGAGTTACTGCTTTGCCTAAACAACATGTGCAATTTGTCTGGAATGTTCCATGGTATGGCTTTAACTTTACATGGAGACAGATGACACAGACAAAGTTTTCCAAGGTATTTTTGAGCAATATAAATACCTATAAGTTTAATACAATATAGTGAAACATTTCAGGTAAAGCAAAAACATCAGCAGGAGACAAGCAGATGGCAGACCCTCTCCAGAAAAGTTGCATAGTGCACATTTAAATTTAATTCAAGTTTGTATAGCACAAAATCTCCTCCCAAGGTTTTACAAAAATGCTGTTTGGAACAGATATTTATTTATATTATAGGAACTAAATAATAAAACAACAAATCGACAAGACAAGAGTACAAGTGAGGGGATGTTTTGTGTGTTGTTTCTGTGCAGTTAAACTAAAGACAGAGCTGAAGTCAAGGTCATGTTGTGTTAGCAGAGCACACAGCAGTGATAGTGAGCACCAGGAGCTTTGATCAAACTGTTTGTTCTGCCTCTTAATGCACAACGGCTTTTACTGACGTGACGCTATTGATTTGAACACATTTGCTGAATGTTCTCTTAAAATGGTTCAAAGTTTCACAAAAATGACAATAAAAACACAACTCTGAGTGCAGATGAGTATACACATACTGCACTGTCAATACAAAGGGCAAGAAATATATAGTTTATGTTTATGATAGTTTTATGTCAATCTAATGGCAGCTTGTGAAGAAAAGTTCTGAAGAAAGTTGAAAATCCAGAGTTGTATAAAGGGATCATCAATCCGTAAAAATGCAGGAACAATTTGCAAAGAACATGATTTTTTTGTTTAAGTTTAAAGATTACTTTGAAAAAATAAAGGTGATTTTCACATTTGTATTTAATATATTCCATTTGTATTTGTCAAACCATAATTGTTGTGTACATATGATTAGCTTTGGCTCTTGTTTACACTATGGTTTCCTAGCTAACATTTATGAAATTACCTCTACGTGACACATCTGCTGCACGTGTCCAACGAGGAAGTAAAATTATTAACTTCAACAAATTGTCAAAATAGGGAAAACATGGCAACATTTTTATTAAAATCTTAACTATAACACAACTATGTTTTAGTGAAATGAGTCCTCTAACCTGTCATAACCGCTTAAGTTTGAGTCTCATTTTCAAACTTCCATGCACACTCGGGCTGCATAATTAATCGCAACTTCAGCTGACGCAATTTTTAAATCACAAAGGCTGAATTTATTTAGATAACAGATTGTTCCCTGAAAAGAGCAAAATTTGGCAATCTCAATCCTGATTCAGAAAAAATTAAAATCATTTTGTTTTCTTTTCTAGCAGACTAAAATATGTTGTCATTGTTTTCTGTCAATGTCACATTTTTGCTGGATAAAACTAAAACAAACACTAAAACAAAAATGACATCAAAAATGATCATAAAAGCTAAAACTATCACTTAGGGCTGCACAATTAATCACATTCAAATCAAAATGGCTATTGGAGTTGACACAATTATCAAATTGCAAAGACTGCAGTTATTTAGGCAATAAAATGTCCTCTGCAAACAGCAACATGTCTTGTTACCTGTACCTGTAATTTAGACCTGAACTGCATCCCATTCTTGTTTTAGTTTATCTTTTCTCAAATGTTGATGTTTACAATGTGAATTCTGAACACAGTCCTACTTTTTACACATAAATCAAGCAGACCTAATGCACACAATTACACACATTTCTATGAACAATTTGTACCGTTTTGAGTAACTACATCAGGAAACTATTTGTTTGGATGCACTGTAAAAACATAGAGAAAAGCCAAGACAAATACACTCCCCAACGTCACAAACATGGCCAATTAAGTAACAGAAACAATAGAAGAAAAGTGTTTGGACTCAGGCCCAGAGGAGCAGACAGACAAACTGTTTAAGTTGTGAAATTCTCTGGCCACAAAATATGGCTTCAAGTGTGTTTGCAGTACGCTCTGAAGTGGCACAACATGGATACATGGATTCTATGGCTTAAAATGACTTGAATTGAGAATAACGATCTTGTTGTTCAGTAGTCTCTTACATATAAATCACATTTTTAACCCCTATATTAGCGTTATCAAAAGTATTAGAAATCTGATGCTAATTAAAAAATAGTACTGTAGAATTTTAGTATCGTGACAACACTATGCTCTATGTAGCTTTTGTGGAGGTGGATGTGAATTCACTGTCTGCTTGTCTCCATGTTATTACTGTAGGGCATTAAAGTTTATTATGGCCGGAGTATATCTTGTTATCTGTGGATCTCCATTAAGAGAGAGTTTTATACTGTAGAACATTCCAACTAAAGCAAAAAACAATTCTTTGGAGACAACCACGTGGCAGAAAAGTGACATGATGCACCTTTAATTCAGGCCAATAGCTGCCTCTGCACTGAGCAAAAACATCCAAACTGTCATTTTTATTTTTACCCTTTGGAACCTTTTAAATTTAATACAAATGGAAAGACATATTTTAAACCAGCCAGAAAAATATACTAATCTTTTTAGATTTCAGAATTCAAGTTATTTTTCCTATAAACAGAGAGCTGTGTTTTTGATTAGCTGCAGTGGCACATTGGTTTTGACTGGGATAAGGAGAAAGTGAGGAAGCGGTTGTCTGGGGCAGATCTGTTGACTTTCTTTTGATTCATATCAAAAAACATATGTGAAATGTGGCTCTGATCATTTCAATATGAGAAATCTTGACGTGTTTCCTGATCCAGGCTAATCTGACATGCAGCGTTTAACATGATTATAAACAGTTACGCAGAACATGCAGTAGACAGAAGTGACACGGGCCGATTCCACATCATACAGCTCCGCTCCACTGAGCCACTGAATCCTCTCCAACCAGGGTAATGAGGCATTAAACTGTTATGTGGACGAGTCCAATAGAGTTTTCACATGGTGGTGTTTCAGTGACATAAAGTGAAATTTAGTGAAATGGTAGTGACGTGAAATGATAAACATAAACTCATTGCAGAGTGGATTTACTTTGTAAATCTGGGTGTAGTTCATGTTCTCTTCCCTCTTTAATGCATTTTGACCTGTGGAGATTGATCTAGCCGAACACCGACGGAGAAGAAAATAGACGTCTATAATTCTGTCGGAGGAGGAGTGTGCACCAGCACAGCCCTTGCTCAATGCACCGCAGGCTCTCATTCACTACAACAGGGGAGCAATTACCAAGCAGTGTGTGGAACAGCACAGCAGAGATGCACGGAGTGGAGTCAGCCCCACAGTCTTTCAAGTGTCATAGGAATTAATTTGCACAAAGCTACTTGATAATTGTGATGTAATTTAGAAAGACATTATCATATTTTTCCCACAAAAACCCTTTTTTATCTGAAAGTTCAACTACATAACATGAGTCTTATTAGCCCATTTTAAAGATGTAGTATTTTACTTCTATGAGGCATTAACTGTTTACACATACTATTATGACCATGTCAACTTTTATTGTTTTGAAAATGCTACATTTGCCAGAAACAACGTATTAACATGTTTTATAAGTTTGGATATAATATTTTTCCATCTGCAGTTCAATGTTGAATTGCAGATGAAAGATAATTATATAACAGATTAATATTTATGGCCGTTTCTCATTGAAGTTTCCTATTGTTTGTTGTATTGTTGACATATGTGTAGAACGTAACTAAAGTGGCACTGTAGCTCAAGATACATTTCCTCTGCGGGACAGTAAAATTCACCTGACCTCAGACGGTTTCTCTATAGATTATTACAAAGCTCCATGACATTTATGATCAGAGGTGGATGGAGTAGCCAAAACTTGTACTCAAGTAAGGGTAATGTTACTTCAAAATAATATTTCTCAAGTAGAAGTATGAAGTAGTGGTCCACTCAAGTAAGAGTAAAAACGTATTTGGGAAAAGTACTACTCAATTAAGATTGATTCTGATTTATAAATTAAAGGACAAAATATAAATAGACTGTATAAAGGATTGGGCTAAGTGAGTGTGACGTCACCCACAGCGCTCGGCTCCATTCAGCTTCATCCTCATCAAGGCCAGCAGTTACAAGTGTGAATTTGGAGCCATGTTCCATTTTAGGAATTCCGACTGCGAATATCATAGCAACCAAAGAGCCAATCCATTGAAGGTATAACACACCTTTCCGCCCGCACCACTGGTTTAGCAGGGAGTGGGCACTTAGCAACGCTGTCAATCTAACCTGTTGCTAACGGGAGCAACCTCGGGGAAAGAAGGTGCCGGATTTGTCTGTTATTGTCGTAACGGTGCGGATAGGACCAAAGGATGCAGACCAGAGCAGTTTTAACAGTGTTTATTTACAGCGGTGAAAATGCAGTCTTTAAACAGGTCACAAGAGCAGGTACAGGAACCGGGGAGCGGGAGACGGGTCAGGCGGGTGCGGTGCAGGTAGAGGCGGGCAGGACAGGACCAGGACGGGGATAGAAGCAGGTGCGGTACCAGGGCGGGCGGAGCAGACGAAGACCAGAGCGGGGAGCGGGCGACAAACCAGAGACCAGGACCGGACAGGAGACGAGACGAGCAGGAGACGAGACGAGCAGGAGACGAGACGAGCAGGAGACGAGACGAGCCGGAGACGAGACGAGCAGGAGGCGATACCGGGACTGGAACGTGACGGCAGGAGCTGGGCGAGTGGAGGCAGGAATCTGGAGGGTGCATAAATCCAAATGAGCATTTGCAGGAAAGTACCAAATAACAAAGCTTAGCTAGAAACATTCACGTTTTACACGCGGACGGTCTGGCACCGAGTGTAGACTGCCAAGCCTTCTTGTACTCAGCAGCAGGTGGTGGTGATTAGGCTGATGCACCCCAGGTGTGCACGGGAGGAGTCAGGCACTCCACCCAGCTCCAGACACACAGGTAGGGGAGGGGGAGAGAGCACGGGAGGACAGGGAAACTGACATCATGACAGTACCCCCCCCCTAAGGTCCACCTCCTGGTGGACCCCCAGGCTTGTCAGGATGAGCGCGGTGGAAGTCTCTCACCATGTCGGGGTCCAGAATGCGTGCCCTGGGCACCCAGGATCGCTCCTCCGGACCGTAACCCTCCCAATCGACGAGGTACTGGAGGCCCCTACCACGGCGACGAACGTCAATCAGGCGGCGGACGGTGAACGCCGGATGGCCGTCAATGACTCGGGCGGGCGGTGGGGGATCGGCCGGAGGGCACAGGTCGCTGGTCCGGACTGGTTTAACCTGGGAGACGTGAAAGGTCGGATGAATCCGGAGAGACGGGGGTAACTGGAGGCGCACCGCCGATGGATTTATGATCCTCATGATCTTAAACGGTCCCAGGAATCGGGGGGACAGCTTACGGGAGTCCGTCTTCAGCGGGACCGTCTTGGCGGAGAGCCAAACCATCTGGCCAGGTTGGTATACGGGCGCCGGGACACGGTGGCGATCGGCCGTCGCCTTAGTGCGCGCTCCAGCCCGAAGAAGGGCCGCCCTGGCCTTCTTCCAGATCCGGCGACAGCGCTGGAGATGGCGCTGAACAGACGGGACGGCGAGGTCCCTCTCCTCCGTGGGAAAGAGAGGGGGTTGATATCCCAGCGATGCCTCGAAGGGGGACATACCAGTGGCGGAACTCACGAGGGAGTTGTGAGCGTACTCTATCCAGGGTAGGTGAGTACTCCAGGTCGCGGGGTTGGCGGAGGCTGTGCACCGTAGGGCCGACTCCAGGTCTTGGTTGGCCCGCTCCGTCTGCCCATTAGATTGTGGATGGAACCCGGACGTGAGGCTAACCGTGGCCCCCAAACTGTCGCAGAAAGACCGCCATACCTGAGAGGTGAATTGGGTCCCTCTGTCGGACACGATGTCCACCGGGATGCCGTGGAGTCGGAAGACATGACTGGTCAGCTGGTCGGCAGTTTCTTTGGCTGTGGGGAGCTTAGGCAGGGCAACGAAATGGGCGGCCTTGGAGAAGCGGTCCACAATGGTGAGAACCACCGTGTTCCCCTGGGAAGGGGGAAGGCCCGTCACGAAGTCCAAGGCGATGTGGGACCAAGGGCGACGAGGAACTGGGAGAGGATGCAAGAGACCAGAAGGGGGTGAGTGGGAGGCCTTGGCCCGAGCACATACCTGGCAGGCGGCGACATAAGCCCGGGTGTCTGTGTCCATCGTGGGCCACCAGAAGCGTCTCCTGAGGAGGGAGAGAGAGCGACCGGCACCAGGATGGCAGGCGAAACGGGAGGCATGGACCCACTGGAGCACCTGAGACCGGACAGAATCGGGAACAAACAGTTTATCTGGAGGGCCGTTACCTGGGTCGGGGTCGTTGGTCTGGGCCTCTCGGACGGTGTCCTCGATATCCCAATGGACCGCGGCCACCACACACGAGGAGGGGATAATTGTTTCTGCGGTGACCGGGCTATCCTCCAGGGCGAACTGGCGGGAGAGGGCATCTGGTTTGACGTTCCGAGATCCGGGGCGGTAGGTGAGGAGAAAGTTGAAGCGGCTGAAGAAGAGGGACCAACGAGCTTGACGGGGATTGAGGCGCCTGGCGGACTGGATGTACTCCAAGTTTTTATGGTCGGTCCAGACGATGAATGGTTGCTCCGCCCCTTCGAGCCAGTGGCGCCACTCCTCCAAGGCCAGCTTTACGGCAAGGAGCTCCCGATCCCCCACATCATAATTGACCTCGGCCGAGGACAATCGCCGGGAAAAGAAGGCGCAGGGACAGAGGCGGTTGTGGGGGTCGAACCTCTGCGAAAGCACGGCCCCCACTCCCGAGTCGGAGGCGTCGACCTCCACGATGAATTGCCGTGAAGGGTCGGGCTGGTGCAGGATGGGAGCGGAGGTAAATAGTCTCTTAAGCTTCTCGAAGGCTGTCTGCGCCTCAGGAGACCAGGCAAACGGCAAAGCAGGAGAGGTGAGTTTAGTTAAGGGCGAGATAACCCTACTAAAATCCCGGATGAAACGTCTATAAAAATTGGCAAAGCCGATAAATCTCTGGAGCTGTCTCCGGCTGGTAGGAACGGGCCACTCAGTGACAGCCTGGATCTTTTCAGGGTCAGCTCTTACTTGGCCCCGCCCCACAATGAAGCCCAAAAAGCTGACCTCCTCTGCGTGAAACTCGCATTTCTCAGCTTTCACGAACAGTTTATTCTCGAGGAGGCGCTGGAGAACCTGGCGAACGTGCTGATGATGCTCCTGGGGGGACCGCGAGAAAATCAAGATGTCATCCAAGTAAACAAAGACGAATCGGTTAAGGAAATCACGGAGCACATCGTTGATGAGGGCTTGGAATACGGCAGGGGCGTTGGTGAGACCGAAGGGCATAACCAAGTATTCGAAATGTCCCAGGGGTGTCTTGAAGGCCGTCTTCCATTCGTCTCCCTCCCTGATGCGCACCAGGTGGTACGCATTCCGCAAATCCAACTTTGAGAAGATGGTCGCACCGTGGAGGGGCGTAAATGCCGAGTCCAGTAAGGGAAGCGGGTATTTATTCTTCACGGTTATATTGTTCAGACCCCGGTAATCAATGCAAGGCCGCAGGGATTTGTCCTTCTTAGCCACAAAGAAGAACCCCGCTCCCACGGGTGAAGTGGACGGGCGGATGATTCCGGCAGCCAGGGACCCACGGATATAGTCCTCCATTGACTCGCGTTCAGGTTTAGACAGGTTATATAGCCTGCTAGATGGTAGTGGGGCACCCGGCAGGAGGTCAATGGCGCAGTCATATGGACGGTGGGGCGGTAAAGAGAGGGCCTTGCTCTTGCTAAAAACCTCCCCCAGGTCGTGATATTCAGCAGGCACCGAGGACAGATTGGGGGTGTCTGGGGACGGATCAGCGACAGGAACGGACCTCCCGGCCGGAGGGAGGGCGGACCGAAGGCACTTGGCGTGGCAATCGGGACTCCAGCCCGAAACTCCGCCCCTGGCCCAATCGAAAACAGGGTTGTGGGCGCGTAGCCAGGGGTAACCAAGGACCAGAGGAGAAGCGGAGGAGGACAGGACATGAAACTGACGGTTCTCTTGGTGGTTGCCGGACAGAATCACGGTGACAGGTTCTGTGATGTGAGTGATGTGCCCCAGAAAACGTCCATTGAGCCCCTGGGCATTTAAGGGGCGTTCGAGGGGCTCCAGGTAGACCCCGAGCTGCTCCGCGACTTGGGCATCAATAAAGTCCCTCTCAGCCCCGGAGTCGATAAGGGCGGAAACGCATAAGGTCTCTGTGCGAACGCACAGGGTGGCGCTGAGCCGCAGTCTATTAGAAGAGTCCAGGATGTGTTGCTCGCCCACCAGTACTCCCAGTGCTACTGGTGGGCCCCCCCTTTTGGCCGAACTGGGCAAGTGACCACATAATGTCCGCGCTCACCGCAGTAGAGGCAAGCCCCGGCCAGACGACGCCTCCGTTGACGCTCCTCGGCCGACACAAGGGTCCTGTCGAGTTGCATGGGCTCATCCGGCGGGGGCGGGGCAGCGCGTGGCTCCGGCGGGACCGGTGACCGGCGTCTCTCTCGGCGACGAGCCCGTAGGCGGTTGTCTATACGGTGAGTGAGGGAGATGAGGGTCCGCAGGTCGGGGGGTTCGTCCCGGGAAACCAATTCATCTTTCAAAGTCTCGTTCAGGCCCCGCACAAACACAGCCCGCAGCGCGCTGTCCGTCCAGTCCAGCTCCGCCGCATGTGTCCAGAATTCAATGGAATAATCCGCTACCGTCCTGGAGCCCTGGCTGAGAGTCAATAACCGGGAGGCAGCATTGTCCTGGTAGTGCGGGTGGTCAAACACCAGCTTAAACGTGGACACAAATTCATTAAAATCCAGGCTATCCACAGACGTCTTCATTAGGCGCGCCTCTGCCCACTGGAGAGCTCTGCCCCGGAGTAATCCACATATATATCGGATCTTGGTGGCCCCCGAGCTGAAACGAGAAGGGCATTGCTGGAACATGAACTCGCACTGGAACAGGAATCCGCGACAGAGGTGAGGTTGTCCAGCATACGGCTCCGGATCCGTGCCTCTCGGCTCCGGGAGGCGTGGTGGCGCTCCAGCTGCAGCAGGCGGGGTGACGAGGAGCGCGGCCACCTGGTGGTTAAGCTGTGCCACCTGCTGGGACAATGTCTGATTTAGCTCCAATAGAGTTCGAATGGATTGTTCGTGCTGACCCAGCACCGCCTCGGGGTGAGAGTGCGTGAGGCGGCGCATCTGGTCCGGATCTGAGCCTGCTTGGTCCATAGTGGCCAGACCGTTCTGTCGTAACGGTGCGGATAGGACCAAAGGATGCAGACCAGAGCAGTTTTAACAGTGTTTATTTACAGCGGTGAAAATGCAGTCTTTAAACAGGTCACAAGAGCAGGTACAGGAACCGGGGAGCGGGAGACGGGTCAGGCGGGTGCGGTGCAGGTAGAGGCGGGCAGGACAGGACCAGGACGGGGATAGAAGCAGGTGCGGTACCAGGGCGGGCGGAGCAGACGAAGACCAGAGCGGGGAGCGGGCGACAAACCAGAGACCAGGACCGGACAGGAGACGAGACGAGCAGGAGACGAGACGAGCAGGAGACGAGACGAGCAGGAGACGAGACGAGCCGGAGACGAGACGAGCAGGAGGCGATACCGGGACTGGAACGTGACGGCAGGAGCTGGGCGAGTGGAGGCAGGAATCTGGAGGGTGCATAAATCCAAATGAGCATTTGCAGGAAAGTACCAAATAACAAAGCTTAGCTAGAAACATTCACGTTTTACACGCGGACGGTCTGGCACCGAGTGTAGACTGCCAAGCCTTCTTGTACTCAGCAGCAGGTGGTGGTGATTAGGCTGATGCACCCCAGGTGTGCACGGGAGGAGTCAGGCACTCCACCCAGCTCCAGACACACAGGTAGGGGAGGGGGAGAGAGCACGGGAGGACAGGGAAACTGACATCATGACAGTTATTAGTGTTCACATCTTGATTTACTGACAAAAAAGCAAAATAAAAACACCAGAATCATGTAGAGTTGGTCAGAATGATGAGGCTCACTGCAGTAGTTACAAAGAGAAGGGCGACAATGGAAAGTGAATTGGAGCCGATGGAGCTCAAAGTGCACCCATGCTCACTTCCTATTTAGCATGCAGTAGCTAGCAGGATAGCTTTGTCCATTTATATATACAGTCTATGTATGAGGAACCAAATAAAACATCAATAAAATATTACTCCAGTGAATGTAACTGAGCACTACCCAACTCTGTTTATGATTAAACATTCCACATTTAACATCACTGTTTTTTTTCCTCAGTCCATATAATGTGTTCAGGATTACAGGAGAACAGGTCGTCTGCAGACCACCACCTCAAAGTTCAACTAACACTGTGTATCTGTATTTCTAAAAGAGGGTCCACCCCAAAAACCTGCCTGCCTCCATTGAGATCCTATAGTATGAAATGCTCCATAGTAAAATTTATGCACCTCCATGGAGACAAACAAGTAAGAACATAAGCATTTTTGAGCAATAAATAAGTTTGATGTCATACTGTGGAACATCCCAGGCAATGCATAATCTTGTAGTCCAGAAAGGTTACATAGTGTGCCTTTAATTATTTGCTAATCTTTCAAGAATTCCATTTGTAATTAGTTTTTTTCCAAGGTAATGCATGTAGAATTTTTACAACCACAACATAATAAAATACATGGATGTACCTTACATTTTGTGGGCTCTACAAATCACTAATAAACGTATCAATTTCTCAAAGTAAATCTCATAAATTCTTCTGCAATGTCCATAATTAATCCTATTTGTTTTGGCTGTCTCCGAAAGCAAATAGGGAGAAGACGTGGATTATGAATTGAAAACAAGAGGGGCCTATGGAAATAAATGTCCAGAGTTGTACGTATGAAAATAAAATGTACAAATGAATAACAAATGTGTTGGAGGTCGGATCACGCAGGTTTCTGGACTGACTGAGGTTCATTTCCTGGAGACTTGTCCCACACACAACAGGCCTGACCTTATAATCCCAAAGTTAAAATGAGCTCAAACTTCAGTGACTGCGGAGCACGGGGAAGAAATATAATCCTCGGGTAGCATAATGAGGACATAACCACAACATGCTGACAGAGAGAGGAAGAGACGAGATAGAGAGATAGAAGGAAGACAGAAAGAAAGAAGAGGGGAAAAAGAGAGGGAGTAGAAGAAGGTATGGACAATATTAGAAAATGTGATATGCAGTGTCTGGCGGACGATACAAATTGTAATAGAGATTGAATTTGCAGTTCAGAAGATCCATCTACAAATATCTATATTTAATTGGCATAAAATGACTTGAAATCAGACTGTTAATCTTGATTTGACTAGGTTGATTTTGATTCATGTAAATGTCAAGAACTGTTGGCAATATTATTTTGAGGCAATTTTATCCATTAATAGAGTATTTCTTTTTTTTCCTGGCAGCACTTTGAGTTGAATTCAACACATTATCAATCTAGGATTACTCCAGTATGAAGTGTTCGGGAAAACACAGAACGTTCAGAAAAAATATTTCACGCTGACTGGACAAAAAGACACAGCAAGCAGACAAATCAAACTTTAACTAAATCCAGTTGAAATGCATAAAGGTCTTCCCCATCTGTCAGGAGCAGTGAGTACCACGCCGGAGAGCCATCTCTAGATCTTTAAGAGGACCGGACTACATTAGCTGGAGGATTTTACTTGTGCAGGTTTTGGTTTGTTTTGGCAACACAGTGGCTGAGTGGCTAGTTTTGCCACACAGCAAGAAGGTTCTGGGTTCCACTTTCCTCCATCAACCCAAAACATGCTCAATAGGTAAAATGCTCCAGCTGAGGTAGTCCTGACCGAGACTAGCTCAAGATCTGGAGGTAGGTTCCTCCTGACAGGTTGCCCCCAAATGGTCCTACTTTTATGATTCAGTAAGTATTGATTTAGAGGCACAATCAGAATGTTATTCTAAGTGAGTCTTTAGCTCTAGATTAGTCCTGTCTCAGCCCGATGTAAGTCAAATACAGTGATTTATAAGTATTAGTAAACAGGTCCTCACTCGGGCAGAGCTCTGCGGATGATGCTGTGCACTTGTTTGAACGCGTCCAGTTTGGAGAGGCAGCTGCACTGCGTGTGATTGGCCACACTGATGGTCACAGGTTTGGTGTTCTGAGTGATGGGAACCGTGATCTCAAACAGCTGTGGACAGAAAGAGAACATTATTATTATTAAAGTCATGTGTAAAAGTCATAACATGTAAGCCACCTAAATTATATCAAATGTTTTTCAACCAAGACATATTTAAACTGAATAAAGTGGGATGAATAGTGTATTCAGTGGATTACCCAGGCAGGTGAAGGACCAGTGATGAAATTAGATTGTTTCTAATACAAAGCTATTGTAAAATTTGGTGATATTTGATCATTCATATACACTTTCTCAATCTTTATTTTGTTCAGTATATTTTATATTTATGCTAGACAACATGACCAGTCACCAGATTGGTTCTAGTTCAAACATAAACTCCACTGGAAACTGCCCAAATGATCAGCATTAACTTTTACAGTCATTTTGAGCATTCACTTCTTAGATTAAGAACCATCTCTGCTTGTTATAAATTCATGAAAAAATCCTTGGAAATCTGTTTAAGAGATCAGAATGGCATTGACTACCTCAACAGCCCGACATCTACACTGACCCAGTTAAAGAGTAGCTGGACTACTGAGCCATTCTGGACTCGCACATCCTCAAACAGTCATACGAAACTTGTGCCAGTATTTTTTATTTTTTATTTTATTTTATGTGGACAGGCCCAGTTAACTATAAACCAGGTCAACAAATCTACAATCCAATGAATTCTGACTTGCCCGTGACTGTAAAGTTATTTGAGCAGGACTTCTTTACAGTACAAAATCAGCTCACCTGTTGTAATTACAGCTAAGTAATTTGCAGTGTCTCTAGTTATCTTCACCCCCTCAGAGAATATTGATGACATCAGCTGCAAAGTATCAATGTTAAACTATAGGATTTTGGGCTATGATAGATTAGGGTGATGTCACGTGAACACAACCTGTTCATGGGTTTCAACTTCTCTGTTTCATGGTGACTTTTTGGCGATGATTCTCCATTCAAAAGATGTAATATTTTGTTTTGAGTTGTTAATTGTTATGGCAAAATGTATCAACAATTGTGTCTCTCTCTATTTCTTACATTCCTTATATTCTTGTCTATCTTCTCAGAGAATGCTAGCTCTCCACAAACCAGTCAAACTAATTATCCTGGATGTCTGTATGTGGTTCAAATGCGTCATGTTTGTGATGAGGAGATGATGAAAGCTGACCTCAGTATGTGACCTGGCCTCAGATAAAAGACCAGGCTGGAAGTGCATTTGACAGGTTTTCATGTTTTTCTAATTATTCCTTGGTTTGGGGAGATAGTGGCTCTGGTAAATATTTAGCATAGTTTTTCATCAGTTGGCAGTTTGTGGGAAAAATTTCTATAACAGAAAAGAATCGTTAAGTGTGAATGACAATGTCGGCGCCCACAGCAACTTCCAGAATAAGGTGAATAGTTCTGCACGATTTGGGAAAAAAAATCGAATTGTGATTTTTCTAACAAGTATTGCAATTGTGATTAGATGTGTGAAAATGTTTCAGTAGTTTTCCCTGTTCAAAAAAATGTATTTTCTTTTAAATTGTTGAGCGGTATGGGAACAGTCGTTATTTTTCATCATTCTGAAGTTCATGGATGTGTTAATAAAGTAGGATTCTGTTCAGAGTGCACGTTATAAACAACCCCAGGCGCCTGAACATTTGAGGAAAAAATCCTATGCATTTCAGAACACAGTTTGTGGAGGTCAAAACTACAAGTACAACAATATTTTTCAATAAAGACAGGATATTTTGTTCTTTGCAGATGACTTTCTCTTACTTATATTGTGAAGCCCTAGTGCTGTGTGGTTAGGGCAATGAAGGCAAGAAGGGCTTGTCCAATAAAATATAAAATTATCGCGTGTCAAAAGTATAATTAAATAGCTCCAAATTATATCCAAATAATAATAATCCTGTTTTACCTTCACTTCTGCCTGTTTGAAGCATGGTTGAAGTCTGGTCACTGAGCAGACTACATCAAACGCAGGTCCAAATGTCTCATTAACTTGTGCTGCTGTCTTCCACTACGGAGGCCGAGCCGCACCACACTCTCTACATGTGCTTTTACAACCAGAGAGGCCAGCAGGTCGTTTTAGAGGCTTGCACATGCGCATTAAGAACCACAACTGGCTCAAACACTGAATAAACCCCATGGAGGAATTGGGCATGGGAGGATAACAGCAGCACCAACTTTAACACTTTTGTCTAAAAGAAGTCACTTTTAGGGACACGTCATAGTTTGTAGCTTTGAGTTTGTAATGATTATATGTTATTTCCAAATACAGGCAGCAGTGAGCTAGTTTCAGGGCTAGTTTGGTGAAATTGAAGATCTGGAGGGAGCAGTGGAGTGACAGCAGCTGGAGCATTAGTGGAATAACTGGACTAATACATGTGTGTGGAGGAACATGTGACTGTTCTGGACCTATTCCACTTCAGGGAAAACACAGGACGTTTTTTGTTGTTCCAATGTGCTGACGTTCTAATGCAGGGCTGTGTTTAAGGCAGGGGTCGGGAACTTATGGCTCGCGAGCCAGACATGGCTCTTTTGATGACTGCATCTGGCTCTCAGATAAATCTTATCTGACATTTGTTAACACAATAAGTAATAAATAAATTGTACATACAATACAGAAGTAATCAAATCAAGTAATTCTCAAAAATAAACAATACTAAGAAAACCATTTGGCTCCGTCTTTATGTGCTGCCTCATCTAACACGTTGTCACAGCGCGTGCTGTTTTCCCTCGTGCGCTATTAAAGTGACGGTAACATATTTACATAAAACTTCAATAATGACAATCCTAAGATATTTTCCAAAATCAACATTAATGCAATAAAACAAGTGCAGCTCATACATATAAATCAAATATTAACATAAAACATCATTTATTAACATAAAAATATTAACACTCTGAATTAGCAAACGTAAACCAAAACTTGGCTCCCACAAATGTTATTAAAAAAATATTAACAATATATTCAGAGAATTCTTATATTCTAAAATTGTTGGTCTTGTTTAAAAATTCACACATTTAGTTGTATTCAGAGCTGAAGTATAAGAGCACCTATGAATTTAATATGTCAGTAAAAATAAAATATACTAATTTGCAATGCAGTTTGTATAAAAAGTGGTGTTATTAAATTGTTATCGACTAAATATTGATGTCCACCCCAAGTCTGCTTGACTACACATAAAAGTCACCGCACACTACTGAGCCCTAGTCTTACATTCTGATCAAGATTTTGTCAAAGGAAAAATTAACTGGCAAGTTCTGTATCTCCTTATGTCCTCTGCATTTGACCCATCCTTCAATCCACTTAGGAGCAATGGCCGATTGCAGTACAGGACCAATTTACTCTGAGACAAAAGTGCTTTCCATTCAGTCAAAAAAAAAATTAAAAAAAATGGTTTCACCGAATGGTATTTCACTTTCCTCACCCATTATTTCAGTTGCCAATGTCACACTTATTGTTCTATATAATGAGCACCCCAACTTAGAGGTGATATTTTAGGCATCAAACTTTGCCACAAAATCCTGGAGTGTTTTGGCTTTTCAAGAGTCCAAAACGTGAACACATCTGTAGGAATGAAGTGGAGCGGACTGTAGTTATCTGCCTAGTGTGCACAGGGATATCAGTGATGCTTGAAATGTCATAATCAACTGTACTGGATCCTCAGTGAAACTCAAAACACAAAATAATAAACTATAGGTAATATTAGCATGCTTATATTATTTTACCAGAAATGAGAAATCATAGATAGGTTTCCTTTATTCTCATTATAAAACAATTACATTAACTTACTGCAAAAAATAAATAAATTTGCAACAACTGGCTGCAGATATGGAGTTTGAAGTGTTATGTATGACATATCAGACCAATCACACTGTTCCTCAATGATCCAATTTAAATAAATATAATGTCAATTAAAGTCGATGTACCTATTTTGCTGCAAGAAGAATGTATAGAAAAATAGTCTGACATCTGTAGAACATATTTCCAATTGTCTATATGTCAAAACAGGTGTTAGGCCTTTAACAAATAAGCAGCAGACGGCCACAGACACTCAGAGACACTTAACGTCAGGCTAATAACAAATGATGCATTTTAGCACCGTGTCTATAGCCCTCCTATACGCCCAGGGCAGAAAAGTCTTTAAAAGCCTGCCAAATACCTCCTGCTCTGCCAACTCACATCAGCACAACTGCGAGGGTGGCTAAGCTAACCGCGGAAACACTATTAGCACAGCTCCAGCAATGCATGCAAGCCTTTCCATATGTCTTTCAGATCAATGCTAGCTAACGCATTTAAGAAGTCAGGATGAATTGTAAAACATGCAAGCATCTGCTATTCCAATGACGTACTGTGAAATCTATGTAAATGTCCAAACTTGCGGTCGGTAGTCTGGGTACGAAGCCAACAATATCATTTAGGAAAATTTGTAGAGTGAAAGAATGCGTTGTGAAACCTCAAAAGAGACTCAAAGCTGTTACCGCGGTTACTGCCAGGCAAACTGCACTCAGATTCAACCTTGGATCATTGTATGCCACAACTAAAAGGTAATGGCATCAAGAAGTTTTCTTGCAACTAGGTCTAAAAGCAATCAGATACGATTGAGCAGTTATATGTGTCCGCTAGTTTGACATTTGGTTAGAATATGTGTGACAAGCCTGCGTTTTCAATCTGTTTACCTGACGTAGCCCTTCAGTGGTAAATGGAATAGAGTTGTTAGCCTTACGCCGGATTTATTCTAACTTCAAGATGGGTCCTGTACGTACTTTCAGGAGGTTACTTGCAGATTGCCTGTTACACCAACTATGACAACTGCAGTGCATATTTGACCAAAGCAACGCGGTTTCATGTGGATTCACGTGATAACACACATCTAATAACCTGAAAGCCGCACCAGACCGCTGCAGTGTCCGGGAAAAATAGACTTCTGGCATATTCTTTCCCCAGACCTCACCTAGATTTACACTTGCACTCCGCTCAGGTCAGTGGATCGTTTTATTTTATTCACACGTTTAACACCTTAAATCCTGCATATTTAGGTTGAGTTCTTCTCTCAAAGAGAAACACCTTTTGATGTTATCTGGTAATACAGGAAGTGCTCCACTGTGTTTTTAAACTCCATACAATCTTCACTAGAATCAATTGGGTGATTACAGCCCTAGAATTTCCAGTCTCAACTGAATTAAATGCAAATAGTAAGTGTTAACTTGAAAACTACCACTTCATGACATCACAAGGTGGAACAGAGCATTTTAAACTTTGGAGATGTAAACGGACTAATAATAAATTACTCGAATATGTATGAATGAAACAAAAGTCATGTCCAGGTATGTTTTTGATGAGGTAACAATATTTGAACATGGCTTAAAGCTCACAAAAGATTTGTGTAAAAGAGGATCTTTAAAGTTGCACTATGTAACTTTTCAAGTGATGGGTCTGCCATATATTTGTCTTCATAGCATGGCAATAAATGTTTATCTCCATGAAGACAGGGAGGTGACATCATCAGGCCAAGTTACAGTTCAGGTCTCTGGAGATGATCCTGCTCAAAATATGGTCACCTCGTTTTGTTTTGTTTTTTTGTTTTTTTGTTTTTTTTGGTTCGTTTTTTTTCCCAAGCAAAAAAACTTGAATACATGTACAATAGAAATTTTAGTGCCATACTGTGGAACATCCCAGGCAAATCAACAACATCTCCATGACAACAAGTAGGTGACACTTTAGGGTCAAATTACGGGTCAAATCTGTGAAGAAATCAAGCACATAATCAAATATATGCAAGGGAAATAAGTAAATGTGATACAGTCAAACATCTCAGGCGAAGCAAAACCACCAAGCATTGCATACCACCCACCAGAAAAGTTACATCGTGTATCTTTGTCTGAAACCTTAAAATTACTCTTCCAGTATAAAACAAGTTCAAATTGAAAGATTATTTTACCCAATCACCCTGATTAAGTTTTGCTTTTATACTGAGTAGTTTAGGGTTAGGTTTAAAATAAGATGGAAAGTTTGTCCTCTTGCCTGGACACATCTTATAACTCAGGAAACCACAAAACAGACCTGTGGGAAATCCATCACTGTGCTTCCAATAAAACAGATAGGTGTAAGATAACGTCAAGTGTGGTCAATCTCTTGCAATCTCTGCACAATCCAAGTGCAGATTGCAAGACACCAGTCAAAAAACACAACCTGTTCTTAACCCGTTTCTCAAACGATTTAAACCTTAAAAGGAATAAACTCCTTTGTCATTATTCAGAACGTACAGCTGCCAATATCTGACCGCAAAGTACAATTTGAGCTCTGGGGTTGGTTCAAAAGCTGTAAATCTTTTTCAAATAAGTTGAAAGTTGTTTCTGAACATATCGCTGTGATGTATGCTACAGGTCATGTCTAAAGAGTCATTTGAACACATTGAACACACTATTAGCATTGACTGAATTCAACACCATTTCAGTGTATTATTGCTGGACAATTTTAAAGATGCACTATGTGACTTTTTCTGGTGTGGGTCTGCCACTTGGTTATCTGCATTTACCCCCTTTTTCAACTGCAGTTACAACTTTTTTCCACACCAGATTATCTACCCATAAGAAGACTAAATCTTAATCTCTTTAAAATGGAAGTGTAATGTTTAAACACTGAATTAACTTTTGACTGCAGTGTATTTGACTTAATATAACAAGTAAGAATTAGTTTATATAATAATAATTGATATTATATTAAGTACATTACAACAAGGTTTAGTCCATTGTTTTTTTGAAAATATATGTTTACTATATTACATTTTCTTAATTAAAGTTTAATGTTTAATTTTGTAAACCACTGACATTTTATTTTCAAATTTCAAACCAGAAACTGAATGAAACAAATCATCAATTCAAGATAATATTTAATATTCAAATCATTTCAACTCATATATTGTTAGTTTTCCAGTGCACTAATGCTAGTACCAGAGTGCTTTTCTCTGTGCTGAGTGATTTACTGTAGTGTTAGTGTTAGCGCGCGTGTTAATGTTAGTGTATGTAGTGGAAGTGTATGTAGTAGGGGTGGTAGTGTATGCAGTGGTAGTGGTAGTGTATGTACTGCAGTGTTATCAGGCCTTTGGATCAGGGATGGCTCATTCAGGAACACTAAGAGGAAATGGCCAAAGCAGCTGCACTCAAACAATGCGCTGTCAGACTGTGTGAGGGAGTTCATTAACAACACAACTGTGTAATGCACAAAACACCTGTGCAAGTCCACTGAGTGCCAAGGAAAACACACCAGGAATAATACATTGGAAATATAAATGTGTAAATTACTTCAACTTTAAATGTTATAGATTAGGGTAAATTTAGTTTTTAAGCAATGTAAAAATTTTGTTCGTTATCAAGATCCTATCTGGAGTTAGGCCTGGACAATATGGTGATAAAAATCATATTGTTCTGCAATAATCTGCTATTTTACATCATATTGTGATTCACTGTCTTTAATTAATGCTCATGCTGCGAGCTGCTCATTGTCTCACCCGCTTCTCCTGTTGGTTAGTTTCTGTAAAGCCCTGAGTGAGTGACAGCTGGACTTAACCAATCACAGTGAAGTGTGAAGAAGCATGATTTATTTACCTCTTAAAGGCAATTGAAAACGGTGTTATTATGCTTTTTTTTCCCTTTTCTCACACATTCGAGTAATAGTTGTCTCACTCTCCAGATCTTAAAACTATTAGTTCAACCTTTTCACGTCACTAAATAGTATTTCATTCAGATACTCAAAATGTCAATAGTAACTTAAAAGCTGGCAGCAAATGTTTTTAGCCTTATTTACAGCGCTACACTCCTCAGTAAAGACAGTAGAGGGTGAGAGACGAATGGACATGTGGTAGGAGTTAATTGTAATTTGTTTTTATTTACGTATTTATGACATCTTCTCACTCACACACTCTCATTCTCATTCTCTGCGGGAAATATGCGCTACAGCCACTGCCGCCCCACTCCCGCATCTCTATTCCCAGCATTCTCCCATCCCAATACACCCCAGGCTCTACCGCATTTAACTTCAGCCTCAAACATCCTTGGGCATTCTCACACTGTTATACTTGAGAATGACAAGTTCCCCTGACAATAAGGCTATACCAGAAAAGACAGCAAAAAAACACTGTATGATTAGCTTTTCATTTGTTTCCACTGACATCTCCAAACATATCCAAACTACTGTATTTGTCATTGCTGCTCAGCGTTGATCTGTATTTCACCTCCTGTCCTCCCTGTATTTGGCCTGTACTCTGCTTCTTGACAATGATTTTAACTGCTTTTGCTGTAAGTCACTCAGCTACTGCAGCATTCCCATTAGTTTAACCTGACCCCGCTCCACATAATAAGTCTGTATTCAATAACAATGTATTTAATCTGCAGTGCTTTGCCAGATTCCGTAAAAGAAGATTAGGACGAAATATTTCACTTTCCTTTGGGCTTAAATAAACTCAGGTCAAACACATGAGAGGGTAACATAAAGCCACATTAGGGACATTCCTGTACATTCTGTTCATAACCAGGTGTAAAGAATAAATTAGAAAGTCCTTTTAGTTTTGGACAACATAAAATAACAAATATCTTGGCCAACAGAGTTAAACACTGAATTTGATACACTTAATTATTACAAATCATTATAAATGACACAAATGTTATTATGAACAGTGCTTTTGTTGGGAGGTTGGTTAAGCGTTTCCCCACCAACTAAAAGGTTGGTAAGGGATCACTGCAAAGTTGATATGTTTTGAGTACAGGCTATAAAATAAACCTTACTATAAACTCTAGTCAAAATAAAGGTGTCTTTGTAATCCCTCTTCAAGTCAAAATAAGGCTAAAACAATATAACTGCTAACTTCAAAGTTAATATGCATCTGAGTTAGAGCACTGAAATGTTCAATTTGAGTCTGATGAAGTTGGACTTTTCTGGTTTTCTGGAGCTCTGAAGAAAGAGGGACAGCCTAAATATGCACAAGAATGAAACAAAAGAGTAGAGATGGGAGATATTTTGATAACTGACAATGTTGAAATTGATGTTTTATAGATATGCAACATTTTTTGCAAATTGTAAATAAAGCAAAGCAGATAAAAAAATGCAGTGTTGATAAAAAAAGGGAGTATAATGGTGACATGTCTGGTATCTGTTTCACTTTTTCTGTGATACATGAACTTGCCTGTTAAAATACTGTTCTTTTATTCTAATTCAACTGTAACTTTAGGTATGTTTTGGATATAGAAACACAGTTGATATGCCAGTATAGGCTTGTACAACTGTGACTTCCCATTGTTTGACCTTATCTATTCCTTCTCCCAGCTGCAGTGTTTCGAAGGATTCCTGGTAATGTTATATTGTGTACCCGCCTAACAAGTGCTCATCTTTATCCAAGTGCAGCCAGACGTCAGAATGTTTATAGAAAACACATGGTCTGGAATCTGCAGCATCCAACAGAACTACTATGTGTGAGCTACTGTTCACTGTCTCTGCTCCTCTCAGTCTGAACTACTTTACATGGGCCTCCTCTGTAGAGTAGATTTTACTTTACAGGAACTACTGGTAGAATATGCTGGGTATATTAATTAATAACTTTGCTTTTTAAGGTTCTGTGCCTGATTATTACTGTTTTAAAAATGTTAAAAAACACAATTAGTTCATTTTATAAAGTTTGCAGTGTGCCAAACTTATTTTACTAAATTTTCTTCAGCCTTTGAGACAATCACACCACGTCTACTTGCATGAAACCTGACCGAAATGTTAATTGTTCGCTAGTCAAGTGGTTCCACTCTTTACCACTCAAGTAAGGGTAAACAGCTCTTTGTCAATAGTAAAAACATGAAACACAGGAGTTCCCCAAGGAGCTATAGGTTCCCCTACTCTGTTTACCCTATATATACACCAACGGTTAGAGGAGTGCTATATTCATGTGGAAAATGGTTTCAGTGGTAGTTTTAGTCTCATAAAGTCTACCTTGACTTGTATTTAAAACTAATTTTCCAGAGTTTTTTTTTTTTTTTTTTTCTTTTTTATGCAAGTTGTGATAGATAATAAAGATAATAAAGGCCTTATCAGCATCAGTGTTGATCTATTCAATGCTTTGGTGTCTGGGTCTAGGAAAACTTCACCAGCTCTGAGCCAGGATCTTGGTCAAGAGTACCTAGCTGGGACAGTATAGCTTATGTGGATGTCTTAGGCTGAAGGGGAAAACCAGAGCTCTTTAAGGATAACATGCTTACTTATGGTTATTTTCTGCCCACACTGCAACAGCTATTTCACTAATCATTGCTTACACATGAATATCCTTTTGCAGCATAACAAAAGGACATAATCAAATAATGTGTGTTTTGGTATTCAACACTTCCTGACAAACCCAAAGCAATAACTACACAATAGAGAAAGTACAATAGAGACATTTGTATCTAATTCAGCTTAAATAGTACAAATAATAAAAACACCCTAATAAACATTAAAAAGTTAATGATGACATGAAAAGTTACACTCTTGCACCACAATGCTACTGTACTATACCAAACACAAATTAAAGAGCTAAACAATAGAGGAATGTGAGGGGAAAAATAAAATTGGTTGAATTAAAATGTTAGAATAATACGGCAGGTGCTATACACACAAAGTTATTAACGTGGGATCCAGAATACACACTTCTCCAATACTTTACAAAGATGTGCATCTGTTTTTGAGTCAGGTGGATTAGCTAATGAAAGCCATGCATCATCTGTATGTATCAAAACAAATATGGCTGCTTACAAGAAAGTGAAGCACTAAACTCTGCTAATCTGTGGTGAGAAAAATTTGGATGGATGACCCTTTGTTTCACTGAAATAAACAAATTGGAGGACTATGTTTGAACCTGGCTTGAGGTCCAACGTCAACGTGGGGAATGGAGACCAGATTGATATCCTTCTGTATTAAAACACAGAGAGATATCATTCTGGACTTAAGTTAGGTCTATGAATTCCTCAACTGGGTAAAACGGATGAAGAATATTGCTCAAGGACGCAATTACAGCATGCAAGTAGCAAGAATCATAACGTCAACCTCCTTGTTAGTGGGCACACTACTCAACCAACTGAGCTACCGCCTCTCCTAAATAACTGATGGTTATTAGTTCAAAATATGTGTAATCCTGTCTCATATTTTATCTTATATATGAATGACTGTTTTACCACTGTGCTGCTGTAACCTAATGCCTTTTCATAAGATACAGTGTCCAAATATTAACACATGAAATGACTTCTTAATCTGCACTTGGGATCAGACCACATCCCAGGTTGGTCCATCTATTTCACAGTGATTTATGAGTAGGCAGTGCACAGGGCAGCCTCAGGAGGGACCCCGGCAGAGAGTGAAAACAGAATGTAACTTTGACTGACCACACAGACACTCTGCAGACTCCACTGAGCAGAAAGCCAGACAGACAGGGCTGAACTCAGTGTAACAGCAATGACAAAGAGTGGAGAACAACTACAGAACCTGTTTGGGAAGATATTTTCTTTCATCTGATTGTATAGAAAAGAGATATAGGATTGGTTTGAGTTTGACTTAAAGGAACTCTGTGTAGCCAATAAATGCGCTAAACTGCGAGAATAAACTGAAAAATATTTTATGCAATTTGTGGGCCTGTTGTGTTTGATTTACTAATGGGAAGTGCATGGGTTATTTCTGCCACAAATTCCTGCAAATGAGAGAATTTTAACAAGTGCAAAAGTTTTTGACTGCTCCAATGGGAATTGAATTGTTGTAGATTAACATTTGTCCCTACTTCAGGACATTTTTGCATATCATTTTGATGGAGGAGTAACAGCAGGTTACCATCGCTTTGGACTATAAAGCAAGATGACAGCTCACGGTAATACGTTCACGAAAACGCGTGACTGTGGCATCAGAGCTGTGCTGAGACAGGGATCCACATCACACCTCATGTGGTGACTGGACCACGCAGTCTCTGGTTTAGGACATGGAACAGACATGTGGAGGCCCAGTTTGATGGATCGTTGCTGTGGAACACTCCAGATCAGTGGAAGAAATGTGGTAGTCAAGTTTATATTTCATTACTGCTGCTTTTAAAATAACATTCGTTTTTATCTGTAGTTGTTGGTCATTTTATAGCATTTTAAATCACTATCAAATGACATATTGGTGCACAAATTCCAGCAACAATCTTGTGTAAAAATCTTTCACTTGTCTCCCTTGCGCTACGTCTTTTTTAGCATCTCTGTGACAATCTCTGTCAGGTTTTGCTCCGCTTTTAGTGTGGTTGGCTGTTAAGCACACGAGCAAACATTTGATAAATGAGGCCCTTATTGTTTCAATAAAGGGCCTGCAGTTACAACTGAGTCTGCGTTGCCAGTGCCTAAACCTGCAGACAGACGACAAATACAAGTTTTTCTCAGTATAATGAATGGCCTTATGTGAAAGCTCAGAACCTCCAGAATTCAGTCACTGAGCTGAAGAGACTTCACTAGCATTGATTAATTATTGGTTGCAGGTTGTTGTAATTAAGAATAAATCAACATTACAATTGTTATCAGTAAAGGTTATAACTGATTTGATCATGTTCACCTCCTATCTGGGGGCACAGATAGGTCAAGTTTATGATTTTTTTAAGGGCAGCATTTCAGTTTCAGTTAAACGATTCACTGCATATCACAAATTTGTACTTGCTAACAACAACAATATTTTATGATGACCAAGGCACTCACAGTTTTGCTGACGTATCCGGTTGAGATGTTGCGACACTGCTTGTCCTCTGAGTGGCAGCACCCTCCACACCTGAACACGGATACGCAGGGAGGTTTGTAGAAGAAGTTTGTGGGAGCCCCAAACTCTCGTGCCACGTCCACACACACCTCCCGTGGGGTACACTGGGTCTTCCTCCACTCCGACTCAATACCTGTACACACAAGGAAACAAGGACATGGGGTAGACTCGGCTGGGAGAAGCGTCCTCATTAAAGAGCAAATTGACAGGAAATGGTGAAAGTAAGTTAAAGGGCAATAACTTTTCTTCCTCTACCACACAACACTGAAGCTTACCATCATGATTGACTGGTATAGTATTTTATTTGCACAATCTCCTGCTGGATGTAAAGTGTCTTACTTTTGAGCAGGTCGAGGTTGAGGTAGGCTGCGGCATACGTGGGCTCGTCTGTCTGAAGCTTGGATCTTCGCATCGAGGCCTGGAGTTTGGAGTTTGACCCAGCAGCCGACAGCTTGGACCTGCATTTGAGCGCTGCCCAGAAGGAAGGGTAGATGAGACTCATCAGCTCATCCACCGTAGAGACCGAACGCAACCGCTGCTCCATGTCCAGCTGTGGAGGGCTGTCCTGGGAAGAGACAGGGGAGGAAAGGACAATTATGGTCATTGATACTTTGCAGTGATATTACACTGGGAGGGCACCGTTACTACAGTGACAAAATGGACAAACTAGGGATGTTTAAGCATTGGCAAGACCAGGTGACTGCAGCTACGGGGAGGAAAAACAGCCTAGAATCAAGTCCAACACGTCACAAGCCCCAGAAGAGCTAGGAGGCCTCAAATCACACAGACATTGGCTTGATTTATGGTGAAAATTACTTTTAGCTCATCAAGTTCAAATCATTTTATCTTTTGTGTCAACACTCAGGGCATTTTCAGTCGGATTTCACATATATATGATGATATAGAAGTAGATAGATGAGAAGAAGAAACAGGAGGGAGGAACGCTGCTCAACTGCAAGGGTCAAATTTCTCATCAAAACATATTGGACCCAGTCAGCTATAAGCCCGCTGTCCCCTCACTGCATTTCCCATCATACCTTTAGGCTTTGTAGTTCATGATCTCACAATATTACCATTGCCAATGTCTGATAGATCATACAGTACATATATGACATTAAACAGGCTGAGAAACTTGCACAGAACAAACACAGGACTGTACATATGGCATGAGATCCAAACGTGGCTTTAAACTGAAATAGCACCTTTTTGCAGAGCTCGCTTTGGCTGAGTGCCCGTGATGACAGGACAAACTGCTCCATAGGTTTGGCTCTGGTTTAGGAAGTTATTGGACAAATGTGACACCTGCCTGCACCTATAAGTTCCCACTGTGCTGTCAACATCACATAAACACACAGCACCCAAAGGAGAAGTGTGGAAATGAGAAGAGAAGGAGAGAAAGAGGACAAAAAAGAGAGACAGAGAAGAGAGTGGAGAGAGCAAGAGAAGGGAAAGAGAAGGAGAGAGGGACAGAAGGTACAGTGGGGTGGGAGCAGGTGATAAACAACAATAGTCTATACATGATTTTTAATTGTAACTTTTGCCACAGTATGGATGCACATTTTCTTTGTTTATCAGTGCAGTAAAATGAGAAAAACAAAGGAAAAGGAAAGCCTATTTTTGGCTTAAAAGTTACCAGATGGGGCTTTAAGAGTGCACTATGTAAGTTTTTTGCTATGGGGTCGGCCACAATGGAAATGTCTGGGTTATTTCTCCACAGATCTGACCTGGAGTGATAACATACCTTCAAAGCCGCTGTACTTTCTTTTAATTTTTCTATTTCAGGAAAACATTTTACTCCTTGCCCAATATAAAAGCAGCTATTTGCGATATAACAATAGACTTAATGAAATAAGTAAAAAACAATTGCCAAGGACTAACAATTTCATCCAATCAGGGTTGATGAGAACCATGTGGAAACAACGCCCTACGATTATCCCAGACAATGGACTTTTTGATTTTTTAAGAGCGGGTATTATGCTAAACCGATTTTTTTTTTAGCTTTCTACCATGTTATAACATTGTTCCCTCATGAAAAAACATTCCTGATGAGGTTTTAAATTTAGTTATCTCTCCTGGGTTATGTTCGAACCCTCCTTGTTGTTAGCAGTACAATTCAGTCTAGTGCTCTGCTCACAAGCCTACATCATCCATGCTCACACAATTCTCCATAAATATACAAAAGCATGATACAAAACTGTACACAACAACTTGACAAAACTGTACACAACAACCTGACAAACCTGACAGTAGTAGAAGTAAAATACCCCTTCTTGAATGTTAAGTTACTTCTTGCCCTTCACAATAATGTTTTGCTAGTTAAAGCAGTATCATGAACAATACAATAACATGCACATGGCTGTATATCGAAGGCCCTCACTGTACCAGCTCTTTGTATAAGGGCCCAGACAGTGAGTGAAGCAGTCTATTGTATTCCGCTCAGGCTGGGACTGTTTACTGCAGAATAACAGTGTTCCCTATGAGAAACAATGAACATTTATATGAGTTATATGTGCACAAGTGCCCAGACTATTTCCTCATCTCTATATAGTGTTTATGTTTATATACTATTTCATATACATTTCCCGTCGTAAGTCTGTCCCAGCTGTCACTTTTGCATATATACTGATAAAAGTGCCAGCTATAATATTTTCACTGTCTAACTTGTGTATTTTGTGAGTCCAAACGCATTCTTCAAAGTTATCTTTCTGTTCAATACTTAAATTAGGGTCTAATGTTTATAACAAACTACAATGTCTTTGAAACTGATAAGTTATTGCTGGTAACAGTGTTTAGCATATGAACAAATACATTTTCAGCAATGGGAAAAAACTCAATTCTGACAACTGGACAAAGGTTTTAGCAGTGGCGAGCCATGCATTTCACCCTTGGGCCTTCAGTGACGTCCCACTTACACAACATCACCTCAATATAGGCTAGTCAAGCAACACTTAATTTCAGAAGCATTGAAAACCAATAAGCATGCACTGCATTCACAATTAAGAGTAGGAAACTAAGTTCACAGATACTGTCAAAAATAAAAAAATAAAAATGTGATTTAAAGATGCCAAACAAAATGCCACCAAAATTATGCTATGTGAGCTTAAACAAGTCTGTCTATGTCGTAACGGGTGGGTGTAGCGGACCAAAGAGTGCAGACTCGGGGAATATTTACAGTATTTATTATAGAAATGACAAATAGTACAGTTCGAGGGTAGATCCGGCGGTGAGCAGGAGGTGAGGCGCGAGCCAGGATCCAGGAGCGGAACGTGGAGCGTAGCGGAGATGACGATGCAGGCTGCACCAGGGCAGGGCGCAGAGTGCAAACAGGGTCCGGGGTCGTGGAGTGCAGAGACGAAACAAGACAGTACCAGGGCTGGGAAGCAGGGTGGAGGCAGAGTCGGAGCTGAGCCTCGAGCGCTGGAGCTGAGACGGTCCAGCAAGCTGGGTGTAGATGCAAATACGATCCGGCACAGAACAGGGTGTGATACGAAGATGATCTCGCACTGAGTGTCTGGTCCTGGCTCCTCTTATACATGGCAGGTGGTGGTGATTGCGCTAATAAGCTGCAGGTGCGCGCAGGATGAGCCAGGAGCTCAGCCCAACTCCGGCAGGTGATGGAGGGAAGGAGCAGCACAGGAGGTAAAATGTGGAACCGACGGTGCGGATCATGACAGTCTAATAAAATGCACAATGTGTTTTTCATTGTGGAGCTCTGTCTCCCTGCGTGCCTGTTTGCTGAGCTGCAGGTCGACTCGAGTGTCTCCAAATGTTTTTAAACACACCATAGCTTGTAAGTGCCCAGCTGTACAACAACAGTACAATTTGCAGTGTTTCTCAGAACCTGAGAGCCACAGGTACCATTCATAGTTGCTCGTCTGGAAATGACGGACAAACATTTTTCTTTGTTAGCACAGGTTAGCTAGCGCAGGGATGACCTCTTCTCATAATATCCAGCTTTTTGTGAAAGCCCCATCTTAAAAATGACGTGGAAAGTATATCTGCAACTAGATCAATCTCATCTCCTCCTTCCTCCATTATAGATTAAAAATACAGCAATAGCTGTTGGATCTCCAGGTTTAGTTTGACATTTGGTAAACTGCCGCCTTTCCGGCTCTAGCAGTGCTTATTATCCAATCACAGGACACGTACATGTCCAGTTTGCGTAAGACCTTCTAGCTAGCCCTGGAATGCAGAACTGAGATCTGATTAGCTATTGCAACTGACTGTGTCTGTGTCTACTTATAGTGGACGGTGCCTGCTCTCTTTATTTAGGCAGGAAGGAAAATGAAATTTGCCTGACAACACAAGCTAATTGAAATATAATTGGATAAAAACTTGACCACAATAAACAATATTGGAAGTCACTCAACTAACTGGATATAATGACATAAAGAGAACAGAGAATATGTTTTTTATATATATATATATATATATATATATATATATATATATATATATATATATATATATATATATTTATATATATATTTATTTATTTATTTATTTATTTATTTATTTATTTATTTATTTATTTATGAGAATAAAATTAACTTCACTTTTATCACTTTTCTGAGCATGTTTAGGCCAGCAGAGAAGGCCTTGCTGGCCGTAATGGCCCACCACTGAGTTTTAGAGTGAAGACATTTCGCTGCTCATCCAAGTGATTTCTTCAGTTCTGGTCAAGTGCTGGTGGACACTGCCTTATATCTGAAGAAAGGTGCTAACTACATTGAAGCTAAAACACCTGTTTGTTTACAGATTTTGTTATTGGAGAAACAAAATAGCCACTCCATAAGAAAATGTACCAACATCAGCGCAAGAGCAGCTTGGACCCCAGTCTGCTGCAGATCTCCATGCCAAAGCCACTAACCTTTGAAGATGGAGAGGTACAGGTATAGCCTAAACCAGGGGTGTCCAAACTATGGCCCGGGGGCCAAATGCGGCCCTCAGACCAATTATTATTGGCCCTCAGGCCTTCCGTTGAACTGGCCCAACTGCTCATAATCAGTGCTTTTTACGGCAAATCTGAATTATCCACTGTATTGACCACTGGTCTGTAGCCCTCTGTGTCAAATATTTTTCAAGATATGGACCTCTGTGAAAAGTGTTTGGCCTAAACAAAACATAACATGTTTAAACTGTATGAGGCATGCGAGGCATGAGGGGATAGTGATAACAGTGATAATAGTAGCAGACAAATGATGATGAGGTTAGATTCATTTCTTTATCTTTCTGGGTCTTTTGATTTAAGTCAATTGCAATTATAGCTCCAAAGGTTTTTAATGCACAAAAAAATCCTAATATCATTCACTTTATCCATCATGGATATATATCCAACAGCATCTTAAATAAACATTTGAAAAAAAGACAATTCTGATCTAATGTTCCTTGTCTCCTTGCATATTGCATATTTCTTTTTTCTGCTTCCACCTCAGTAAAACTATACAGACCTATAGGATGTTGTGATGTCATCTGAAACACTGCAATAAAAGTCTGAACAATGAAAACAGTCACATTGGCCTTGGTCTCATAGCAACGATGTCATCAAACCGCTGCCCTGTTTATAGACTTTAAAAGTAGATATTTTTAGATTCTTTGTGTTCATTGTTTTGCTTTTACAGCTGGTTCTTACTGTTGGTTTACAAGTCGTTCACACACTGCCCCACTTCCCCCACACAAAACAGAAAACAACTTCAGGATTAAAAAAGAGAATAAATTATTATTATTATTATTATTATTATTATTATTATTATTATTATTATTATTATTATTATTATTATTATTATTAATAATAATAATAATAATAATAATAATAATAATAATAATAATAATAATAATAAATACATGACATGAACAGTTCTGTATTTAATATTACTATGATTTGGTGTGGCATACTTTGGTATTTGATGCTTCAGGAGAAATATTTCGCTATTGTTTTCTTTCAAAGATAGTTCTTTTCTAGACTCAAAGTTGCTTTCCAATTTTTAACATTATCAATTATCACTCCTGCTTTGGAGGTAAGCAATTTCTGTAGTCACAGCTGCCCAGAAGTGAGGCTACCGATCTGTGCCATCAGCCCCTCTAACCATCACCAATCACACACACACCGCATTCATACATAAGTCTGTACAAATCTGTGTATCTACGGTAAGCATGCGGTGGATGAAAGAACTGCCTCTTACTGTACACAGGTGTAATGTACTGTAATCTACAGTAATCACCTATTTTCAAAGCAATGTTGAAAATTTGTGTGATTTTATGGTAATGTTTTACAGTGCAGAGATCAAACGAGAAGGGGGGTATGAGTTGAAATAAAGCTAACAGAAAAGCAGCTAACTATTAGTAACACATGTTTTTTAGTTAAGGCAAAATGTCAGAAAGTCAGACTGAGAGCTGAGGATGTGTGCTGAACTATAACGACATGGAGGAGCAGTATCTATAATGACAGCAGGTGAAAACAAAGACTTTTGAGCTTTTGAGAATGAACATGAGATTACGTAAGCATGCATGATTTAAAACACAACTCAGGCAAACTCAATCCAGAAACATGTACGGGACTCTCCACAAATTGAACCACAATCTTGAGTCACGAGTAGCTTTCAGGAGTACCAATACCAGGAGTACCTAAAACCTGTATAACTATTGTAAAATGAGAGAAAAAAATGGATAATAGAAAAATAGTCAACTTTCAGTCAAGTTTTGAACTGAAAGTTTTTTTTTTCCATCACACAGTATTTTCTGCCTGTTCTCACTCAGAAAGACGGACAGCTGCCCCACAGTTGCTGGTTGTCAGACGGTGCAGGTGTGAGTCTGTGATGATAAGCTCCTCTGAGAATGAAAACTCAAACCAGAGTTCAGATGTGGAGTGTACAACTGACAGCGCCCCCTCTGTGTGTGTGTGGGTGTGTGGGTGTGTGCATGTGTGTGTGTGTGAGAAAGAGGGGGATCAGAGCCAGGCTTAACCCAGGATTACATTAACACCACACGGATTTAGCAGTGCTTCAGCCTGTAATCGTCTGTCAGGAGATTTTAGGGAAGATTTGGACAAATGATGTCGATCTATTGGCTTGTAACACAGGGTTTATTGACTTGGCAAGAGGGCAAAGAACTCCTGAACACGACTGCCAGATTTTCAGAGAGCAACGAAGGCAAAGGTTTTGAGAAAAAGTTCAAAACAAGTTACTAGATAAAATAGTACTTCTTTAATAACATATATATTTAATAACATATATTCAATAACATGTTTAACATCAGCAAAACATAGTAGAACAGTGTGAAATAAACCTGAAAAAATACACAGTTATAATATCAAGTTATTATTACCAATTTTTGTCTGCATAAGTCCGGAATATCCTCATGCGTAATGGTTTGTTTCACTGAACCAAACAACTCAACACATGACTGATACCTCTACAAAAGTTAATCCTGGTTCAGTTTTACTCCTGTCCCAGTTTAATCGTGGTTTTGTCCTGGATTAGTCCTGGTTCTGTCCTGGTTCAGTTTTGATTTAGTCCTGGTTTTGTCCTGGTTTAATGCAGGGTTAACATGAATCATTGCCTGGGCAGAATGACATTAGTTGGGTTACATAAAATTACCTAAATTATCCTCCTTAAAATCCAATTAACTGTTCCCATTACTTGCAAAGGGCCTTGTAATGCCAATGTTGCCAGTTTCATTGCTATATATAACAGAATGAAAAAAGCTGTGGCTATAGAGCCAACTAACATGAGTGTCTGTGCATGAACCAGGGCCAATAGAACATAACTGTACCACATATGTTAAAGCACTTAGAGTGGAAATGGTCTGCTCGATCCCCAAACGCTGCACGCTTCAAAGAAAAGAAAACCAACATGGATTTGAGTACATCACATAAACCCAGGGCTCTGTAATGTAATAGTGTTATAGGCAATAGACAGGCAAACGTTTCTGTACTGAAATAATGTAGTGAATACAGCTCCTACGAGGCCATAACACTGTAGTAAAAGTATCATTGTTTAACATCATAACATAAATTGCATGTTTCCCTATGGGCGCTCAGATTTCATTAAACTAGTAAAAACATGAGACTAGCAGCTCATGATCAAGATCCTATAGCTAAAAAGATTGAGATGGGTCACCAGAAGAAGCACTGTAATCACCCACTGCTCCTGACAGGATTAACCCAAGCAGCATTGAAGGATACATTTAAAAAAAATTTCAATGCCTGTTGGGTTGCTTTGTAGAAGTTTAAAGTATGATTTTCAAACTGTTAAAAATGAAAGATAGTTTACAGGCCAGGTGGGTGAAATGTCTTGCCTAAGGACACAACGGCACTTTGCACCCCTGTGGTACATGGTATTCCCAGCGGTCTCCCATCCAAATAACCCAACTAGCATAACTTCTGAGACAAGATGGCACTGCCAAGGAAAGGTAATATTGTCGAAAGTATTGAATATCAATTAGTAATTGATACAAAAACTAGTATCATAACTAGATACTCATTTGAACAGGTATCAATACTAAAAAAAAACCCCAGAAGACATTGTGTGCTTTTGTCTGCTGATAATTATGAATGTGGTGTACAGGGCTGGACTGGGAGAAGAAATTGGCCCTAGACTTTTTGATGTGGACCGGCCCCTTGAACGATTGTGGCTTTACGTTGTTTAAGTAAAAAATAGGATTAATTTTTTTTTTTTTTTTTTAATCAATTCAATATTATCTATAGGGTAAGCTTAATGATTTAATATGTGTGTGTGTAATTTGTATGTAACAGGAGGATTTCAAACCATATTTTTATATTGTAAAAATAATGAATAATACTTGGTATTATTGCTGGCCTATTTGTAGGCTGTAGACCAGGGGTCACCAACACTGTGCCCGCGGGCGCCATGTCGCCCCCAAGCCCCACATGAGTCGCCCACAGACCGGCTCTAAAAATGGCACTCACTAATGAGCTGCATCTAAAATTTAATTTTATTCTGTTGCTATTTTTTTTTTTATCACCCTTTCGTTTATATAGATTTAAAAATGACAATATCTTAAACATATGTTCATTATACGTGAAGTTTAAATAAGTTAAGGTGAACTTTGACCTACTCACTTCAAAGGTCAGTATTGTGCGCGTGACAAAACCAGTGCTCCGCTCGCGAGCGCTGTGAGGATGCGCTGAATGCAGTTTCTTACTCCAAAACATGGTAGAAAATAAAGATAAAGATAAAGAGATAAAGATAAAGATCACTTTCACGACGATTTAAGACTGTAAAAGAAACCTGCGTGTATCTCTTGTTTTTTTACTCTCAGGTTATAAAAGGTTGGTGACCCCTCCTGTAGACCATTCGTTACACGCAATGTGCAATGTGCAATGCGTTACACGCAAAAAATTTACCTTACCTGAATCTCTTTAGAATGATTTTGACCTGTATCAGAGCAACTATAAGATCACACAGATCACATGTAGTGAAGAGTGCACTGAGCATTACACTGGAGAAACGAAACAGCCACTCCATAAGAGAATGTACCAACACCGGTGCGAGAGCTCCTCTGGACCCCAGTCTGCCGTACATCTCCACTTCAAAGCCACTAACCAGGTACAGATCGTAGCCAGAGAAAATAAATGGTTTGAGAGGGGAGTTAAAGAAACTATTTTTGTTAGGAAAGACAATCCTTCTTTGAATAGGAAAATGGGGGCCTGAGACGTCACCTGTCCCCAATTTATAATTCCATTCTCAGACCCAAAGCAAACAAAGGAAGCAAAGAGAACAATCAAGTAAGGCAGTAAAGTCATTAAAGGTTGAATGGATGCCATTAAGGCTGAAACTGCAAACAATAGCGGTTTACAGTTTCAGTGTAATTAGCTACTCCCTTCAGATAGATATAAGGCAGCAAAACGTCTTCACTCCTACAACGTTTTGTCCAGTTGACAGATTTAACTTTGGCTTTTAGTAAAGGTCACATAGACTATGTATGGAACATTATGGCACCTACCTGGATGACTGAGGGATTACACAGATAATGTTAATATAAAAGAAAGTACTACGATTTATTGTTGAAAGTTATACTGTTTTCTCAAGAAAGAGTTTTCTATTATCATTGTGGTTTTGAGTCTATTCCTTAGTATTGAAAGTACAACACTATTGGTGAACTATTAACCTGGATTCTAATTCTTCACTCTAAAATGTTCTTGTATCCATGTTATGGCTTTGTCTGGAATGTTTCACAGAATCATTATAAATTCATCTATCTCCAAAGACAAAAGATGGAGATGCTAGGCCAAGTTACAGGTCAGATCTGGGGAGAGAGGACACACTCATAAAAATGTATGTTTTTTCTGTTTTTGAGCAATAAAAACACCTGTAAATAAATAAATACATGATAAGTTTAATGTCATACAGTGGAGACAAGCAGGTGGCAGACCCTCCACCAGAAAAGTTATTGTGTTCCTTTAAAAACTGAAAAAATCTGTTTAATATAATATAGGTTCTTTAATACATGTATAAAGTAACCATGGCTCCCCTGACCAAACAAAACTCTTCGTAGGTGGTCTGCGTCAAAGCTGAAATTTGTTTCTCTCGACTCCTCTGTGTGTTCTGGAGTTAAAAATCCATCATGGCTGTCTGTTTGTTTAGCAGTGCACTGTTTGATGCTCCACACACACAAACAATAGGACCAAAGCCAGAGTGTGACCACAGTATAGAGAGTCCAATTCACCAGCCCACAAACCCAAGTCCACAACCCAGACTGCTCCAGGCAGAACCAGTGTGGTGAAGGGAGACACAACATACTGTAGAATAACATCAAAACAAAACATTTATCACTTTTATTATTACTAAAATGAAGAATGGACAGGGTCTCTAAATATGCAAGTACATATGCTTTTCTGCCCCATAGCCCTAAATGTTCTATACAGAATTATAATATCTATACAGAATTTTGCATCCATTGATAATTCTCAAATGCTCACTGCAGTCTTTACTGCACTGAGTGGACTAGTGAAAACTGCAGTGAGTGTTACATTGGAGAAACAAAACAACCACTCTTTAAGAGAATGTACCAACACCATTGTGACAGCAGCTCGTGATCCCAATCTACCATCTCCACCTCAAAGCCACTAACCACTCCTCTGATGATAGTGAGCTACAGATCTTAGCCAGAGAAAAGAAATGGTTTAAGAGGGGAGTTAAAGAGGACATTTTTGAAAGACAAAGAACAGGAATGAGAGATAAGACATAATTTATCTCCTATTTATAACTCCATCCTCAGATCTAAATCAAAACCAGGAAAACAATAGGGCAAGCCAGTATGCTAACAGATATGAGAGCACCTATTAGGGGCCTAAATGATTATTTTAATATGACTCAAAGTTCACACTTAGTGTAGCTCAACAGAGCCAACAAACATAAACTGTAAACAAGCAGGTGTGTTACTTTCAGTGTAGTTAGCTCCTTCCTTCAGGTAAATATAAAGCAGTGTCCTCCAGTAATCTGACCAGAACTGAAGAAGCCTCTTGGATGAACAATGAAATGTCTTCACTCTAAAACTTTTGTCCAGCTGACAGAATGAAATTTTTCTTTTGCTAACAAATTCTACACACTTCAGTCTTCATGCCAGTTTTTATTTTATCAATATACGATATTCAGGCATTTACCGCAATAAACTATCAAAGTGTTTACCGCAGATGCACACAGCATATTTCTTACGTGATTTAAGCAAAGGAGCAAAAGCTCTTTAAATGTGAAATAAAACATAAGTTCAAACATCCTGACACAAGTGTGAGAAGCCTGTGGTGTTTAGAGGCCACTTCAAACCACTGCTGTCACTGCAGCGCTCAGACTTTGCACTCTGAGCGCCAAGGGCATGTATGACAAGCACACTCTGGGGGTTCAAACTGTGCTAACAGGGTGACCTAACCTTAATTGTATATAATTACTTTACTTTTGATTTCTACAAATCTTTCTAATTAAAACCCAACAACATTTACTAACAATTAGAAATACTGGCTTATTAAAAATAGCCAAACTCTTATAAGGCATTGCGTGTAACGAATGGTCTACAGCCTACAAATAGGCCAGCAATAATACCGAGTATTATTCATTATTTTTACAAAATAAAAATATGGTTTGAAATCCTCCAGTTACATACAAATTACACACACACATATTAAATCATTAAGCTTACCCTATAGATAATATTGAATTGATTAAAAAAAAAAAAAAATTCAATTTTTTTTTTTTTTTACTTAAACAATGTAAAACCACAATCATCCAAGGGGCCAGTCCACATCAAAAAAATCTAGGGCCAATTTGTTCTCCCAGCCTCAGCCCACCACATTCATAATTATCAGCAGACAAAAGCACACAATGTCTTCTGTAACAAATCTACATCATTGCTTTGGTGGTGTCTCTGCTGCTGGGGTCAAACTCTATTTAATACACTTATTTGTCTATGTGTGTTTGAGACTTCCACAGTTGAAATAATAATGGGCAATGAGTATGCAGTATAAAGTTGAGCCATGTTTGGAGAGTTACTGTGGAGAGATGTGGATCAGCTGCCAGAGCTCAGCAGGTGAAGATTTGTGTTCCTGTAGTCCTCTCATTTTAGCAGTCCCTGACCGCACCACTGCCTGCCACAATGGCCTCTGTGTTATATTTATACAAATGATAAAACTTACTTTATGTGTAGATGTATATTTAATATAACGTTTCTAATCACCTGATTCAGATTTCCATTTGTAAAGCAGATGAAGACAGAAAATAAATACACAATTGTATTCACAGAAAAATAACTAAACATTTTGGCAATGTTCTGGTTTCTCTGTGGACCTAAACGTGTCTTTATTGTAATGCAAAAAGGCACATTTTATGCTCTTCACCTGAAGCTACGGGGAAATACAGTAACATACATATAGAATATTTATTATAGGGGATTCCGGGCTCCATAAGGATCTCATATGATTTTAGTGGAAACCAGAGCACACAATGGAAATATTGAGAAACACTGAAAGACAATTTGAACTCAAATTTGTCCAATATTTGAACTGTGAGTGATTTGAGGTGTTTTTCAGAAGATTGGATGTGGAGAATCTTCACATTTCTTATAAAGAAGTGGGGAGAAGGAAAACTTTTCATTACAAAATGACAATGAATGATTATATATGGCTTCATTTGGTATAATAATATGTACATTGAGCTTCAGCAAATACATGCTCACATGAACAGTTACTGCTGTCACTACTACTACTGCTGCCAAACAGTCCTATGGAGGCACGACAGAGGACTATTTTAAAGAGGATGATCCTCGGCTCATGTGGAAAGGATTAAATTCCATTATCTTTGGGAAATCAAACACAGGGAGTGTAATAACTTTTGACCATGCTTTGCCTAATGAACTTAGCTGATGATCCCAAATCTGTTGTATTTCCATAATGTTTGGACCATTGCAGCTTGATGAGGGTGTCCATCAGGTCCTGCTCGAGACCAAAGTACAAAAAGAACTGTGAACTGTGACTGTGGCACTCTGACAGACATGTTTGAGCTTCTTCCCAAAAGCTTCTTCCCACAAATAGTTATCAGCTTGAACAATGCACTTTGAACTTTGATGTTGCACCATAATATTTTATCTACTGAATGTTTGTAGCTTCTTTATTTCACAGTCACAATATGTTGTCTGTAATGTCTATTGTTGGTTTATGTGGTAGTTTTGAATGTCTCACGGTGCACTTTGAGCTTCTTTTTTCCAATGTGTATTTTACCACTACAAATGGCAAATAAACTAACCTAACATAAACCTATTAAGAGAATTACTCCATTTACCAATATCACATGTTCACTAAATGTTTATAAACATACATCACACGTACAACCCACTTTCTTTCTTTCTTTCTTTCCCTATATTATATACATAAAATCTAAATCAACTGAGCTCAGTTGAGTGCTTGATCCAGAGGTTGGCGGTTCAAATCCCACTCCCATTACCATAGAGCTGTCAAATCCACTGATATCTAGGTTTGGTTGGAGCTGCCACAGATGAATGCTATCGTTGTGTCCTTGGGCAAGACATTTGACTTCTGTCGCTCCTCGTGAATCAGTATCGGAAAAATGGCAATAAACCTTTTTCTGACTCTGTGTTGCTGGTATATGAATGTGTGTTTGAATTGGTGAGTGGCTGCTTGACATAAAGTGCTTTGGGCTCCTTGAAGTTACAATTAGGACATTGTGACATGACAATAATCCTTTACATTAATATTCAACAAAGCTTACGTATAATCTTTGACCAAATGTTCAATCTTCAAATGTGTCCAACTAGGCCTGTAGTCAACTAAAGAAATTCATGGACTAGAGATATTTCCTGCTGATTGATTAATCAACTATAAAGGGGGTGCGGCAAAAGCTCTAAAAGCTATTACGTATTTCTATCTATCTGACTTAAACTGTACTCACAAGACTACACTCATTGACCGATTAATCAACTAAAAGACTAAAAGCCCACAGTCACACATTCAACTTTTTCTACTTTTACGTGAACTCTGTCCCATTAGGGTTGTGAAAAGTATCGAATATCAGAAACTAATCGATACTAAAGCTAGTATCAAAACTAGATACTCATTTGAGCAGGTATCGATATTACAAAAACTCATTCACTGGACAGAAATGCATCTTTCCTGAAAAGCTTTTGAATGATCATGAGTTGCATCAGAACAAATATAAGACACATAGACTAGTATACACCCATGGGCCACTATGGAACCTATTCTGCTGTCTAAATAAAGAGTGTTTTTTATTATCATCTTCATTTCGGAATTGGTATTGAGGACTGACTCTATTTCTTAGTATCGAAATCAAGTTTGAAATTTTAGTATTGAGACAACATCTCTATTCATCTAATATGTTCCAGTGGCTCTGCTCCAACCCTCCTCTGGCCTGAGGTCTCCAATCCTCTGTCCAAATCACAGCTGGGACCAAAAAGCTTGCATTTTCCCCAATAAACTCCCGACATGCAGTCTATGCCTCCACACTCCATTACCTGTCCCATCTCTGAACCCGGCTTTGGTCACAAGGAGTGCGGTTTGGCAAGCTCCCGGACACCCCCCATAAGGATCCATTCTCTACGACCATTTGCAAGCTAATATAGCCCAGGAGAAGCAGAGGCACACCGCCAGCATAACTATTAATGGGAGTGAATGAGTGACGCTAACCTAATAAGAAACCCCCGAAGCAATAGCAAAGAAAATCATTATGCTACATTTATTAGCGCTGACAGCTTTAAAGTCAGACATTTGTGCATTATCATTTGGTTGTCAGAAAGCCCACCCAAGAAATTCACTTTCATTATTTTAGATGGAATATATTCTGTGCTATTGTGGTTTTTTGAAATATATTTGGAAAGCATTTGGTTAGAATGTGTATGGGAAACATGCACATATAGCAATTTGTCTTTACTGACAACAGGAGGGATTGAATCTTTTTAAAGAAAAAAAGACAATTGCATCCATCCAGTTGTCACTATGACACTAACAGATATGAAAGGAATGCAAAATGATCAATACTAGTGGTTAAAGAGGCTTTTTTTTTTACTGTCTATCATGTTAAAGTGTTGTTCCTTTATTAAAAACATGCCTGAAGAGGTTTTAGATGTCATGCATGCAAGTTTGAGTAATCTAGGTATCTCTTATGGGCCCTGTTCAAACTCTCCTTATGATTAGAAGTACAATTCTGTCCAATGCTCAGCCCATTTTTCATAAATATAACAGAGCAGGATACAAAACAGTTCACTACAACTTCACAAACCAATGTGCTGTTGTTTCATTAGAAAACTGTCACATCAGAAACAAAATATATTATTTAAACATGTTAATAGTTTGTTTTCTGCAAATATATCATTATCAAAAAATGTTTATTTAACATGGTGATCTAAATGTGTAATGTGTTCGCAGTTAATACCCCACATGATTGTATTGGTGGTAATTAATGATAATAATAAATAATCATTTTAATTATTGTGTAATTTCTTGTCTTTTGTCTAGTTTTTGTTGTATCAAATGTGATATGATTTTGGATTGGTTGAGAGATGAAAATATTAAAAGTCCTTTATTACAGGACGGACACCCACCGAGTTTGAGACTATGTCTTCCTATGAGTATTGAAATGATTTAGCATATATAAAGTTTGTATCATGCATCTGTAAGTTAGACATTTACATGGATATTTCCTTCATAACTAGACCTGCATTTGCAATAAAAAGCTATGTTTTTGCTTCATCATCATACAATCATTCAAAATCAGGTATACCAACTTTAAAACTACAATCACACAAAAACACTTACAGCACCCAAACTAATATTTACAGCATAAATATGGTTCAACTGAGGTAAGATTTGCTATGTAGATTTGATATTTAAAGGCTCTACCCGAATTTTTCTAATGTAGGCCTTTTTGAGAAAAAAATGACTAGCCTCCTTACAGATATATTGGATGAGCACTTTTCGAGAGGTAAGTCTGCTGCGTGCTGTCTTTATCTAATTATAAAGCATTTTATTGTTGATAATCAGGAAGTCTGTGCTAGCATGCTAGTTGTTGTTCACTTTACCATCAATGTAAAACTCCAGTCTGGTCTTTGAAAGTTGAGAAAAGGACTTATAAACTCATATCAGTGACTAACCAGGATGTTCAGAATGCATAAGGAAAGTGAGGAATAACTCAAGGCAAAATCATTTAAAATGAACTAATTCTGTTTTTCACAATTTTAAGACAGTAAAATTCAGGTACAGCGCCTTTAAGAATCACTTGAGCCCCATCCTGCAGTACTACAGCAGCAGTAAATAATATGGATTCAACACATTAGGTGTTTCGTTCAGTGTTGTCCTTGGCACAGCTACCAAAACAATGGTCACAAATGCTGAAATCCAACCTCTTTCTCAATGCGTGTGATGCTTTAGATCTGCCAGAGTCTCAGCGTCCCAGAGGAGCAGCGCCTTTTGCCCCCTCTTTAAAACTCTCTCTCTCCTCTGGGCTTTATTGTCTCACTGACCCTTGTTCGCCCCATTCACCGTGCCCCCACCACCCCCACTCCCCCACCCCTTTTGAGTCTGTCAGCTCCAAAAACAAGAGTGTGTCACTGGTTAACCTTCACATGTCAAACCCTGACCACCTCGGACTGCATAGTTTAAGAGTGCATTCAGTTTGGCAAATAACTACTAACTAATATATATTTAACAATATTATTACTGCAGCTTATACTGATTAGTTATTTATCTAGTTACCATATTATTACAAGTTGCTCCATTGGGATTTGAACCTCCTAACCTCTGATTGGAGGGCAAATGCTTACTGACAGCCTAGATTCTGTAAAATTTGTAACCTCTCCCTTCTGATGTATTCATATAAATCTTTGACGAAGTGTTCTACGCAAGTTTATATGAGAAAAGTGACTAATATATTAAGTGGAAGACAATTTTCATTACCATTTTACACTTTTATAAATATTTAATCAACTGAAATTAATGATACATCTTATTTTTACTCCCATTGCACCATTTTTTTTTTATATCATATTAAAAGAAAGTTCTAGATTGTACACCACTGCATGTGAGGAATTACTTTACTGCTGAACTAATTCATTAATTTTGTTAAACTACTAAATAATTTAATTAATCAATGTAATATTATTTGCTTTTCTCATACATCTCTAAATCTAATATATAGTTCTTACCAGTCTCTTAAGGCTTTGGATATGGCAGGTTACAGTTAGTTTTTATGTGATGTATATTCTGCTGTTGTCTTTACTCAAATAGGCCGCACGTACACTCTTTTTTCTAGGTGCGCTGCCCAAAAGCACAATACAAGAACCATAATAGGAGCCAAGTAATGTAATGGACCCAAACTATAATAAATAAGTAAACAAAATGTGTCTTGCACAAGCAGCTCTCGAGGTCAAAATAAGCCCGCTGCGTACAGTCTGCATCGAATTAGAAAGTGCTTTATTGTCCAAGTATCAGGAAATGCACTCTTAGCATGATAGTTGTGAACATCGCTTTAAACTCATTGAATAATTGTGATGATCTGAATGCATAAGGTAAGTACAAAATAACTGCACTGCAAACAATGTAACAGTAACTCGTTCTGTTTTTCATGTCAGTAAAAATCAGGTACTGTACCTTTAAGAGCACAAGTTGTGTACTAGCCTACATTCAAACCTGTTTTCATTCACATTGAGAGAATAATTATGTACTTTATTCTCATTACATCCAATATCAAATAAAAGGGAAGAGCCTGAGGAGGGACATCAATCTGAAGTCACGGATCTGCAAATAAACTGTGAAAATGAACTCAAAACGAACCAAAAGTGTAGATTTTTCATTAAGAACAGGCTGTGAGCTGAATACAACATCTGTGCGTCCATATAGAGAAATACAGCGTGTGCCTTTCTTTATGGAAACAATGCATCGTAATCACTGGCTTTTGGCAAACTCCGGCTGAGATAATAAACTTATAGTGCATCATAATGAGTTTTTAGAACCAGACTTATACGTTCTTAGATGAGATTTAACACCTGCGAAATCACATTGTTTAATTTGTCTTAATTATTTGGAGTCAGTGTTATAGCATGGAGTTGTATCGTGAGCTCAAGGAATGTCTACTCTGAAATGACAAAAAAACTCTAAGTGCGCTAAAAAGACAAATTCAGATCGTCTTTGCCCCTAAACCACTCTTGTCCCTGTGTTCATGCAGATTAAAGAACTGAATAGGTGCAAACGGGAGCCACGAGGCTACAATTACTAATAAAAAGCATTATCAAACATATGACCACATTTTTGGCTAAAATAGATAAGCAACATCTCATTTATGTTTGATTTTACAATTGATTTTCTGACATGTTAGGAACTCACAAGTTATGCTCAAGTTATTTGCTCACCGCAGCACAAATAAACACATTGAAGCTCTGGTAGGGTTTACTTTCACTTTGACTTAGCAGACCAAAACAATTAAATAACGTGCTAGTCCGCGGTGGAGGAACTGTAGTTTGTCATGGCTGCTGATTTAAAATGAGGGACATTCAAACACATGTCTAATATTTTCCTGGCTGTTTCTTACCTTGCGCAGTTGAACGCCTCTCCTATTCTGCGCCTAATGTAAAACAGACTGCACTGTTACATGTAGTGGGGATCCTACTATGTATAGACTTCTCTAGATGTGTTGTTGGGAGATTCAAACCCCGACACGTCAATCGTAGTTTACATTTATTTAGAAAATGTCTTTAAATTAGACTAGGTCAATCATCCGGTTTTCCTGGTGTGAACATAGTGACTATTTCTTAGAGCCTGATTATGTTGCTTACCACTACCAGAGGCAACTAAAGTAACACTATGTAACTTTTCTGACGAAGCAAAAGCTGAAGTTAAATCTGTCAAATGGACAAATCGTTGTAGGCGGGAAGGAGTTTGTCCAGTTGACAGATTTAATTGTGATATATTGCTGAAATAAATATAGGCAATAAATGCTAACATTGAAACTAAATCACAAAGCAGAATTATCCCCCAAAAAGTATTCGAAATGTACAATGTTGTTAAAATTGTTAAATGTAATACGCAAATTGCTAAATAAACAATGTATGTATTAAGTTAATTTGTATAATGTGTCATAAAAGTTCATAATTCAACCTTCTACAGCTGAAATCTCATCGTAGTACAGAAAAATAACTAAACATTTCTCAGTACTACAAAGAAAAAGTACCCAAAATATATGTTCACCCCCAAAAAGTATTGTTCCATTTAACATATATTAAAAAATAAGTCGATATAGAATTTATCGCGACAGATCTAATCAACCGTCTTGATAATACTGTTGCAACCGGGATAAGTTACAAGTCAGATCCATGGAGAGCTGAGCTTGTTCAAGAATTCATGTTTTTCAAGGTATATACAGCACTAAAAACACCTGTAATTGGAGGTGAAGTTTAATAAGCACATTTTCCATATGCAGACAATATTTTAAGTTAGATAATGTGAAGCACGTATCCCAAAGCCACTGGAATGCATAATATGTGTTCTTTAAATATTGAGTTATGTTTTAACCAGATCAGCATTAAAACATTAAGTTATACAGATGTTCCATTTCTATCTGCCAGGGGGGATAATGTCACCATCAGAAATTCATTTTAACAGTTTTATTCAGCAGATAAATATACTAACCCCTTTCAGACAAAACACTGGGTTAAACTGTGTATTCTATTGAGACATCGCAGAAAATTCCAGAAAATTCCAGCGAAAATATTGTTAATTACACATCACATTCTTCTTCCCAATCTGGGGGGTTGTGAAATATGAACAACAAACACAGATGGACAGCACAGAGGAGAGGAGGGTGCAGATGTGAGCGTAAAGAGATAATATTCATCTGTTATTAGTTCCTGTGATGAAGCAACCCTAAGTGTCTACATTGTAACAGTACCATGAGTGGTCTGTGTTTTATCATCAAAAGCTATTCCAGAAAATGTTGTAATCTATAACTCAAATTAAAATGCTTGTTGTAACTAGATTTATTTGGGAGGTTTGGATAATGTCACTGTCAATGCATTTGCCCAGTGTAATATTCTTTTATTATGGAGCTTTGCAGAGACGTCAATGTTTAATGAAATCGCGGCAAACAAAGACACTGATTAAAAAAAAAAAAAAAAAAAGTTATTTAATTGCATATAATATAGATCTTACCAATGAAAGAAGAGCGAGAGCAGATGTTACGGTTTTGCCAGTTGACTTTTACAGATTTCTAAAGTAGTAATAGGCGTAAAAACTATTCCTGTTGGTAGTTAATAACCATAATTGATATAAAAATAATTATTCTCCTGACCGTGAGTCAGTTTCAAGCTCTGGAGGCTGGGGCTGGAACACTGCAGGTTGCAAGAGACGACTTTCTCTTCAGTGACGATGAGTTTTATACACAATATCAAATCAAACCGTTCAGCCAATCACAGTCTACCATTGCTTCTCAACCAATCACCTTTTGTCATTTAGGACGCTCACCTCTATGTTATCATCTCTGTGTCTAAAGCAGAATTATCAGCCTCCTCAGCTTCTCCATCTCTCTTCTTTGTAACCACACAGACACTAAATCCTCTCAGCTTAGACCAGGGCTGTATTCCCAACCGCAAACATCAAAAAATCAAAATTATCTACGTAAATTTAAACTGTATCAGACCTAAAGCAGGACTTGAGCTGGACCAAATCAACACTAAACTGAACTCAAACCATAACCAAACCAGGGCAAGTGTGAATGCACCCTGGATAGCACTAAACAAGGACTTGGACTATACACAAAAAGAACATCTAAACTCCATCAGGCCACACACTCTGGGAGTTGAACTTGTGACCTTCTTATTGTGCGCTGTGTACTTCCAGGCTGCAATTAGGACAAAATGCAGTTCATTTATAGTTGCTATTACAAAGCATTGAAATACAGAGTTCACCATTATTTGTCGATTTTGGGCTTTTAAGCTGGAAAACACATGTCCCTAAAGTCTGGCCTGGTGAATGTCTAACCTGCCCCAAATAACACAAAAACAACTACACAATCGTAAAATATTTTCCTTCAAAAATCATAATGAAGTATTGAGCCCGGTTAGTTGAGCTAATGGTCTGAGACTGTAAAAACACTTTTGTATTGCAGGAAAACGTCAGGTGGGCAGGAAACAGAGCATTTTCACCTGAATGATAAGAACTACAGGGAACAGGCCAAGTGCAGTTAAGGTGGAATTCTCCAAAACAAAATTGGAATGAAGGAAGTGTACATTTTACATGCAAGAAAATGGAGAAAGACAAGGAGCAAGTATAAGAAAAGAATATACTGTGATAAAAGCTGCATTTTTCTCTGCAAAACTCTGTGATGTCATTAGGTGGTATTCAAGATCATGACTTTTTTGATCAATCTCGTCAAACTGCATGCATCTCAACTTTACAACTAAATACTACTACTGTTTTCAGCATGATGATTACAATATTGAATTATTCTTGAATAAATCAGATTGGTGTTTTTTAGATTGTAGGATGTGCTGATGTTGTACTGATACAGATGGAGGGCAAGAGCCAGCCTACTTTATTAATACTAGTGTACTTTTGCCATGAAATATTCAAAAGGTAAATTCATAAATGTTTAGCATGATCATTTCTATTAGTTTGTAGGCCTTAGATCTCACTGTATTACAACAAAAATCTGCATTTCAGTCCTATTAATTTTAGCTTCCCCTCATCTGTATTAAATATTATTGCCTTATGAATGAATGTGATCCAGCTATGAACGGTATTTGATGCAGTAATATTTATTTTTGTATTTATTTTTGTCTCGAAGCAATATAGTACTGTCAGGAGCAGTGAGAAATCCAGATCTAGACACAAGGAGAACATACAAACAAACTCCACTACATGTTTCTTGCTGCAAAATAAAAGAATGTTATGAAGAAGATACATATTCACTCTTAAAGAAGTCATATCGTGTATTCTCTTGGCTTTTTCATTTAATTTAAAACATGCTTTTGGTCATCTTGGGATTAGTACTTAAAACTTCGCCTTTGTAGCATTGGAGCTCCCTCTGTTGTCAGTAACGAGAATAAACTATGGGAAGGTAAACAAATGAAGTCCTTTTCCCCCATGAATACTACGCTAATGGAGCCCAGTAGAACCATATATTGATTGTGAACACAGTTTGACAGTAGAATGCATTCGATGATGATTTATGGACTTAAAAACTGCGCGAGAGAAGTCTGTAGTTTTATCTGTGTCGCAACTATACTGGCAAAATGCAAACGCTGCTTTTTTTGAGTGCTCAGAGAAGACGACTTTGGAGTGATTTAATGAAAGAAGCGTGAATGAAGCAAAATACAACTCCAGGCATGTTTTTGATGAGGGGACAACAATATAACAAAGTTAAAAGCTCAAAAAAAGTAAATTTTCCAAAATATGTTCTTTCAATGCTTTTGCCCAACTGATAGAATTCAATTTTGTTTTGCAGGAATGTTAAACTCTTTCCACCATAACTAAGATCACAAATGAGATATTCACCTCCAGTCAGTATGTTTAAAAAGCGTTACACAACTGGTGCATGTAGAAAGAGTTAGTCCCATGGGCAAAACTAAACATAGAAATCCAAAGAAAACATGGAGGAGAGCTTTGACCAAAAAGAACAAAATAAAAAAAGAATAATTTGAAGATAAATAGGACTGAACAAGGTCGATTGGAGCTACACAGGGTTTTTCCTTTGAAATGGGCCAAATGCAGTAATTCAAATGAGGAGCATCCAGACTGAGCCTGCTGAGCTCTGGAGTTGAAGGAGATTCTCTTAGAAGAGTTTAACACAGAACAGTGTCATGAGGTACAAAACAAGACAATGACTTAGGGCTGGACAATGAAAAAAATAAAAAATAATAATAATAATAATAATCACAAATGTTACCCTCGAATTTATAAGTTTGGTTTGATTTTGGTTTAAAACTGGCTTGAAATATTGACTTAAGCGTAACAAACTTTGACTTATGCGTAACAAACTTTTGATCATTGCCATTCAGCACATTTCTTCCTCCAAAGTCTGAACTTTCCTCCAAAGTCTGAACTTTGCTTCAAACCACATGCTTTTACTGACAGAGGATTGGCTGTAAACCTCTCCATTAAAAAGACCCAAGCTGCTCATGGACAATTGGACATGACTGAATCTTAATCTCAAATAAAATTGGATTAATTGCATGGCCCTAAAATGAACTGATGACTTAAAGTGTATATATTCGAGACCATATACTCACATCTTTGATGTTCAAAAAGAGGCCTTCTCAGATGTGGAGAGCCTGGTTATTTGGATGTAATAACTTTTTTAACTAAAGTTTGAAAGGAAGGATTTTGTTCAGAGTGTAAATTGATGGATAAATTCCAGGAGGATTTGAAAAAAGACTGAAATCTGAACTGATACAAGAAGCCCGTGCATTTCAGAACATGTTTGTAGAGGATCTAAACTACAGATACATCAAGAAGATATTTAGTTTTTTGCAGAGAACATTCTATTAAAATGTCATTGTAATTTGATAATCGTGCCAACTTATACTGCTATTTTGATTTTGATTGATTAGATTCATAGTGCATCTCTGGTCAGAACATCTTCAAGGACTGATCTAACTCAGGGAAGTGTCAATTGTAGCTTCTCATAACTTCAGTAACTTCAGGTTGATAATTACTTCTGAATGAGAACTGAAAAGTCTCAGTTTCAAAAATGTTGCCCAGATTATATTTGGGCAACAGTGGCGTGTTTGTCCACTCATCTGCAGTTTGGCGGATCAAATCTCAATATAGGCAACCTTTTGAGGCCTTTATGTTCAATTTTCATATTCTGAAAGCAGTTCATAACAAAAGACCAAACCAAATCTTCAATTAAATGCAAACACCACTATAAACTTAATAACTAAATAAATCTGAACAAGCTGAAACTACATGATTAATATTTTGGTAATAGTTTATTAAAACGACACTTTAATTAGCCTTAAGAAAACATGAATAAAGAAATTTATAACAAATAAGAATGATTTAGATTAACTACTTAAAGGTACAGTATGTAACTTTCTGAAGGTGGTGCATCACATGCATAATTTCATATTTTTCAGGAGAATAAATTCAACCAAAATGAAAACAAACATGCTTTTTATCTTTTTGCAAAACGTTGCATACTGTGGCTTTAATTAAGGGCTTGAGTATTAAGGTTACATAATTAATTAAGTAGGTACCAGGCCTGGATCATTCTTAATAGTCTATTTGTTCATGCTTCATTAGAGTTATTTAAGGTGTTATTATTAAAGAAGACCTATTGTGCTTGAGCCTGTTATATAATTATAATCTACGACACCCATGGGTCATTATATAATTAATTTGGACATTTCAAATTGCAATACTCATTTAAAATCAATTAATAAAAGAAAGAAGTCTGTTGACTTCCGTGTTAGAAAACTGCAGTGCCCAAAGGGAGCTGACATCACTATAAACGTCATCACACCAAAGAGCCATGTGGCTGTCGGCACCTCCGATGGATTGCTATACATCACACAAGCCGGGGGATTTTTTTGTTCATTTGCACCAAAATTACACTGCCAAATCCTATGCATATCCCTGACTAAGAATATTAAACTGGAGAACAAAGTAGAGAGCAGTGGGCACATGCTGGGGGTGGTGAAAACGGTGGTTGATCGGGAATATGGCATCTTGAAAATAAAAGATTAAAGATTGCTCAAGCATGCGCAAATCACTTCAAATACAAATTCAGGAGGGGAAATGGGAATTGGACTTGATGGGAATGGCAGTTGATTTTGCATAAGAGGTCTGCTTTAAGTGTTCAGTATTTCTTTATTTTTATTCCACATTTATTTCACCAGGTTAAAACTCATTGACAGTAACAATTGCTTACTTTTTTGCAGTGTCCCGTTGAGACTGGCTGCTCCTGAAGCCACACACACACTTGACCCTGTGACCTCTGTCTTCATTGGGTTCTTTGTAGAGCTAATTTCAAAACACTTCACTCTAATCCTCCCCCTCCCAGGCTCTCTCTGTGTCTTTGCTTCTGTCTCCTATTTCTCTTCTTCCTCTTTCTCATATTTCTCTTTCTTTTTAGTTATCTCTATCCCTCTCTGTCTTCCTCTCCCTTCTATCTCTGGATCTATCTTCCCTCTCTAATACTATCATTTCTCCTCCTTCCCTCTCTTTTTCTCTCTCCCTATATCCCTCTATCCTTCCCTCCTTCCCCCTCCCTCTTACTCTCTCTTTTCATAATCCTTTACAAACTTTATTTCAGCCCGAGGTTCTGGCAGCACTTAAAAGAGAGGAGATATTTCAATGGTGTATCAAAGCATTATGGGATGTGACAATACAAGGGACTAATCACAAAGGGGAAAATGCAGCGAGCGAGGGTAAGTAACAGGTAAGGAGGAATAAAAAAGTTGGAAAAAGGTTACAAAAACAATGGTTGGTGGGATTTTTGTCTTGAGTAACCCCTGTATTAATCAGTTAACTGTAGCATTGTGAATTGTTATATATTAGTGTCCAAATACTATTCACATTCACCTTCTTTTAAAATCTGAAGTACCCTCTAGATTAGAATGTGTTCACATACCCCCAGTGGTCTCTGTACCATAGTTTTTTGTTTTTTGTTATTTTTTTTAAATGAACAATTCAGACAAAGATCACAAATCAACCTCTAAAATATTATAGTGTCACCAATTGGACATGGACTTATGAATATGAGTTAACCCACACAACAAATGAAATCTGCCATTTTTTTCACAAGATTGACCAGTTACTATTTTTACTTTTAAGTTTTTTATGTTTTCATTTTTATTTTATAGCCTATATCTATATACTCATCTGTGCACTTCTTCCTTCTCCGCTTTCAGCACCAAGTTTGGAGAAGCAACCAAGAGCAATGTGGCGTCATGTTGTGTTATGGTTGCCAAGGGGCCATATTGAAAACATAATTTATAATATAGAATTGTGTATCATCCTCAAACAATATTCAAATCTAATAGAAATCCTGTTAAACTCAATTCACTTAAACATTATACATCTTTGACACAGCTCCTTTCTCCTTTCACCTCCCCAAACTTTTATTATGTTGTACGAAATTATGCCAAAATAGACTATTAATTAGAGATTATGTAGCCTTTCTAAATGTTAAAAACAACCTATGCTCTGTCAATAATAATTTATAAGCACATATTTAACGTTTAAATCTAGCCAGAATTAGTACGATAGTCGTGCGTAATTTGGAAAGCATATCTTCCAATGCACACACTGGTCAGAGACACAAAAATATTTCACCACTAGATTCGTCATACATAAGATATGACGTACACTGAGCAAAATCTCTAATAATATTCCAGGAGATCACACTCAACCCACGTTAATCCTTGAAATAAACTCGTTTAATAGTGGCATACGCGTAACTCATTCAGCAACCCACGCATTCTTCACTGAGACGAAATACTAGAAGGTCAAATCGCTCACACGGGAAAATGCTCACTTAAAGCCGTATAAAAAAGACAAAATATTTCTTAATTATGAATAAACTTACCGGCTCGTCACTGGGCTCCTGTTCGTAATAATCATAATAGTCGGAATGGCTCAAATCCGTGCTGGCGAAGTTGGCGTAAAGCAGATAAGCCAATAAAAAAGTTATTCCCAATAGGTGCATGTTTATAAAGTCATCTAAGTGTAAACGATCCACGAACCACAAAAAGAAAACGGGTTTTAAAATACCCTCCCCGGCATTCGCGCTCCCCTCGCCGTGTGTCGCTGTCCAGACCGCTCGCTCATTTGCCCCCTCGCTGCGTGTGTGCGTCCGAGTGAAAACGAGAGGTGTCTGGCTGCTGTCCACCGGAGTTCGTCTCGCCAAATGCGCGCTGCTGGTGGTGGTTGTAGTGTCCTTAAAGTGAATGAACTGTGCGTAAAATGAATGAGAGGGGATGCAAAGCGAAGCAAGAGGAACCAGTGGAGTTGCGTAAACCGTGCGTAAAAGTGCCCACGGTTTGAAATGACTCAGGGGGGTTTACTGGACTGCCTTCAGAAAACAAATGTCTGAATGTTTGAGAATGTGATGAAGAGTTTGGCAAAGTTTGTGCGTAATGGGTATTTTCTTCTGACCCCTGTCGTCAGCAAACAGAACTGCACTCGAATTTGTAAAGAATAAAGGGACCAGTACTCAGGGACCAGTACTCACTCACACCTGTCCAACTACAATTAACACTCTTTTCTTATTTATTTGGAGCATAACCATCATTTGGTTTGATGAATCCCACAAAATTGGTTCTGTCTGACATGATCGTTGGCAGTTAAATCTCCTCTTCTGACTAGAAATAGAAGTGGTTGTGTCCTGGGGTAAGACACTTCACCTAATTCACATGCGTCAAATTCATTTTATGTGGCCCGTGACAAAGTAAATTAAAAGGTGGCCCTCGGTGAAAATGAGTTTGACACCCCTGATCTAATTCAACTGTGTGCCTTTGTCAGCGTGGAGGGTCTGCTACCTGCTTATCTTCATAGGATTAGTCGGCTACTTTCCATAGAATTTTTGACAATAGTTCATTTTCTAAGTATTTTATTTTTAAACATATCTTTTTAAACTTTATGCATGCCCTTATTTGTATTTATTCAGTGTTTTTATGTTGCAGTTTATCACCAAAGAGAGAGTGAGTTCCTAGTTTGTGAGCTGTGTTCACTGACAATGGCAATAAAAAGTCTTCTGATCCTGATCGTGATTTATTCAATTACACACATTTTAACTGTTCAACAATAACGTAAAAACTGACATTCTTACCTGATTGTTTAACGCCATTCTACGGAACATACTGCCAAAATAACAACATCAATATGGACATAAGAGGGTGACAGACATCCCACAAGAAAAGTGAAATATCGCTCGTTTAAAATAAAGTTTTGGATTTAATCTCTGGAGAAAGTCTCAGAAAGATTTGGCTGTCGGGCTTGTCATCTGACCAGGAGAAACAGTTGGACAATCTTTTATTACATTTTTTTCACCCTATTGTTGCCTGAATGATGTAGTGTTTAAAAGTTTCAAATATCTATCCAAATTTCAAATCTAATCTCAAAATCACACAATTTATGGGCCACTTTTGGGTTGTCACGACAACCCTGAGCACAGGAGCAGAAACACTGGGCTCTGTAGGGGGCGTCTAAATTGAGAATCAAGTATGTGTCAGGACGCAGTAAAATGTTCCAATACTTCAACAAAACGTGATTTTCCAAGTGATATTTTGTAAAAACTATTGTCTTCTATTCTTTTCTTTTTCCTGCTTGTCTCCATGGAGCTGTTATTGCACGTGATGCCCCCGAGCCAAGATCTGTGAAGAGGCAACCCTGTCCTCTGTAAGAATTCATGTTTTTTTTTTAGGTATTTTTAGCAATCAAAACACCTGTAATTTAATAAATGCAAGAGTTATATGTTTAATGCCATACTGTGGAACATGAAAGCAAAGCGACAGTCTTTCCAAGCAGATGGTGAGCCCCCGCGAAAAAAAGACACAGTTAATGTTTATGAGTTGAGAAGGGCTTGTGGATGGGGATCGAAAACTCCTCTTGTCCGTTAATGTTACTATTGACCACTCCTGGATGAACGAGGGATTACGTCCAAATTGTACATGAAAAACAGGAGCATCTGTGGTAAAATTACTTCAGCTAAAATACTAAACATGTGCACTAATAAAAAAATAAACAATTTGTAAATGTTTTGTAACTATGTTTTGATTTCACTCTCATGTAGCTGAGTGTTTTCCATATTTTGTGATATTCTGAGTTAACCCTAATTTCTCCATTGAAATAACATCATCATCCACTCCACTTTGTTCCCCGTTATCTCCATTCCCAAATATAGAGTCATCAACATTTTCTCAGGGTGAAGCTAACTAGAAGCACTGCTCTGTCTGAAGTTCTGTTACACAAATTAGACTTTAATCTGATTTTTGTTTTAACACAATCAGATCATAAACTACTGAATCAGCTGGAACTACAAGAGATGAGCTGATTTGTGGTTTTAAACAAGTCTCTCTCAAACAGCACGACAGTCTCAAGTATTAGCCAACACTTTTTCAGTTAGTCTCAACGTTTTTGTTTAAAATCGCACAAACAGAACATATAAACGCCTGAAAATGTCTTATTTAAATGCATTTACCTTGAGATTTCAGGCTTCTTAAAATCTTAAAAGCGTTTGCTATTGTGTATTGTGTGTATTGCGTCTGAACATTCCGCCATAGACATACATGCAGCACCCTTCAAATTTACGTTCTAATATAAATAAACCTTTGACATACAAATTGTGCCATGCCAAATTGTGATATTGATTCAAATGTGATAGACTGTGAAGCCCTAATATAAATTATCAGTTTAAATATCTCCCACAAACATCGTCTTTACATTTATCACATAATCCTCTGGGAGACTGTGGGAACTGTACACATGCAGACGTCAATAACAATGGAGATTCTGGAGAAAGAGAAAAGGGGATAGATAGAAAGGGAGGAGAAAAAATGGGGGGGGGGGTGACAGTGATAAAGGAGGGATGAAAAGTGAGCAAAATAGAGAGGAAAATGGGAGAGGAGGGGGGTTGAGAGAGGAAAGGAGGCGGAAAGAAAGAGTAAGTAGTAAGAGAGACAAGAAGATAAAGAGATGGGGAAAGAGGGGGGGAAGAGAGACAGATTGAGTATGAAAGAGGAGACAGACATATTTCAATCCCTCCTGATGTGTCAATTTTAATAGAGTGGAGTAGAGTAGCCAAAAATTGTAGTCAAAGTAAAAATAATGTTTATATTGGTCAAGTTGAAGTACAGAATAGTGGTCAAGGAAATGAATATTCAAGTAAGAGTAACTTAAGGAGTAACTGATAGAGTAACTGTCGGGACGCAACATGTTTTTGTAAGTATAAAACATTAAATAATGCACAAAACCATATATTTTCAAAGGATGGACCACAACACTTTGATAAAACTATGTGAAGGAGCAGTGCAAGAAACACAAATATAAAGCTTTTGTCACTTATAGACTTACTCACAGTGGGAAGAGTAACCAAAACTTTTACTTAAGTAAGAGTACTGTTACTTCAATTAAAATATGACTCAAGTAGGAGTAAAAGTACACTGCTAAGTACACTCTCAAAAGTACAGTATCTTAAAAAAACAAAACAAAACTCAAGTACATGTAACTGCGTAAACATTCTAAACATTTCCTTTTAAGGTTGGTTCCATATGTCAGCTTATGTGATCTCCCTCGTAAGCCGACACGGTTGCACAGATGTGGGCCACTCTGCTCCACTGGCCCTGGTCTAATGAATGAGAATCCTTCAGAGGAGTTAAAACAAAGAGCTTATCTGAGGAGAGCAGGTTTCCCTCAGGTTCCCCTCAGCTCTGCGTGTTTGTGGACGTTACTCATTCATCAGACCGACGGTGTAGACTTAACCTAGACACTATCGATCCTCAGAGGACTGCTCAGTAAAGATCAGTTGCGCAATAAAAGAGCTTCACAGACTACGCAAAATATATGCAAAAATGTTGTGAAATATTAGAACAGAAATCTGATCATTTTTATAAAGTTTTGGTAAGACCTTTCTTAGCCTTAATAAAGCATGAAGAAAGACTTAGTTCATAATCAACAAATAGTTTGAGAGTGATCCTGGCTAAGTAAATACCCCTTAATTAAGTAGTAGTAAGTAAGTAGTGTTTTTCACAATACTGAAATTTCAAACTCAATTCCGATACCACAATGATAATAAAAATAACTACTGAATGGCATTTTCAGCATTAAATCATAGTACTTTCTTTCATATTACCGTGTGGTGTTATATCTGTGTACTCCCTCAGTCGTCCAGGTAGGTTCCATAGTGGTCCATGGGCATATACTAGTCTATGTGTCTTATACTTGTTCTAATATGACTCAAGATCATTCTAAAGCTATTCACGAAAGGTTAATTCAGTTTTTCATGCTTTATTAAGGCTGTATATAGTTTGGTTATTATAAAGGTCCATCTCTACATTATGATTTTGCTAATTTTTGGTCTGAATCCAAAACAATTGTGACAAGAAAAGAGGCAAAGTGTAAATGTTGGTGCAAAGCTAAGCCCAATACAGTTAAAGTATATAAGCCAAGCAACCAAACAATCTTGTATAATGTTAAGATTTCTCATTTCTTTTGAGCAATATTTCATCTGCAGACAAAGGAACTCCACAACATGAATCGACTAAACAAGCCTTTGAGACAGTTTCTTGGACTGACCCTCTGGTTTTGCACAACAGTAAAGACAGACATATTTATCCATCTGTCGACTTGCACACTGCATTCAAACTGTGTCATGTTGCCCTTGGACAGACCTACTGAATATATGAATCAGGGTTGGTGTCAGTTCTATGGCAGGAAAAAAATCAGGAACAAAATTTGATAAACTGCTTCATTACATAAACCTTTATTATTAACAAAACAAGATACTCTCTTATTTAAATGTTTAAAGGGGTATTACACTTCTATGGAGTATTAATTACATAAACATGACATATTTAAACCTAAAATTCTTTCAGTTTTGTTTTTGATGCTCTGTTTGCTCGCTGTTTTGGGGTAAGCTTGTTGGCTGAGCTTTAGACAAGATGCAGAACCCTCCCCAAGGATCTTAAGGAGGGTTCGACTACAGCTCAGGAGAGAATGCAGCATTACTCAAACTTGCATGAAATGATTCTGAAAACCACTTTAGGCAGGTTTTTGATAAGGGAACAACATTATAACATGGTAGAAAACCAAACCCATCTCCAATAGAGGCAGGTCAAAACCTCCAGCAGCAGCAAACTCAGGCTATGGGAAAACGCCATCTGCCTTGACATCAAAAAGATAAAGGTTATTGGTCATTGACTGGTTCACTGTGGAAACAAAACTCAGACGAGCGGTTAGTTATAGAAGCCTTCATATTACATGGACTTTATAAGCTTAATCCTGAAAATCTATTATTCTTTCACATTTTAGTTCAGTGGGTTGCATGACCATTATTACCCCGGCTTGTTATCAGTGCTTAAACGTGAAAACTCTAGAATTAACTATTGTATTCTGATATAAGGTATTTGGAGAGAAGGGGAAATCAACCTTGTGAAATCTTGCTTTTTTACACGAATGTTTGCTTTTTTTTCTCCTTTATTTCAAGCACCTGTGGTTCACTTCACATTAATTGAAATGAAGTTGGACTGGCCACAGTAGCCCCTCCTCACCCAGTGGTTGTGGACCTAAACAACCGCTTAGTATGATTATGCCATGGGCCAGCTCTGCATCCACTGAAAGACTTAGAATTCAGGAGGGGACTTTCCTATATAAAACACAGCATATAATGAGACTTCATATTGATTCACCCATTACCAAAAGGCACATTTCAGACATCAACATCCAACTTAAATAAGTAAATGAAATCAGGGTTATACTTTATTTTTCACAAAGCAGCTGCAGTAGCTCGAATGGATCTAGAAAGTCTAATATTCTAATTTGTTTTCCTTGTCATGCTTCTCTCTCAAACCACTCTCATGGCCTGGGTTATGTCAACAAGTCCCGCGCTCAACATTGACCCTTCACTTCGGCAATTAATAGAGCCCATAGCCAGTGCACGAGGACATCAAAACAGTAACAGACTGGACCCCCCACAGGCATAGGTCAAGGCTGCTCTCTTTCTTTCTCTAAATGTCTCTAAACGTAGAGAATTTGACCCCTTTGCACAGCCAATGTTTATGTGCGTTCACCAAATTGGATTGCTACACTTTTTGGCTGTGCACTCACAGAGGTCTGAGGAATTTGAGCTGATATGAAAATAATTGCACCACTTAGGCTAAGTTTGACATGCTAACAAGTGTTGTGTTTGTAGGGTTTCAAACAGGTGACGTGATATGTTCTAGTGTTTAGGTGTAAATTTGTTATAACTAATTGTACAACTTCGGGTGCCGCATTTGAACTTGTGTCTGCTGTTTTGTATGGGCAACATGACAGGGCAATTTATTTAGGTGTAGTTTTTAGATTACTTTGGGGTATGCTGTTTATGTAATAAGTTGACCCCGACATAAGTTGCTTTGGGTATGGAAACATCCAAATATTTTGAAAAACTGACTTGAACAATTATGCAGTTGTGCAGAAACATATGTTCCAACAAAGCAATGTGGAAATTATTTGTCATAAAAACAAACTTTGAATGTCCCTCAATGTCTCTGGAGGTTTAAACCTGTCAAGAGAGGTGGGAGGCACTGACGGGGATCCCTGGATCTTAGGAGCTAGAGAGTACCTGGCAGTGGAATAGGTCTACTTTGCATGTTCTTAATAATGCAAGAAGGACCATTGACTTTCTGTTCAAAAGTGCAGAGCTACGCAGCCTCAGCCCTTCATACTGGCATTTCACCTAGCACATAGCAGCAAATTTTCATGCACGTGCTTTTATTATTATTTTTTTTAATGCTTTGTATAAATTTGTTAATACTATAAAACTGGCGGAGAAAGGGTCTAAGGGAATTTTCAGAAAACCCAAGACTCAAATGCTGGACAATTCAGAAAAACTCAAACACACATGAATCAAAATACAACTTTTAGTAAGATAATGATGAGGGAAGACAAGCTTATAGAAGTCAATTTTACACTGTGGTGGCAAGAGTACTGCAAATTTGTCCTCAAGTAAACACACAGTTACATGGCTAAAAATATTCTCACAAGTACTGCTTCCAAAACGTAAAAAGTACACATTCAAATTCTACTCGGTAGTTACAGATTTTTAGCAGCATTAGATCAGCATTTTATATAAATTAAACAGTTCAACGCTGAATTTAATAACCACATATTCTATCAGAGCAGATGATGCAGTGCTTCGAATGTTCCTTGATACAGTCAGCTTATCTTTCCTGCATGAATTCATTAAATAATATGTTTTTTTATTGCTTACATGAAAAAACATGCATCCTAACTTTGAGTGGAATTCCCTTGCCGCAACTCTGACCTGTAACTTGGCCTGTTGGCATCACCTATTTGTCTCTATAGAGATGGAGAAATTTAATGCCATACAGTGGAACATTCCAGGCAAAGCAATATAAACTCTGTGGAGACAAAATGTGCCGGACCCTTCACCATCAAGGTTACAAAGTGCATCTTTAAGAATTTATAAGATATATATGGTATTGTATCAATATGTAGATGCTTTTGTTTGTTTTTAATAACAAAACCCTTTAATGATTCATTTTTATTCAATTTGATCTGTTGTATCAGCTCCAGACCTGTCCAACAAGTTAATTGCACTGTAGACACATTTGTTAGTGTTTATTTTTTCCTTATAAGGCATTAGGTTGTTATCTCTTTACTACCTTAAAAGTCTAAAACAACTCCAGCTGGAAACATGGAAGTGACACAGCAACAACAGGAAAAACTCCAGGAATCCCAGGAATTCTCTGACAATTGAACACATCACTGTGAATGGTGTGACTGACTGGATGTGTGCACGCAAAACCAACGCAAAATTCCACTGAGAGCCATTGGTGATACCTTCAGGGAATGTTGTCGGAGCATTTTGTCCTGTTTTGTCTCAACGTTTGAAAGACTGAGGCGTAAAAGAGGAATGCGCACTGACAAACAACACCTGCTGTATAAGGACACACCTGCTGCCCCAAAACAAGCAAACCATCAGAGAGGCACTAAAAGAAATGGCACAGGAAAAGAAATAATTCCTCATCAATTGTAATGTATGAAATGTTCAAATGTTTTTTAAGGTAGGATATGCTTAGTTCTCCAAAACATGTTTACAAAAAGATGAACAATACTAGAGTGACCTCAACAAAAAAGAGAGCCTCGTCCAGCCACCTGCTCGTCTCTATTGAAATGTTACTGCTTTGTTTGGAATGTTCCACAGTATGGCATGAATCTTAAATGGTACAAGAAAAAAATATTCCTCATCCTAATGTAATGTATGAAATGTTGAAATGTACTTAAGGTTGGCTATGCTTTGTTCTCCAAAAATGTCAATAAGGAAGATGAACAATAAGACCATCTGATGTTTTTGCTTCATTGTGGAGATGTCTCTGAAAACCTCCTCCTCTGTCAAATGGGAGCAGGTGTTTGTTACAGTATTATTATATCTAGTCTAAATTTCTAATATCCCAGGTTAACCATTTACCTCCTCATCCCAGGCACAGGCCAGAGTTTGATCTTGTTCAAGATTCAAGATTCAGAATCAAGCTTTAAAATAACCCAAACTTAACTTGAAACCATTTGAAGAAACAGGGAGTAATGCTGCCCTCTTGTGGTTATGTACCTTACTATAGTCATAAAATAAAACTTTACAGTGTGAAGCCTATATATATGTCCTGCCTTGCACAATAAAAATATGAATCTATATGACAAAAGTCTGTATATTACGGGGCAGTAAACGCATAGAATGGCAATGACTGAATGAAATAAATAAATGCAGATGAGTTACAATTACTAGGACAAAAGAGAATTTGCTTTTTTACTGAGGCCTTTGCTAATTTACAAACTAATGACTGGAGTATCTGGAAATAATAGGATAGTTACTAGTACTTTTATTTTTACTAATTAATGTAACAAGTTGGAGAACCAAGATGCGCATCGTGACTGCGCAGACGAGGAAAAACACAGCCCGCATGTTTAACCCATGCTGTTTAAACGAGGCCGAAAAACTAGTCATGCTTCAAAACTAACTACTAAAAAACGGAAGTTTACTTTTAAAATAGAACATATTCATATTCATTGTAAATTAGTTCGTGTTTTTTGAGTATATTTTGCCGGTAGTTTATTTTATTCTTAATATTTTATCTATTACGATATTTATATAGTCAGAAATGCGAAGCAGTTATAATTTAAACGAACTAAAAACCCAATTATGTTTTATTTTGAAGGTTTATACCGGATGTGGGTTAACATTTTACTGCCAACTGGATACTCTTTCCATACGTTCCCTGTAGCCTCGTTGTGCATGGTATCTTGAGTAGTAAGTGTGTTTATTTCAACAATTTAACGATGTAATTCACAATTTACTTTTGTGTATCAGTGGGTATTTTAGTTTTGTGGTCACCTTTCGTTGGGTTGAATTCTTTAGTTTGATAAAGGAAGGTAAACAAGTCGATGCTAGTGCATGCAGCTAGCATGTGCAGCTTGAATGTGATTCACATTTTCTGTTTATTTGGTATATTTCATTGAATGCGTCAATACAATAACTGTTCAATCGCAATTAAAGCCAACTCTAGTTTCATTTCTGTAATATGTCAGTGAATGGATTTGATAGTGAAGGACTATCAAATGACATTTGAGGTTACAATTATCATTACAACACTAACATTGTCTAAATTGTTTATATATATATATATATATATATATATATATATATATATATAATCGCACAATTAGCATGACTGATAGGATAATATGTCAAAAAAAAAATCCATCCATAATTTGCAATATGTAACATCTACCCACCCAAATTCAGCTGGCTAGTTTTAACCTAGGTTCCCATTCAAATTGCTGTTTCTATTTTATTGCAATAACAATTTTAGCTCACAATCTAACCTACTTCTGTTTTGTTTTGGGTTTTTTTTGTTTTTTTAGAAATCTTTTGTAACTTTTAGATGGAAGAACCAATACCAGAGGATACCTTGCAGAGCCCATCATCCCCAAAAGTAAAGTTCTCACCATTCAAAATTTTATCTCTCTATTGATTTTATTGCAATTTCATCTTGTGCTCTAACCATCTTATTTGTATTGTAACTTTCAGATGGATGATAAAAAGCCAGTGGACAGTTTGCAGAGCCCATCATCTCCAAAAGTAAAGTGTTCACCATTGAAATTGCGAATTCTGTTAGGGCTGCATGATTTTGGAAAAAAAAACAAAAAAACATTCAAATCAATTTAAGTTTATTTATATAGCAGATTTAATACAACTTCAGCAAAAAAAAACCAAGTGAACAGACTACACGATTCATAGGAAAAGAACCATAAAACACTAAGGTATCATGTCTAGCTAGTATTAAATACCAGGGAGAACAAGTGGGTTTTCAGTCTAGCCTTAAACTTTGCTAAAGACTGAGAAGATCTGACAGGGAGCCTCATTTGTAAAATGGAGATACTGGTAGATGCCCCCCAATGGTCAATGGGTTAAATGTGATCACTTCTCAATATAATGTTGTAGTAACATCAGACATTTAAGTTGCTTTTAGCTTTAATACCGGCACCAAAAATTTACATTTTAACCAAAAAGAGCTTACTTTTTACTAAACTACAATTTTAATTGAAACAATTATACATCTTGTTTTGATAATTTTCTTTAGTCTGCAAAACATTTTTTGAGAAAAAAGCGACAGTTTTATTTTTAGGCATAATCCCCCAGCCCTAGTTTGGAGAGCTCTAAATTACAGGTACAACAAGATCTTTATTGTGCAGCTCTAATTTCTATATTGATTTTATTTGGGGGGTTTTCAGTTACTCTTTCAGCTCATGTTCTAACCTTTGCCCTGATTTGTATTGTAACTTTTAGATGGTTGAAAAAATGCCTGAGGTTACCTCACCCACCACACCAACCTCTCAAGTTGAAGGTTCAGTTTCAGATCTCACAGTTGAGCAAAATGTGCCAGAGGAAGAAGTTTCACAGACGTTACTGGCTCCAAAAGATGAAGAAATTGATATGGATGTCACAAATCAAATGGAGAGCCTAAACGTTGAGCCTGGTCAATTGGACGCTTCAACACAACTCGCTCAGACAGAAAAATGTCAAGACAAAGAAATGCAGATGACAGAAAATCAACCGTCAACTGCCGTCTTAACTGAAGAACAGAACTCTGACTCAGATGAAGATTCAGACAGGTAAATTAATGAATAGTGTTCTATGCTGGCTTGGGAATGCCTTCTCTCATTCCAATGAAATCAGTGTTAGAAGTTAGTGTAATGATAAAGTAATGGAGAATCGAGTATCAAGCAAATCTTCTATTAATTAAAACTAATTATGTCAAAGTGATATTTTTGCTAACGCTAATACTTTATGTATGTATTTATAGCACTCTAAACTTCTAATGCCATTTAACACACAAAATTATCCATTTAGCGTACAAAATTATCTAGTCTGCAATCTGCAAACTTTACATGTTTTTACTGACAGATCTCTGGACTATGAAACACCAACCCAAAAATTGCAACACACAAACTTTTAGATCACAGTTCGATTAAAATGTGATTAATTCAAACAATGCTATTAGAGAAATTGCACTGCTGTGCTGTACCAAGAGCACTCACTGCCAGAATCATAGCTAGACTGGACTGTATTAGACTGGAATGGACACTATCACAATGTCCTGAGGGTGTATTTCTACGGGTGTTGGGTCCCATACTAGTGGTCAATAAACCTGTCTTGCATAGAACTCCAGCTTCAGGCCTCTTCTCTTCAACTCTTGGGCTACTACAACTTATTCTACAACAAATGAAATATTTAAAATACTGTATTACAATGGAATGTTCCAGCCACTTGTTTTCATGTCAGAAAGCTTTTGATACCTCAATATATGTGATTCTTTATACACATGTTTTCCTCTGGTCTGCAGTGACAGCTCCTCTTCCTCCTCCTCTTCTTCCTCATCTTCCTCCTCTTCTTCATCTCCGTCTGTTCGAATGCTGGAAGAAGATGACGATGAAGGCTTCAGTCAACCCGCCCCCATCAGAATACAAGGAGAGGTCCTGCTCGAGGTCGGTCTCAAAGAAATCCATGTTTCACTATTACCACTATTGCTGTTTTATTCTGCTTTTGTTAATATGCGTGTTTCTTTTATATTTGAGTTTGAGTTTGAGTTATACATGATCATACCGCATACCTGGTAACATTTATGTTTATCTCCAAAAATGGTTTTCTGACTATACCTATACTGTAAATAAGTCAGTTATCAGGCTTTGCTTATTTATTTTATATGATTTACCTAGTGTGTTTACTTCAATTAATTAGGTCAAGTCAATTAATTAACTTCAATTAAAATCTCATAAATAGGATAAGTTTCCTGACTAGTTTTAGAATGGTCTTAAGCTGCACCAGAACTAGTATAAGGTCATATCATTAAAGCATTTAAGTACAATTATTTAGTGTTAAAAATCAAGTATTTTTCAAATTGTCTGCTAAGTATCAACATTGGAATTTAGACTTTCCCTTAGTATCGAAACTGAAATTGTCATGTAAATGGAAAACTGCAGATAATTAATATATGTGTATCATATCAGTATACCTTACTTAAACAATGATTTCTGAACAGGAGTTGCCTGTGGCGGAAGTGGCGAGTGTGACTTTACCAGAGGACGCAGAGCTGCAGCCTGTAGGAGCAGTCTCCAATATTTTAAATTCTCTAGGTGGGTTTACACAAAGCCATATACAGCACCCTGTGAGCAAAAAGGGTGTGAAAATGTTATTATTTCACTTCAGGTTTTTCAAAAGCTTAAAAATAAAAATTTGTTTTTTCGGCAGTTGTGGTGCAGTCGTTCAAAGACAGTCCTGCCCTGAATGAAGACAGCCTCCTCTTCACATCTGAACGAGTCTCTGTGGGAAAGGTGAGGAACATTCTACACTGCTGTTCATCAGCTGTAATGTATTATATTTTAAAGTTTTTTTTACTTTAAGCATTAACACGATCAACTAAATGGAACAGGAAAAGACGGAAATCCAACCAGACAAAACAAAATGCAAACTTTGCTGCTGTTTGATGTGCAAATATATACCTTTAAAATGATAGTATATATTGTAATAAATAATAGGTTATTTATTTATTTATTTATTTTAACTCTCCTGGACTGAAAGAAATGCATTTATCAGTATAGGCTCTGCCAATTTGCCCTGTCCTACTTTGCTCATCATCCTCCTCCTCCTATTGCCAAAGTAACTCCTACAATAGATAGAAGTCATCCACACTTGCATCCAGACTGTGTGTAGTGGTCTGATTTTGACATATGTGATTAAATGTTTTGTTTTGGGTTTTTTTAACTTAGCGTAATAGTAAATGTACCTTTTGAGTTTTCATGTTTCATGTTAACATATTCCTTGTTGTCCTCTTGTGCCCCCTGGTGTCAGGTGTTTGAAGTGTTTGGCCCTGTGTGCAGTCCATTTTACATCGTGAGGTTTAACTCTGAGAAGCAGATTCATGACAGAGACATCACTGTGGGGCTGACTCTGTTCTGCGCTCCAAATATAAAGGAATATACAGACTACATCCTCACTCAGCAGCTCAGACTGTAAGTACCACACTGTACAATGATGTCCCTCTATCAGATGGAGGCAGGGCCAGTCCTGTATGAATGATGTGGTATATATTTAACAGGGAAAAGGGATCTGACGCATCCTGGAAAAATGATGAGGAACCACCTGTAGAGGTAAATTATATCACATAATCTATGCATTATTACAGTTTAAATACAGTTTGGTTTTGTGTATTAGTTGGTTGTGTTTTTTTGTATTTTTTTATTTTCTATCTATACATCTATCATCTCTAAAGAAGTGTGATGTGTGTACAGTAAATACTTCTGTGTCCAGGCTTTGGATTACAGTGATGACGAAAAGGAGCAAGAAGCCAAAAAGAAAGGAAGGAAGAAGAGGAACCACAACAGCTTAGGTACAGACTGTTGAAGTTTGAACTGAAGTTTGCATTACTTTTCACTGTGGTCTTGATCATAATCTAAAATAAAATGCTTGAATACAAATACCAAAAATGTAAGATATTTAACATGTGTTCCTGCAAATATCTATATCCCAGGAAACTAGTATGTATGTACAGTGTATGTGTAAACTAGATTCACTGTCTATTCTGTTCATGTCATTCTTTCGTCTGCAGATTCATTGACTGTTGTGAGTAAAATAAATTGGTGTAAAAGAATTTAGAAAAATTCAAGATTGTTTATGTCCCATGTTGTTTGAACTGCATTATTTTCTGTTCTTTTCAGATAACACCACTTCTCAGAACAACCAGAATCCCCACCAACATCAGCCTGACACCAGGACTTTCCCTCCCAGACACCACCGTCCTCCCTTCAGGCACCAGAACCAGAGGAACCCTGCTTTTCGCCCGTCCAGACCCCCACCTACTCCTCCCCACCATCACCGGCCCCCTCCTCCTCCACCGGGACAGCCCCACATGTACCCGCCCCCTCCTTGCCCCTACCCCCCTCACGCTCCTCCCCCACACCTGCCTTCAAATTTCCACATGTACCCTCCGCCGCCCGCCTTCTTCAATCCGGCCTTCGCTGCCCCCTTCTGGTCACCAAACGCCATGTCTTACTTGGATCTCCCTCCACCCCCTCCTCCTCCTCCGCCACAGTGAATGTAGTTACTTTTTACTTAAAGGTGCATTGTCATTTTTTCTGGTGAGGGGTTCGCCACCTGCTTGTCTTTGTGACAATGCCTTATTTTGCCTAGAACGGCATTTGACCTGTGTGTCTTACATTTCTACAATTATAGGTCCTTTTATTCCTCAAAAATATTATTGTATTCCTACAGTGAGTGGACTCACCTCTACATAGACTAACATGTAACTTGGCCTGTTTGTTTTATCTGATTGTCTCAATTAAGATAAGTTTAATGACTGTTGATTATTCTAGGCAAATTTATAACATCTTCATGGAGACAAGCAGGTGGTGGATCCTTCACCAGAAATGTCATAGTGCATCTTTTAAATAGTATCTTGTAATTAGAAATTGGTGCTAAGCGAAGCTTAAAGTCAAATTGCAGATTGAATGTTTTAAGTTGGGCAGTCATATTCGTTAGGGCTGCAAGATTAATCACAATGAAATTGAAATTGCAATTTCAATGGATGCAATCAGCAAATCGCAAAGGCTGGAGTTTTTGATGTGCCATAATCTCCTCCACAAATCTAAAAGTATTTCTTATTCTGCAAAAGCTCGTTACCCTGAAATATTGTCAGTTCACGTTTGAGTCATTTCTCTTGGATTTTTTTTTTTGTCAATTCTTCTGGACTCCTTTTGAAATGTAAACTTTGCAATTGCAGTTAGATTTTCAACTTATGTTGAATAATAGGATTCTATACAATGATTGTCAAAAAAAAATCAAAATTAATATATGTATTTTTTGGGAAAAATATCTAAAAAACCAATGAGGTGCCAAATGACTCAATTATGATATGACCAAACTAGTAAATTGTCCTATTGTCCAGCTGTACTTGACAGACTTTAAAATAACGAGATAACGTAACATTTCTGCACTTTATTTTATTGTAATTTCCTGGATCAAAAACTGCATCCTGTAAACACTTCTAGTACATTATATAGACTGTAGGAGATTTGTTTTAGCTAGTCTTTCTCCTCAAGCTTATGTGGAAAAACAAACATATTTACAAACACATTTCTAATGGATTGCAAAACATTTGTTTTGTTCCCAAGCTAAAGAAAAGTGCAGTAGTCAATAATCAGTTCATCAAGTCAACTTTTAAGAAAATGTTGACAATTCTAGTTCAATTCTGCGCTGCCATCACAGCATTGCAGCTACACAAAGATCATCTTTGTTTGTTTATCATTTCTTTGATACACAAAATAAGGATGGTATTTAAAGGTAACCTAAAAATAATCTTTACTTTCTGTTTTAGGGTCAAATGATCCTGTTAAAGGTCCTATATTACACAAATGTTGTAGTGTTACCTCATCAAAAACATACCGAGAATTGTGTTTTGTTTCATTCTCATATGTTTGAGCAATCCTTTATTACTAGTCTGTCTTCATCTCCAAAGGTCAAAATGCTCTGTTCCACATTGTGATGTCATGAAGTGGTAGTTTTAAAGTTAACAGCTCCTTTTACCTTTAGTTCAGTAAAGATTGGCAATTCCAGGGCTGAAATCACCCAAATGTGTCTTGTGAAGATGTATGGCATTTAAAACACAGAAAACACTCCACCTTGTGATGTCATGTGGTAATACAGGAAGTGCACCACTGTTTGAGAGAACTACATATGCAGGGTTTGTGTTTTAAATATGTTGGATGAAACAAAACACAACTCAAGGTATGTTTTTGATGAGGAAATAACATAACTGATCAGAAAATAGTAGAGTAATATAGGGCCTTTAATAATAATCTTGGACACAAATAACTTACTTTTTACTGTATAGCACTGTGTAGTTTAGAGATGTTAATCAGACTGAGTATTGTACAATTGAGTTATACTGCACAAATTGATTTCCTTCTTTGATTTATTTTATTTTTTTCTAATTTTTTGAATACTGTACCATTATATTTGTTTTATAGCAATGCTGTCTCACTGTTGCCTAAAAAGAAAATAATTATATATTTTTTAGTAATTGTGAGCACCTTATTAGCTTTATCACTATCATTTTCACAAACTGCCTCTTAGAATGGGGCTAAGTAGTAAACTCTGTGCATTTTAAGCACATCATGTATATGATATACTATGTATGCAATGTACACCTCTACTAATATTGGCATCACTGGAAAATATGGTAAAAAAAATTATGAATAGTTGAATATATTTTAGAGTATATTCTAGGCAACTTCTTATTTGGGCAACACAGTTGGTGGAGTCCTCTGATCCATAGGTTGACGCTTCAACTCCCACTCTCAACATAACACTGCAGTTGTGTACTTGGGCAAGACACTTAACCCACCTCGCCCCCAGTGTCTGCATACACTGGGTATACAAGTGTGTGAATGGGTGAGTGGCTCCTTGATGAAACCTGAAGGTAGAAAAGTGTTATATAAGTTATTTGATTGGTCTAAATTGGCATCCAGCTTTACTATAAGAGAAATAATAAAACATTTTAGGTAACTCTGTGTAAATTAGAGATGGTCCAATATGGATTTTTTTGAGCTGTTATTTGTCTGGCTGTTGTGGCCCATAACAGATGTATGTCAATCCTGATATTAAGCTTTTAAAATCCATAACAGGACCAAAAATGTGTCAAGTTATTGTGAAGTTTACAAATGAACTTTTCGCTTTTCTAAACATAATAACAAAATGTATTCTTTTGGGATACAACCTCATGTAACATGAGGGTGTAAACATACATGTATATTTTAACATAATGTCTGATCTTTTTCTTTTGTACTCATTGGTGTTTTTGAACAGACTAATCTTATGCAGTGTGGATAAACAGAGAATGACACATGATACTGGGAAATGGTCACATATATAGTGCTTTTCCACCTGTAAGGCACTCAAAGCCCCTCACCCATTCACACACACATTTATACATCAGTGTATGCAGACACTGGGGGCAAGGTGGGTTGAGTGTCTTGGGATTTGAATCATCAACCTTCGAATTTGACAAACACAGCTACACAACACAACTTCTGTCGCCCATGGCCACACAGAGATCAAGGCCAGTACAGAGAAAAAAAACAAAAACATTGATGCCAAATATCAGCAAGTCTGTTCGATACCAATATCTGGGGAAGCTCTATCTTTAATAACCGATAACCCATCCCAATTTAGTCCTGGTCCCACTACACAAAGTTGCCTACAATCAGAGATGCCAGTTTCAGTGGAGCTCATTGTATAATTTTTGTTTACTGTGATTCCTAATGTCATTATTTGGTTTGTCATAGTTTTTTGTACTAATGGAAAATACTATATACTTGTACAGCACAAAATAAATGTCTAACAAGAGTTGAACCACACTTCAATTGTGTAACTTGTTTTTAAGTTGTTCGGAAATATATGCAAGTGTGTAGAGTTTTGCAAGAGGATGTGTTCACATGACCTTATGTATTTTAATTGCTCAATAAACCCCAAACCACATTTATTGTTTATTTATATTTTTGTGATACAGAAAGTAGAGCACCATTGTATTTTGCTCTGTAGTTAGAAATGTTCTACCAGTGACATTATTATTGTCATATGAATATATATTTCTTATTTCAGCATTATATTAGAAATTAGATTGCTGCATGTATAAGGACTAGGGAAATCGTTTGTTTGTTTGTTTGTTTGCTTCCCTGATATTTTTTTGTTATATTTTTGTTTTTTTCTTGGCGTCTATCATTTTAAAGGTGCTTTAGGTAACTTGTTCCTGAAATCTTATTGTATACCCCAAAAAATAACCAAAAAGTCCCCAGTAGTTCAAAGAAAATGTACACACGATAAATATTGACCCCAAAAAATATTGTTCCTGCTTTCATATACTGAACGACAAGTGAATATAGTGATTATCTTATCATTATTAATTATTGTACAAATCATACAATGTGAATGATTCTGTTCAGAACCTGCTTCCATACTTCATACTGTGGCAAAAGAGGAAACGACTCAAGTCTTGTCTAATGGTTGTGTTCAAACAGGACAAGGTACATCTTGTTTAGTTTTGCAGTAGTGCATTGGACATTTTTAAAGATGGCTGTGCATTTTCACTCCAGTGCGTCTGAAATCAGCGTTGAGATTGGAGAATATCAAGAGATAATTGAGCCCAGGTCCACTTCAAAACCAAGTAGGTCATTTTTCCTACAATATTAGAAAACTTCCAATTTCTGTTATTGTGCAGTTACTGCTAAAAGTGCAAATACCACCTTAAATTAACCTAATCTAGAACAAATCATAAGTTTTAGTGTGGGACTAAAAACAATGCAGTGGTGGAAGATGTACTCAATTAAGTTACTTAAGTAAAATACATTCAAATACAGGAGTAATAATATACTCAAATAAGTAAAACTATCACATAAAAAATCTATTTACCTACTGCCCAAAAATCAAAAACTAACACTCAACAATTAAAATGCACTTTTAGATTAAAAATTAAAAGTATTTCAGATAGAATTTTAGAACCAGTAAAGAGTCAAGTGTATTGATGTTGATTAAAAAAATACATAAATTTGTTAATTTGGGAAGTTTAAGTGACTACTCAAGTCTCTTAATTTTTGTGTGTTATTTATTTATATACTTTTGTTTGCACAAAGATTGATTTAACCTTTTGGTGTGACGTCATCATGAACACGCTATAAAGTAAAACCCTCAGCCCGTACGGGAAGTGATTTGTAATTTTCAGTCTGGTTACAAATGTAGGCTGAAACTGGAGATGCTTGCTCTTAAATTTAGTGAAGTCAAAAGTCAAAGTTACTTCAGTTAACTGTGTTACTTTCACAGTATTGATACTAGTTAAACTCTAAACGAAGACTATTCAAGAACTGAACCAGGTCTAAACGAGGACTCATTTTACAGGTCTGGGTTATATTAGGTGTGTTCCAGGTCTTTATACAGTAGGACTTGCATTTAACTTAATTTTCCTTTTTTCTTCAGAGTATAAACATCTAAACCCTGTCATGCTGAGCTTTGGCATCCTCTGTATCCTGCAGGCTGTTCTCAACATTTCTTTGAGGCTGACTTTGAGTGAGTTCAAATGTTTGTTTGTTATTATTAATTTGGTATTTTTATTTAGTAAAATGTATAGAAATCTCATCTAACAGAGAAACACATTTTTATTAACAGATGCCTCAGTTTCATATTACATGTAGCTATTGTTACATTACAGTAATAATCGTACAACATGCAGCTGTAAACATAACAAAAGTGTTGGTCCTCACCTCTGCAATATAACAAGTTAGAATAGTAATGTAACAACTTCAAACTGTGATAGGACAATTTGCACCTCTGCATGGATGGTTACACTGTGATTTAATGGTTGTCTTGCAAAAGAAATCCTGTCAAGAAGTGAGTAAGTTCTGAAAGCCAGTGATTTTTATCTGTCTGAAGGGAGGAGCTAACTACAGTGTAACACCCCCTAGTAGTACAGAGTGTCTGTTATGGTTCATTCACTTGACTTCAACTAATGCCCCCTTTTCTGTGGTCTAGTGGTTGGTTGTTTGTAAAACTAAAATAGCTTTGATTTTTCACAGCAGAGAAAGCTGAATTAACTGCAGGTGAAATCTTTACAACCAGAGCTCCGCCCCCTCTTAACAGCACTACAAGTACGTGGGCTTTCCTTGTGCATTAGAGCATCACAGACTCTAGGACTGGACAATGAATCAGAATAATCGTGACTAGTCGACTATTAAAATAATCGTAATTATATTTTCATAATTGTTATTTTGAGAAAACAGACTCTAAAACACATGCACATGCAAACATTTTATCACATCATTCTTATGGTCACCTTAGGATAATTTTATTAATTTTATCTATTTTATTTTCTTGTTTTGTGGAGCAGAGATGAGTAGGCTGTGCCCTCATAGATGGCTGCGATATGGATCCAAATGTTACTTCCTTTCTACACAGAGAGCAGATTTTGACCAGAGCCGAATTTACTGTGAGAAGAGAGGAGCTCAACTGGTCAAAATCAACAACAGGCGAGAGCAGGTAAAGAAGTCATTGCAATTTATGATAATAAATAGAATAATGATCATTAAATAATCATGATCAATATCATGGCTGCCCAACCTATGGCCCAGAGGCCAAATGTGGCCCTCAGACACATTTTTCTTGACCCCTCAAGCTTTGTGTCTTTTTAAGGTGTGGTGGCACCTCAGGTGAAAGTAACTTTTTTAATTGTTTCAGGGTATTGACCTCTGGGCTATGGCCTTCCCTTTAGCTTATGTTTCCATGTATTTCTATTCTTCTCAGTGATAAAGGTTTTGGCACCTCTGATCTAGATGCTTTCATTTTACACACTGTAGCCTCACATGTCCTGATGCAGAATGAAAAAAGTGTTGCTGCTGATCTCTTCCTACAGCCTCATATTCCACACCCACAGCACACCATGGTCATACATGGGAAAAGTGGGTGTCTTGCTCATACACAACAACGTAGTACTTGTCCGAGGTGTAATCTGTGGAGATGCATAAAGCTCCACAAGCCACTAGATGGCACCAAATCTTTTGGTGCTAATAATTAACTTTCACATGGTAGTGTTTGCATTCCCTTAACTACAAAGTCTTGGTATGGTATGCTGTGGGACAATATATTAACCAAGACAAAAGTCATAGGAGAGGTGTTATGCCAAGTGATAGCATGAATGTTAATTTACACCTGCAGCCCCTGAGCAGGTTGGTGTGAAGATGAGAAATTCAGATTAGATGTGTATAGATTTAATTGATTGCAAATAATTAAAACAGGGTCCCAATTTCAAAATCAACATACATTTAAAGATATACTTTTTAACTCTCCCCTTAGTCCCTCCCACCCTCCACCAAGGCTCAAAATATGCACATATACACACTCTACTTATTATAAATCATTAAGAATAACCCTCATTCCTAATGTGTACAAACTTGTTTAGATATCAGTCACCTCTTTGTCAAATGTTCAAACATTTGAAAACCTGTGCTGGTTAGTGCAGCTGTATTGCAGTGGTGTTTATGATTGCTGTTTTATCCCTAGGCATTTCTCACTGGACTCACAGCAGCTGCGTGGATTGGGATGACCGACAAAGACAAGGAGGGCATCTGGTTGTGGCTGGACAGGACATGGGTCAATAAAAATGAGTAAGACTCAAGTTAAAGGCAGAGCTTGGTAGCATAATACCAACCAAGAACTACAAAGAAGAGTAAAATATATTTGATTAAAAAGAATAAAGTAGCTGTTTTACAGATACATAAAATTTGCTCTAAGGGAGGGGAGCTGAATTTGCCCTGCCCTAGGCCTAGAGGTCAAATTTTATGCTGAAACTTTCTCTGGACCTATTTTTGTTGGACTAGTTTAGGGTCTATTTTATACCCAAGACCATATCTATCCTGCAGGTGTGTGCCTTAGCATGACATCAGAGGAGTGTGGTGTCACAGGCTTTTTAGTTTCAAGTTGGTAGCACACACTTTATTTTTGACTGTTTTAGACCATGGAACAAGTGTATTCATCTAGTTTATTGTAAAAAAATAAATAAATAATAATAATTGGGCTATGCAAAACTGCATTTTTCATTTTGGATGTTTTTATTGCACTGAAAAACATGTATCTTTCTGTGAGCTTGCATCTCCACAAACCTGACTCTTATTTGGGTCTCCTCCAACTAATTTCCATGGAAATATTGTTCTTTTGGCTACAGTCTTCCATAGTATGTCACAAAACCTATACATCTCCATGGATAATTTTCCTATGGTTTTAACTTTCTTTTTCCATGGAATCACACAGGTTACTCCTTACCGCCCTCCTCTGGCTTCATGTTATAAATATGGCATCTTTCTTTGCCTTTTTAACCCTTTGTTTGCTCTGGCTGTGTTCACAGGCTGCAGTGGGCTCCTGGACAGCCTGATGACTCTAATGGAGGTGAAGATTGTGGCGACATTCGAAATCAAAATAACTTTATTGGTCTGAATGATTCCAACTGTTCAGTTTTGATGCAGTGCATTTGTGAGAAACCTCTGAATGGGCTGTGAATGAACCAAACAGGGCACAGATTTGAAGTAGTAGTGTTTATTTTTGTGTATATTCTACATAGTATAAAATACACAGGGGGTGGTAGTCAAAAATATCTACTCAAGAAAGAAGAGTAGCCTATTGTTACTAATATTACTCATGTAGATGTTGATTATGTGTTGAGTGCAAATATTTCTGCAAATGGTATTTTGGATATCTTATTTTGTCTTGAGTAAAAAGAAATTAAAGAAAAAATGTCAAAAAAAAAACCCCACACACACAAAAAAAACCCCGTTTTGTTTTAAAGTTTAAAGCTCAGTAAATCTAGGAAGTAGACTGCAACAAAATCCTCTAAACAAACCCTCAAGATTGTTGACAAGATTAGACAAAAATAAACCCCACAATGGAGAAATTGCTTTATTGCAACACCAATACAGATCCACACAAATTAAAGATATAATTTACATTATGAACAGTAAAAATAGTAAAAGTACACATTACACACAGTACACACAGATGAAAGCTCAAAATGCTCTCTTCCATCTTATAAAGTCATGTAGTGGTAGTTTTGAAGCTAGCTTTATCTTTAGTTCTGTAGAGATTGATAATTCCAGGCCTGAATTCATCCAAATGATTCTAGTGAAGGTGTGTGGAGTTTAAAAACACAGTGGAGCACTTCCTGTATTACCACATGACATCACAAGGTGGAGCAGAGTGTTTTCTGTTTGAGAGAAGAACTCTCTTCAGACTCTTGTCCCTTAAACATATGTGAATAAAACAAAACACAGTTCCAGCTAAGTTTCTGATGAGGATACAACCTTCTAACAGATCAGAAAATATTGGCCCTTTAACCGTTTTACAAAATGTGAAATAATGATCCTAGTATGTTATAGTTTAATCTTAAATGCACACAAAAAAGCATCACACGTCTTCTTTAACTGTTTGCTGTTGTGGAGATACATCAAGGAATGGATGGCTGATGTTATCTCAATGAACCACACGTTGTACAAATAAAGTGAGCAGAAATGTGTAAAATTTCCCATAGCATCAGTGGACAAGAAAAAGATAATGGGAGGGAGGTAGCAAACTAGCATGTTAATCTGCACGCCTAAAATCACACTAAATGCTTTTCTTTTACCAAACTTCCCATCTTTTTTGTTTGTACCATTTTGTGATTCTATTTCTTTTTCCCCAGGAGATGGTTTAATGAGGGTTCTTAGGATTGACAAACATGCAAAAGAGTTAACTGCCACTATAGCTGACAGAAACACGCATTGCAACTTCAAAAATACCTTTAAAAGATATAGATAGACTGCACATGTGCTCATAATGAAAGCATTAGCCACCACAGTGCATCCCCATGCTACGGCTAACACTACAGTCCGATATCGTAGAGGTCTGTATTTTAGAAAAACAACAGGATGTTGAACTGCTAGGTATCGCTCAACACAAACCAGGCAATGGAACAATGGGTGACCATAACATAACAGAGTCATAAGGCAACACCACACATAAATATACAAAATCGGCACAAACTTGAGAGTGAGCGCAGAAACAATAGCAAAAAATGACAGCAAAAAATCAACAGATATAATGCTTAAAGTCATAATGTCAGTTTTTTTGGTGAGTCCAGACGAAGCTTGAGTGCAGAGGACCAGACTTTGTATTGGGAGGCAGAGGATTACAGGGACCACCAGGAGCACAGGGTAAAGATGGAAAGGTTGTACCAGACATGGGTCACAAATGCTGGGGAAAGTGATGTTGATCATCTCCATGGACTATAAACAAGAGAAGGATACAGGTGATTCTCAGTCAGGTACAATTGATACTTTGCACAATGGGGAGGTCTACTGCCTGCATAGCTATGGTGGAACGTTCAGAAGTTACCATGGTGATGCAATGCAATATAATATAGTCTCTCACTTAACTCAAGAAAAAATAAAAGTGTGAGTGTTTATGGTCCCATTTAGGTGTTTGAGGTGAGAGTGACTAACTGAAAACCTGTTGGCTGATGGTAGTTAGTTTGTGTAATGTAATTTGACTTGTTCAGCAGCACAAATCCACCCTTTTAGTTCCAACTAAGTCAGTTCTTTATGATCAGATTGTGTTGAATGAAACTAAGATAAAGTCTAACTTAAGTAACAGAGCTTCAGACAGAGTAAACGTTGATGTCACCTGTGAGGCAGTGTGCATGAAGGGACACCAGAGCCTGCACTGGAGAAGTCTCTGTCATTGTTGACTCACTGACTCTGCATAGAATCACTCTTTGTTTGTCTTCCTGGTTTGGAACTGGTGGTTAAAAACAAAAATGCACTTTCGTAGATTGTGAATTGGGCGGGAAGCACTGTATGGTGTCTTTGTACACTAGCTAGTTGCAGAGACTAAGCTCCAGTATTATGTGGGGTCAGAGCCAGCCCCTGAAATATCTGTTTCAGTCCCTGCCATTGGGTCAAAGACTGGCTTTGCCAAATTGCAGGACCAAAAGGTCACTCAGTGTAACTCATAGTTTGTATCCATTTTGTCTGTTGATTGTGTACCTGTGCAGTTTTATGTCTGATGCCACTTAACCACTACAAACCAAACATCCCCAAGGGTAGAAATCAAGACACCTTAACCTTAACTATAAAGCTAGGGTACCCACATTTATTTTTCTATCAATTTCAAAGCTGGAAGAAAAGGTGCTTTAATACTTTAAAATGAGAGTGGATTGACCAATGTTATATTATAAGGCCTAGAAAAAATGTGGATTCAGTTCATTATTGATACTTTGCAGTGACATCATGCTGAGGATGTTCTACATGTATACTACTAAGTATCTAGGTGTATGACTTTATTCGTCCTTCATTTTTGACATGGTACATTTACAGAAATGTTGATTAATGTACACTGTCCCTGTTAAATAAACCAAATAAAATAAAATAAATTAATAGTCAAATAAGCAAAATCAAGAATAGGTTTTCTACACCGCCACAAAAACAAAAAAAAAAAAGCTTTTCACACCCCACAAAAGAGATTTTGGTTAAAACTACAGTTTTTCCTATATCAGCATCAAAGATACCAATTCATTAATTCACAATTTATCATGTAGCCATCCACTTTATTACAGCCATCCATCCATCACTGCACATCTTACTCCCTGATGAAGTGGCCCTCTCTCCACACCCACAGACAAACCCACTGATTATTGTTTGTTTACAGTTCTTTAATTGGTAAAACCCTGTCCTTCCTACTAAACATCCACAGTTCCAGCCGCTCGCTCCATTCCAACAGCTACATTAACCTCATCATTCCTAAAGCCTGCACAGTTTTTGACCGCTCCTCATTTCAGTTGTTTGCAGCAGGTGACTGGAACCAACAGACTTTTTACCTCTGTTTACTTTTAAAAACTTGATTCAGAGTATTTTGCAAGGCTCAATGCACATGCTTTTAACACTTTCATATCTTTATCTTATAATGGTATATTAGTGGTCCTAATAATGTAAGGAACTCTTCTTGTCTCTGTCAGGACATTATTTTCTCTCTAGCCCCTTATTATAGCTCATGGGGATTGACTGTGCAGTGACTGCCCATTTTGCTTTACTTTGAAAAAGCGAAAGTGTACACACTCCCAAAAAAAATCATGCTTGTGAATTATAGTGATGTGACAAATGGTTTGCGTCAGTTTGATTTATAGTGGGATTAGTCATGGGGTTTTAGTTTTGGTTCCTGCAAACCTGGCTTGGTTTTGGACTGGCTTTCCTACAGACAAACATCGTTACAGGTAGGGTAATGTATTGGGCAACTAGACAATAAATTTAGAATTTGCACAGAGATAGAATAAATCATGTTTAAGTGTCAAACTATTTTTGGAAACATCAGATAAGACTGTATCCATAGTAACAGGTAGACAACTTACATGTCTTCAAACTAATAAGAGCAATTTACAGATAATATTTAAAAAAAAATTGTGGAGCCAAAATATGACTTACCTTTGAATGAGCACTGATGTTACAATGATCCAAGCTCTGACCAAAGCAGTGCGCTCACATCATGCCACGCCCTGCCCCTCTGCATTACAAGTCATACCTCACAAAAGGGGCTGCAAGATGAATCACAATTGACTCAAATCGTAATTTGAATGGACACAATTAGTAAATCACAAAGCCTGCAGTTTTTCAAGTACCATAATTTCCTCAACAAAAAACAAAATGTTATCTTATTCTGCATAAAAACTGCAAATCCTGCAGTTTAAATGTGTACTCGCAGGTTCTGAAACGTGATTCTTGTATTAGTTTGTTAATTGTTTGTTAATTTCAGTTCTTTTGTCAATTCTTCTGGACACCTTACAAATGTGAACAAAACATAAATAGGAAATCTAATTACAATTTATTATTAGTAATTTCATTTTTTTTAAATTTTTTTTATATATTTTATTGGCCCAGAACAACTCATAATGTTTTAATTTTTGTATATATATTTTTAAGCTCTTCTGTAATTAAGTGAATGAGTTTATAGATGTACCATGGAACATTTGTGATTAATTGCCAGTTTGCCAGTCTCCATGGAGAGGTTTGTTGCTTTACCGGGCGTGTTCCACAATCTACTTAAACTTGTGTCTCTATGGAGAGTTCAAATCACAAGTCAGACCTGTGGCGAGGCAGCTTTGCAACTTTGATTAAGAAAGTATGTTTTTCAAGATTTTATGAGCAACACATGTAATTAAATAAGGCCAAAATATGAAATATTTCAGGCAAAGCAATAGCATGGAGACAAGATGCAAGACAAGACATTGGGATCATATTTGTTAACTTAATTGCATTTTTTCTGTCAGGACGAATCACAATTCTATCAATATCAGTATCAGAATTGAAACGGTGCATCATTAATAGTTTTCATTTGGATTAGGCCAAAATCAGGATTCAGAATTCATTTATTTTCCATAAAGCCATCGTTCCCATGGGACGATGAAAAAAAACGTCATTAGCACAAGAGGCTGGGTCAAATAAGGAAAACCTTCTACCGTCTCAAAGTTTTTGTAAAGATAAACTATAGTGCAGATATTGTTGCAGTGAATGTTAAAATCATCTATATCAGGGTTTTTCAAGCTCCTTCAAATGGTACTTTGATACATCTTCAGTATATGGGTTTTCATAATTTTGAGATAATTTTATATACTTTTTTGCTCTCTTTTGGAAAATTTCTTGTTTTGAATTATAGTGGAAATAATACGGTCTACTTTTAGACCTGGATTAGCCCTTGATTAATCCTGGCATAGTCCTGCTATCTGATACATGAGTTAGATCTGATGGTACTCAGAAAGCCAAATCTTTTCATTGGTGGTACTTGATGTGAAAAGCCACTGATCTATATACAGACTGGTTAAACTGCTTAGGAAGTATATACTCCTCACATCAGTGGACCCACACACAGGCGAGATGTTATTTCACACTGGGTGAGTTTTGCATTTTCCTGCGCTCTGTAAAGTGAAGCCTCATCACTCATGTTTGTCAGTATCTGTCAGCACCTGTCGCAGTACGGTTTAGACCCTGACCAAATGTACCCTGCTTCACTAGTGACACACTGCAGAAACACTATCTGCCCATATGGGGTGGATTTGACTAAAAATCTTGTCTATAGTTTTTGTTTTGTTTTGTTTTTTTTTAATGACGTTTATAAGTTTACTTCCTGGTTGTACATGGACAGCAGACATGACATACATTGAATTTTCTGTGTTGATGACATATGTAGAGGTATTCCAGTAGCTCTTAAAGCTGCTATTTGTAATTAGATTGGCCGACCCCACCAATCTAATTACAAATAGTTTTATTCTCACATGCCATTACCAGATCCTCTATGTTACTGGTGTCTGACAGCGTTCCAGCTTTGACCTGACAAAAGACCAGAGAGCACATGGGCCATGTCTCTTTTCTCTTTCCTCGCTTCTCTTTGATTCCTCTCTCCGATTCTGCAGGAAATGAGAGACGCAGGGAGAGACACAAGCTGATGATGAATGAGACAGCCTTCCCTCAGGAGCGAGTTCTGAGCCAAATTACACTGTAGTGAGGACTATAAGGATTATTTATTATATATATGCTTTGTTGCTGTCCCTTGTACTTGTGCAGTTGCAATAACATAAACTCTTCACAGTGAGACTAATATAGTTTGATTATTTGATCTGACCACTTAATATGGTGCATTTCATTGACATCTACAAAACTTACAGATGGTAGCCCATATTACATTATTTCCTGATCGATGTTATTATGCTGTTTCCTCATTAAAAACATACCTGAAGTTGTGTTTTGTTTCATTCACACATGTCACACACATCACAAACTGACCCTGCGCATTTAGGCTGAGCTCTTCTCTCAAACAAAAAACACTCAAAATTGTGATGTCATGTGGTGATACGGGAAGTTCTCCACTGTGTTTTTAAACTCCATACACCTTTACTAGAATCAATTGGATGATTTCAGCCCTGGAACAGTCACTAATGATAAAAGGAGCTGTTAACTTGAAAATTACTGCTTCATAACATCACAAGATGGAACAGAGCATTTTGAGCTTTGAAGACAGACTAATAATAAAGGATTACTCAAACATGACACACATCCAGGTATGTTTTTGATAGGGTAACAACAGTTTAACATGCCTTAAAGCTCACAAGTAAAAAGTCTGTGTAATATAGGACCTTTAAAGTAAAAGGCTGTGCCTAAATGCATGACTCCACAGCTGTTTTGCGCTGCCCCCCTCAGCTGCAGTACCTCCTGAGACCTGGGTCAATGCAGTCGACCTGAAGATTCACTATCTGTGTCTGTGGCCAAAACAAAGCTGTAAATCTCCCTCTGCAGAGTTTAGTTTCGCACAGTCCTGATCCACGTCTGGCACTCGCAAACTTATATTTAACTGTGCAAATTTATGCTAGTCCATGTGCCTTCTGTAATCCTTCCCAGTGGATGCCAATCGTTGAGTATTATATTGACCTTTATATAACCAGAATAGTTTTACTAACATGAGTTGCGGCTGACCTTAGAAGGGAGCCTATTTTTTATGTTTTGAGTCATAGAGGAAACATGCAAACTTCACACAGAAAGGTTCTGTGCCGCCTGGGAGTCAAACCTATAATCTTTATTCTTAGATAGTCTCTATGCAATGCCTGAATAAGAGGTCAGTCTTCTGGCTAGAGGTGGATAGAGTAGCCAAAAATTGTACTCAGGTAAGAGTAACGTTACTTCAAAATAATATTATTCAAGTAGAAAGTGGTAGTCCAAGGAAGAGAAAAAAGTATTTGGGAAAACTACTCAAGTAAGAGTATCTTCAAGAGTAAGAGCTGGGACCTAACATCTAATTTATAATTTGAAGTTAATGTAATTTGAAGGGCAAAACATTACATAAAGGACAAAATCTGGTATTTTAAGAGGATAAACACAAAAATGAGACACATTAAATCATATCTGAAAGAGTGGTACAAGAAACACAAATGTTCAAATAATTTCATACTGCCAACATAAAGCTATTGTCACTTGTAGACTTACTCACAGTGGGAAAAGTAACCAAAACCTTTACTAAAGTAAGAGTACTGTTTCTTCAATTAAAAGATTATTGGAGTAAGCTTCTAGAAAAGTAAATGTAACTGAGTACTTCCCACCTCTGACTTCCTCTGACAAGCAAATTCACAGCTGCCAATAAAATAATAAACTGCTGTAAAAAAAAAAAAAAGTAGGGGAATAAAATACAATACAAATGAACAAGAACTCTTCATCAAACTTGGTGAGGCATGAACACTCTCATTTGCAGTGAGTTATTGCATGACTGTCAGACCTATGTTCATGAAAATGTTTTGGTTACAAGTGTTTTGACAAAGATGTTCCAGATGCGCATCTTTAATGCAAATCATTTGTTTGCTGCAGACTAGTGTACACAAAGGTAACTTATGAGGGTGTTATGAGGTAAGCTGATTTGAACAGGGTTAAAATGTAAAGGGAATTGGAGTCAGAGTTGATGGAGCAGGACGCATGCCCATGCTCACTTCCTATTTGGAACGCGCCGGCTAGTAGATTTTATCCATTTCTATATACAGACTATGCTCTGAGTGGAGTCTCTCACAGATTTAACCTGTAACTTGGCAGGTGGTGCCACCTGCTTGTACATAGATGATCAGTTTAACAGTAGATGATCAGTTTAACAGCAATTCTTGCAAAACGTAAAGCAGGTGGCAAAGTGCAACTTTAAAGAAGGAGTTTGCAGTTTTTTATTTATTTATTTTCTACCATGTTATAACATTGTTTTATCACTAAAAACATGCCTGAAGAGGTTGTAGACATTCAAACCCTCTCTACACTTAGCAGAACGAGGCTTAGCCCACAAGCCTACGCAACCTATGCTTCCGCATGCATTTTTTTGTATAAAACAGGATACAAACTAATACTCTACAGGGTTATACATTTTAATGCAGGGTTTTTCGGTGAATATGGTATTTTCTAATCAGTAATAGGTGACATGGTGATATGTTAAGCAAAAGACCCCCTCTTTAAATCTGGATTAACTGAAATATAGTAAAATAATGTGGTAATGACTTTGTTATGACTGAGGACATGGTGTTCCCCAGAGTTGACCTCACCTCTAAATCAGCAGACTGGGGTAAGAAGAGCCAGACTGACCCACTAAAACTCCCAGCACAGAGGGATCTCCCTTTCAGCTTCAATGCGCAATGTTATATCATGTAGTCACTGTATTACTTTAGCCTTTGGAATGAATGAATAAATAAATACATACATAAATAAAACTGGTTAAATTATTAATGTCACAATATCAAATGTTTTTGTTCCAAGAAGAAACATTTTTCATTTTCATTGATATCCTGATCAAACAAGAGTGAAATTCCTGTTGACATATTGTCTAATATATAATATAATTACAATTCCTCTAATAAGTTACCAATTTAATGTATATATACATATACAAAATTAACACATAAAAAATTATTATTATTTTATATTATTATTAATTTGGAGGTGCATTTTTCGAATGGTGACCTTGAACGTGTTTAAATCCTGGACATTCTTTGATATTGGATCTGAACATATTGAACATGTACTGTATGAGAGGCCAGTATGCTTTGCTCATAGTGTAAATGAGTTATAAAAATTCCTGGCGAGGGTTTGCTCTGTCTCTGATCCTGCGTGTGGGGGGTAGTGGCTTGTGAATACCAGAATACCACAAGCACAAGTCCCATAGAGCTGCTACCAGGAAGACCTAACACCTTCAAACACCACGTTTGAATGTTTACACAGCTGTATTTTTTATATTTTACAATTTTTGGACTTTCTGTGAGCTTATTTTGGTGGATTAAAAGAAATGCAGAAGATTAAGAGGAAGAAATATGTTCGGAAAACTTCAATTGCTCTCCTCAAAGCAGCACAACAGTGAGTGACCGGCTTGTGTATACGTTTGTATTGAAATTATATTGTACAGTTAAAGGTTATCTGTCTAATTTACTACTGGCCTTTTTAATAATTGTGGTTAACTGCATTGTTTATACAGGTTGCGTTAAAATAAATAAAAAATTATATATAACAAAATAATGATATAATATAATTGTATTGAGCATGATAATTATTCACTTTATGAATATGTGTGATCACTTAAGACTGATTTGTGCATCTTGGAATGGCCTTTCATATAAAACATTCTTATAACAATGCACGATTCAATTTTTCTGGTGAAGTGTCCACCAGCAGCTTGCCAGAAATGTTATTACAATGTTCCACAATATGTCATTAAACTTATTTATCTCCATGAGACAAGCAGATGACACAACCAGGCAAAGTTATGTATTTGTGTTTGTAATGCAAGATTCTGATTAAAGTTTATATTTAAACATATTATAGCAATAACATTTTAAAAAACACTGAAGTACGAATCGCTAAATTAGAATCACATGCATTTCAAAACATGTTTATAGAAGTCTTAGCACATTTTATATAGAATAAGATAAGATATTTGGAATTAATTTGCAGAGGAAATAAATAAATTTTAATCTTGGTTTGACTGTCATGTCAAATGTCATTTGACCATGTTGCCTTCTCTAGAGATCCCTTTAAACCAGTACAGTAGGTGTGCACACATGTTCTCACTTATTTGATAGGGCTTTGTTCTGATCGGTGGCAGACAGCTGAGATTGTGAAAGTGTATCACGAGCCAGGCTTAGCACCGTCTGTCAAAGCATCTGTCTCTAAGCATTAATATTTAGCACATTTAATGTGGAAATATGGGATACAACCTCTCTAATCACATAGTCACACATTCAGACATGAAGACTTAAAATGTCTTGCTCATGGACACAACAACAGCATCAAAGCTAAGATCAAACTATTAACACAAGGGATAGATGTATGATGAACACAGACTCTTGTAACGCCTTACACTTGTAACGCCTTATGCTTGTGATGCCTTACGCATTTAACACCTTACACATGTAATGTCTTACACTTGTAACACCGTACACTTGTATCGCCTTACTTTGTAACGCTTCATACTTGTAACACCTTACTTTGTAATGCCTTAAACTTGTAACGCTTTGAACTTGTAATGCCTTATGGTTGTAACGCCTTACTCTTGTAACGCTTTACACTTGTAACGCCTTACTCTGGTAACGCCTTACTCTTGTAATACCTCAAACTTGTAAAACCTCAAACTTGTAACGCCTTACTCTTGTAACACCTCAAACTTGTAATACCTCAAACTTGTAACGCCTTACTCTTGTAATGCCTCAAACTTGTAATGCCTTACACGTGAAATGCCTTACACTTGTAACGCCTTACACTTGTAACGCCTACACTTGTACTTCACTTTACAGGCCACAAAGCCTCTCAGAGCACTACACTGTAGTCATTTTTCATTCATTTCAATCTTGCTGGCAGTAATATACTACTGTAGTCATTGCGGTCTAGGGGCAATCTAGGCCTGTGTCTTGCCTAAGGACACATTGATAGAACTTGGTCAGAGTGGGAATCAAACCTTCAATCCACCTGTGGGTTGGTGGACCATTGAGTCAAATATTTCATTCACCTTTTACATTAGAAATTGAAAGTAAACAGGAAATAATAAAGACAGGCAGACCAAGAGAAACCCTACTAACAACCAAAACACGTTACATGCTAACAGCCCTTTCATGTGTATTAGGGTCACATGTGCTCATCCTTTGGACCTGCTGTGTAGTCCTGCATTCCTCTACTGTATATGTCATCTTTACTGTCGTTTCTATTTCCAAGGCTTGGTTTGGTACAAGCGTATTATATTCTAAGGCACTTGGCTCTCCTCCAATAAGCGCAAAGTACAGGGGAAGTCTGAGATGAGGGCTGGGGTTAAGAAAGCCAAATGTTTGGGTTTGAAATGAAAGACTTTTTTTTAGATTTAAGTAAGATTTTACTTAGTCTTTTGACATGTAATCGTAGACTGAAACAGAAGTATGGCGGGTACAGCAAAGTGCGAACAGGATCATCCATCAATGTCAGAGCAAGACGTTCTGTAGGCAGGCATTTAGGATGTGGTCATGAGACAAGACTAAAACTGTCTCCTCACGTGGTGGCTACTCTTTTAAAGTTGGCCTTCTTCAGTTGAATCTGGACTTTTTGGGACTTGTTACATAAAATTTAAAACTATATATAATGCTCCAGTTGTACAGGTGCAGTTGATAGTAAAAGGAAGTTGTAGCACAATTCATGGGTTTCAGAATGATGAAAACTTAGGACTGTTGCCATAGCGATTAACAAGTTAAAACTAAATATTGTATCTTTTGAATTGGTAAAAGTCCTCAAAATGTTGCATACATAGGGTGAAATCCATTAATGTGTTACTGTTACATGAAATCACATCCTCAAATCTCTATTTATGGGTTTCAGTTTACTGTATGCAACATTTTAAGGGCTGTTTTTTGTTTTAAATTGTTAATCATTATGGCAGTGGTCCTACTTTCCTCATCATTCTGAAACCTATAGATAGTTTAAAATTGAGCTGAAGGACAGGACAAAATTCTGAAGTTCAATGTCTTTTCTGTCTTTTTGGCCACAGAAAGTAAAGGGACCAAAAACAATCAAGACAAAGATATCAATCCATAGTCACACTCTTTTTGTATGCCTCATTTAAATCAACCAGGTTTATCAAAGATCATTTCAAGCTTAATTTACATAATGGCACTGATGCCAAGAACAAGTCAGAAACTTCTTAATATATCTTGCAGGTACAGGCAGTATTTCGTCGTTAGAACAATGCTGCCCTTGGCATGTTTGAATGGACACCTGCTTACAGAGATGTCCCTGATGCCCCTGACCTTCACTCTTTGGGTTGTAAAGTTGTTATGTCTCTGAAATCCTTGCCCCCTACTGAGTGTCCTCAGTCCCACCTGCTCAGCTAAAGGGCACAGAGTCACTACAGGGGCTTAATGTCACCATGATTAGCACATCTTTAACTTTCGAACATAAACATATATTAATAATAAATTCAACTATAAGATCTTTCATTCATTTAAAGATACATTAAACAGGCAATTTTAGTCTGTTTAATTAGAGAGAGAGACATAGAGATAGAGAGAGAGAGAGAGAGAGAGAGAGAGAGAGTCAGACAGAGAGAGAGAGCAGGCTCAGAGAAAGTTTGTCATGGGCTAGGCTTGGTCAGGACTACTTTAACTGCCTATAGTGCATGTTTTGGGTTAATGGAGAAACCAGAGTGCCAAAGGAGATGAGAGAAGAATCAACCTCAAAAGGAATGGGTGTGGAGCCCATGACCTTCTTGCTGTGAGGTGACAGTGCTCAGCCACTGTATTGTTAGTAAAACCCTTCAACTGCAGTGGACATTACCAGTATATCCCCTGTAAGCAGTAATAAGCACATGGACATTACCAGTATCCAGTGTAAGCAGTAATAACAGCAGTGGTTATGTGAAGACTTAACTGGTCTAATGGAGCCATTCAAGAGGCTGTGTGTGGTATGTGTTTGTGGCTGTGAGGCCGGATCAAGTGAAGTGGGAACATGGGAGCTAATCTACACGCTGCAGTGCTGTCAACATCATCAAATATGTATCAGAGTCTACCCTCTCTCTCTCTCTCTCTCTCTCTCTCTCTAATAATCATACCACCCCCCTCCTTCTCTCTCTTCTACCTCTTCCTTTCTCTACTAAACTCTAACCCACTGTCTTCTGTCTCCCTCACCTCTCTCTCTTTACTTCTTACTTTCCATCTCTCTAGTATTGCTCTCTCTCTTTTCTCTCTCTTCTTTCATCCCCTCCCTCTCTTCTCTCTTTTTCTCCAACTCCCTCTCCCTCCTTTTCTCTCACTCTCTCTTACCCTCTTTTTCTCTCTTTTTCTTTCTCTCAAACTGCCCTCCCTTTGTCTCGCTCCCTCCTCTCGCCAATTCTCCTTCCTCCTTCACTTCCTCCTTTCTCTCCCTCTCTCCTCCTTCACTCACTCCTCTCTCTCCCTCTTCCCCTTCAATCCTACTATCTTCTCTCTCCCTCTTTTTCTCCCTCTGTCACTCTCTCCCTCTTGCTCTCCTCTCTCCTCTTCTCTCATGTTTCCTCATATACTGAGCAGAGGAGCTGAGAATGTCCCTGACATTAAGAGGAGCCGAGGAAATAAACTGTACTTGGCACAAACACTTGAACATTTTGGCCTTTTCATTGCATCTGTCAATATCCTACTTCAATTTGGATATTTTGGTACAATCCAGTTTAATAAGCATCATCATGAACTTATCATCATGATTTTTTAAGTAAACTTTATTTATATAGTGCTTTTCACAGACATATACTTCAGTGGCTACCATTAAAGAAAAGATTTGTCTTTCTGAGTACCTCCAGATCTAAATTAGGTCTCTATTAGAATAATTCCAGGTCTAATACAGACACCAGGTCTATAAGTGCATCAATGCCACTGTAATTCTAAACAAGAAATCATTTAGTGGATCATCTAAATTAAGCAAACCCACAAACTGAAGAGCTGTCCTATATATATATATATATATATATATATATATATATATATATATATATATATATATATATATATATATATAGGGTGATACTTGAACAGCTCCTCAGTTTTATTTACCTATTCTTATTTAACAATCTGATTCGTTTTAGGGAACACAATTAACTATCAGCCAGCTCCCTGATGATGCAGACATATTAATGAAAAACAGTGAGCAATTCCCTAAAATTCTCAGTACAACTGATTTCTTCTCCAAGCATCTGGGCTAAGATAAAATTTCAGTAAGTGCAAATTACATGACTTGAAAAATTCAGGAAATCTTCAAATTTCCCATTGCACCAAAAGCAAAAAAGATTAATTTTAAAGTTCTTAATGGTTTATACCCCTCTGCTGATTTTCTATGTTAAGGTTTTGGATTTAAAAATAATGACAAACAATAACTACATCTCACATGTTTTTATGAATGTACTGTATGTGTGTAATGTAATGTATGTAATGTATTTTGGGATGATTTACATCACTGGTTGTCCAAGTATATAGTTCCACATATCTCATTAGAAAATTAACTATATGGTTTGAATTCAATTCAATTCATTAAGGATATAGTATAAATCTATCAACTCCATAATAATAGTAGTTTTTATACACAAAAATAGATATTTAAAAAGTAAACCACATTTTCAAAGAAGAACTTTGCATGTTCTTTTCATCTCTGAAATATATGAAAAAAGGACTGCTGTGAAACTTTTTGAAATGGTTGAAGAACTGAATTTAATGGAAAACCCCTTGCACTACCCAATACGAAGTTGTAATTATTTTATTTGGAAGGACAGTGTACAATGTGCCACAAATACTTTAAACTAAATTTCTATCCCACATTCTAATCTCGTTAGTAACCCAGTCTAGGAATGGAGGTCCTACTGACCTCCATTCTCTCTCCTGGCTACTTTGGTGGCTCCAATTCAGACATATAATAGACACAAGCACCCATCATCTCTGCACCCCCACTTGCATTTTGTCACCTCCTCACACATGCAGCCACTTTATCAGTCTAGACTTTCCAGCTAATATTACTAATGACAGCATCCCGAGTGCTATTTTTATGTTCGGTGCCATGCTTGTGTTGGATGTGTGAATAAAGAAAAAAGACTTGTTTTAACTAAATCCTGGCATGAGATATAGAAGGACTGCACTGACAAAGTTAAGAATCATATTAGCTGTCAAATATTTCTCTCAGCATATCTGTCATGAGCAAATTAGAGAAGATAGTATTACGCAGTCATCGAGCTGTCCACAACCCCAGCCTTTTGAGGAAATTGTACTTTAGTAGTTTACTTATACTATGTTTTACTTACAATTGTGATTGTATACAAGTGACAAAAAATAAAATATAATAAATCAGATATGATTTGCTTATATTTATAAATGCCTCTGTGAACACTTTAATATTTTATCTGTCTGATTACATTAATTTATAAATCATAGGTTTCTTATTATTTATTTATTATTATTATTATTATTATTATTATTATTATTATTATTATTATTATTATTATTATTATTATTATTATTATTATTTTATGTGTTACCCAGTTCTAAAATAGGCCTAGTTTGTTGTTGTTGTTTTTGTTTTGTTTTGTTTTGTTTCTTTTGTTTGTTTGTTTGCTTTTTTGTTACCTATAACAAGAGTAATTATTTAGGCCACTACCTGTACTTTGTAATTCTACTTGAGCAATATTCTTTTAAAATAAACTAACCCTTACTTGACTACAAAAGTAGGCAACCAACGTCTATCTAATAAAATATGAATGAATAAATAAATAAATGAATTAGTTGATGGATGGCTGAATAAATTAATAAATTAATTAGTTACTGAAAGAATGAATGTTGTGCTTTTACGCTGAAAAGTCCTGACCGGAAGTCCTAAACTCAATAAAGATGGCGGAGCAGCGACGAGGCGTTTAGCTCGTGATGTAACGCCGTTTAATCGAAACAAATGACTGATTTATCTCATCCTTTAACTTCGTGTGTCACTTAATCAAAGGTATGTATCTATAGCAATCATGGCAAAAGCAGATGCACATTAAAACAAGTGTATTTTTGGCTTTTGTGGTTCGGAAGCGTCGACAGGCAGTGGCTCTGCAGAACAAAATGGCTCCTGGCACTAATTTCGCTTTATTTTACGACAGTATTCCTTCAGTGTAGTATGTCGCTTTTGTCCTATTCAGACTATAGCAGTTTATCTATCCTACCTTCAATTTCATTCATTACTGGCCAAATGAGCTCTTTTTTGAGTTGTGAAAAGGCAACGACAGGAAAGGCGTTGGCACTGTATTGCTCCGAAATGTGATAATAAATATTGCATTATTTAGATGAATAATATAAATATATTAAATGGCATTGTAATTAAAAACTAAACTTAACGAATAGATAATTAAACATATGAATTAAATTAAAGACTACAGTCTCTCTTGTTGTGTCTTTGGTCCACTTGAGACAGTAGTATTTGACAGCTAATGTGAACTAGCGGCTGTAAGTGCAGTCAGTGTGAAAGGGGGGACTGGTTATGTAACGAGAAAGGGTTGTAGTTTGAGGGATTGTTTTTGGCGTGTGGTGTGTCTGCTGCTGGTAAACCTGCTTTTGTTGTGTTAATCTGAAAATGTATCGTGTTTTTCTTGTACATTTTCTGGACGATGGTAAGTTTGTGAAACTTCACGTAGGCATCATCAGAACTGACAACAGATTTGGACCACCCCAGGTACATTTTGGTGTGTGGTTGTGTGATGTCCTTGGTGTTTGGCATAAGATAAATGTAGCCTTTGCTTCTCTTTGAACCAAGTTCCCCGCACAACCATGCCACAAAATGACACCATCTCAAATAACAAAGGCACATCATTTTATCTGTAATAGTTTTTCTGCTTTTCACCTCACAGCTTGGCTGTGCATACAGAAAGCTATTTCCCGTCCTCGCTTTGCTTGGAGTCCAGCGGCCCCTTCTCCGTAGCTCTGCGGCTGGCTCACATTGAGACCCAGGCACAGATTGTCCTGCGACAGCTTGCTGGTCTTACCACCGTTGCCCCCAGCAGACTCTTCACCGCGTTTGACCCCCCGCGAGCCGTTCTGACTCTGAGCACCAACTCAAACCATAAACATTTCACAGACACTCGGCTGACCATGTACCACCACCACCAGCCGCAGGGCCCTCAGGGCTTCCCCGGTGGGCCCCGACCCCAGACCCAGCCTCCGGTTCGGCCCCCAGCAGACATGATGCCTCCCGTTGGGGCCTACCAGTTCCCTCGCCCCACACAGCTGCCCGACGAGCTGGAGTCAGCACTGTCTATACGGGGCTCTAGGGACATGGACCACCGCCTCATTGAACACTTAAATCGGCTGAAGCAGCACCAGAGCCAGACCTCTGCTCCCGGCATGAGTCAACAACACGGAAACTATGGCACCAACCTCTGCGACACGCAGCCCAAACAGCAATCCGTAGACTGGTCCAATTATGAGCCTCCCACTAAACTGTTCGCGCAGCACCCAGGGGGGCATACCGGCACAGGTTTATCAAACTGGAACCCTTCTATGAGTGACTCTTCTGTGCCCTCTCAGAGGGCAGAGGGGGGGCGGGGCTTCTACACTCCGGAGAGCGCAGGAACTATTCTGGCCAGTTTTGGACTTTCTAACGAGGATCTGGAGGCGCTCAGTCATTACCCGGATGACCAGCTGACTCCGGACACTCTGCCCTTCATCCTACGGGACTTGCAGATCCACAAAAACCCCAAAGCTTCACACTCACCCGATGTGCCCAGCCTTCTATCTGTCACTCAGACTGAGGGCAGAGTTATTGACTATGGCCATGCCAGTCAGGCAAAGGATGAAAATGGGCCCCCAAAAACATTCAAAAAAGAGCCCATTTCCACTGAGAGGACAGTGAAAATGTTCCCCTCGCCTGCCCCAAAGCTGGAGGCAAATGTGGGGAGGCAGGTTCGCCTGGAGCCGGCCGAGCCAATCAAACATGGAGACCGAGACTATCGACGCCGGAGCAGCGAACATCAGTCACCGCCTCCACGAGACTTCTCTACAGCTGCAAAACCACGACATCAAGACCGCGACTACAGACTAGAACAGCCCAAGCCTAGAGCTTCAGCTGAGAAGAGGAGTGGGGAGGCGACTGTGCCAAAACCACACCCTCCTCCCAGTGTGAAATCTCCTCGTACCGGGCTCAAAGCTCCCAGCAACAAGAAGCTTCCCACACCCACCATGATGAGCGATTTCTCTGGGGTGCCTCCCAAGGTCTACCCTCACACCTGCTCCTTGTGCGACATGCAGTGTGATCAGGAACAGGTGAGTGCTTAACAACGCAGTGTCTCAATCACTGAGGTGAATCTGGTTTCAGACTCGAGGGCCCTTGGCAAATGTTATGGTACGGATGCCAGATGTTTTTGTAAAGTATAACAATTATTGTCAACTTTTTTTAAAAAGTCAGACTTGTAAATGACACAATTACATGAAAGACAAAACAGCCCTTGGCCTTGTTTTGTGTGTAACAGCAAAAGCAGTAAAATGGCAACACCAAAAAACAGCAGGTTTTTGGGAGGTTTGGGGAAGTGACAGTATGTAGGCAGTTTAGTTAAATCAAAAGTATCAACCAGATACTAATCAATACTAAAACTAGTATTGCAACCAGATACTACCAGATGCTCTTATCTGAACAGTTTTAAAATAAGCTTTATCATGACTACACAAAGGAAGACTCATTTGGTTAACACATGTAGTGTTTTATTATTTTGTTTTTTTTAGGACTGGGTACTAACTATAATATGAATGTTTTTTGTTGTTTTGTTGTTTTTTTCCGGACTTAAATTTTTGGAAAATACCCAGTGTTTTCAGGTTAAAATGATTTTTTAAAGCAATGATGTAGGTCAAATTTAGTCATTTTTTAAAAAAGTTCCTTGGTTTCTAAACATTGTAAACAGAATCCTATTCACAGTAAAGGTTGTATTTGCACTCAAAAGTGTGTTAACGTGAATCTTCATAATAATGCATGACTTATTTTGTGGATAGTGATTAAATCAATGTGTTTTATTTTTGTTTTGGTGTAATTAAAAGCAGTGGCCTTCATCATTTCAATTTCTGTACATCCCAGTTTGTGCAAGAACAAAAGTGCCTTATGCCTCAGTAGTGTTAATTGTGAAGGAGGAAGTATCGATTTGAGTGTGATCTGTGAACTGTGGTCAGCACTGGTGTCTGTTTTTCTCCTCAGGAGTGGATCGGACATTTGGAGACTGTGAACCACACCGCGGCCTGCAGACACCTGCGCACAAAGTGAGGCCTCTACAGACTATTAAACACAAACTGGACTTGTCTCTGTCCATTCAGCTAATGTAGAGCTACAGACCAGATATTAAGTTATACCACAACCTTATAGCAATATATCCAACACTGTTGCTAATTTAGTTTTTTACCAGTGTTTTATATTACAGAGCTATGAGATAGTATCTCAAGTTAAATATTTCTGGAAATCCTGTAAATACAAGTTAGCTAATACTTCAGTGATGTGCTGTGTGCTAACTGCTCTTGCATCTCTCTGAAGGTATCCCGACTGGAAGCCAAAACTGCCAAGGTTAGTCTCGCTCATAAAAAGGTGATGTAATCTCAGCTTTAAATACTGTCTTTAAACTTGTGCATGAACGGTCATTCACTTAAAATTAAATTTGTGTTCATGCTCATTTTGCTTTGTCATTTTCACTTATTTTGATTTGATAAAGTGTTGAGCATGTTTTATACCATAATTAAGTAATAAACTTGGCCAAATAAGTCAGGAAAATTGAGTGAGCAACCTTCTGTGGAACAGAACTGGCTAGTGCATGGATTTAGTTTATTTGTTACCGCAATTGTACTACAAACAATTAACCAGCCACAGGTTGTTAATTGTTCCATTCCTAGTATTAATTATAATTATTTCCTTGTGAAGCCGTGACTATGGAAAGCGGCAGCCTGCCGGACATTCTGGCTCTCGCTCAGCCTCCTGGTCTCCCCCTCCGCCCCCTGAGAAACACAGAGGAATCTCTTACAAGGTCCGGGGCAAAGCTTACAATCCTCACCACATCCCCAGGCACCATCCATACCACACCAAAGGTACTTTTACTTGTCCAACCAGTATGTTTATTTTGGGGCTGATACCAACATAAGGGGCCTTGGATTATATTTAGTGATGTAATAATAAATTGTAAATCAAATCAGTGTGATTATAAAATTTAGGTTTGGTGCCATTTTGAGTTGGGTTTATTTAAGATACATTTACTGTTAATCAGCCTCTTTAGAGTCAATTTTAAAGACAGGAGGTAGGCCTCATTTTTTTTTTTTGCATGATACTCTTTTCTAGCTTGTCATTCAAGAAAACAACCTAATAGAAGCGGCTAGCCTAAATGTGTGTGTCTCGTGGTAATTGACCATTCATGCTATTCACATGTGAATGCGTGTCCAGTAACATTTATACAGCCACTAGTCACTTTACAATTGGCCAATGTTAGCTACTGTAGGCTACCACACGTAATTGTCTAAGCGCTAACCAATGAAGAACGAAAAGTCGCAATACATTTACAACTCCCCGATCCCAAGTCATCAGTAATAAGATTCCTTGTAGACCTGATTCACAATGTTTCTGTAAAAAAGAATATAATCCAGCATGTTGACAGCTACAGCTGTGTCTGCTCTCTCCTCCACAGACTTTGTTAAAAAACAAGCTACATTTTTTATTTTATTTATCTTTATTTATACAAGGAGAGCCCAATGAGAGTACCAGGCTTTTTCATGAGCACTCTGTTAAAATACATTGCAATAAAAATCAAAACAACACAAAACTGCATAGGTCCATTTAAAACATTAAAAACAGGTGCAGGTGTTAATCACCAGATTAAAATCCATTAGTGACACCACAATATCCAGTTTCGCATGTTATTCAAATCTATTCCATTTTTGGGAGGCCAAATGGCCAAAAGCTTTTGTTCACCCATTTCAGTTCTAGTGATTGTTTAAATCTAAAAGCTGGCTGCACGAGATCTTGTATAGAAAAGTTTTCAGGCAGTCTATCAAGTGTAGTCCCTTTTATAAATACATTTTAAACATTGTTGTTCTCTTCTGACAGATAGTGATGGCAAACCTACTTTTTCATAGCGTGTACAGGCATGGGTTTTAAAGTCATCACCTGTTATGAAATATGATTTTGTCGCTGGCCTGAACTCTGCTGAAGTTAATTAATTCCATAGTCTGAAGTTTAGTTCAAACACAAGAACATTTAAACCAGCGCTCAAAGTGCTGCCTCAGAGTGCACAGGTGTAAACAAGAGCACGTGACTCTGGGGCTGCTTTCAGGTGCAGTACGGCGTCACAGACAGACAGACAGACAGACAAACTACTCCACAGGTAAATATTCATGTGGTGCCACATATTGGTACATTTATCTGTATATAAATTTGATTAAATGGCTTTCATAGATGATGAGTTGTTTGAAGGTGTCATAGTTGACCCATATAAATCCTTATAATCTACAAGAATAGCTGACTAATACAAATTTTGGTCAACAGCAGTAAGGAGTTATTGAGTGAGTTGGCTGAAGATTTGGTGTTTTTATATTTTTGGTATATAAAAAGACAGATTAATCTTGGTACTTTTTATCTGTACAAATAAGTGTTTTTGCCTTAACTCCTGTACAGCTGTTGTATTGTGAGTGCAGTCTACGGTCCGATACATAGATAGTTTTGAGTATTTAGAGTTTTTGCCATGCCCCCTCGACTCGGCAGGACATGTCTTTAGTCGACTACAGCCCCTAAACAGCATATGTGTTGGCCTTTTTAAAAACCTATGTGAATCAAGTAGTAGTAAATATTTCTATTCTTTCATAGTTCTATTTTTAGCTTAATGGGAAAAACACACACCCTGTAAATAGGAGTTCATAGGAGTCGTTTAAATTCTTCCTTTTATAATGAGCCAAAAACCGGTTTGAATCATGTGACTCCTCGTAAAAATGCAGGAAGCGAGAAGTCCAAACATGTCAAGTACGGAAACAAACTCAGGTAAAAAGCCACTTGTGTTAATCTAATTGAAAACCAAATGAACCTTTTGGACTTGAAATCTTAAATTGGAGTAGAGTGCTGATAATAGTGTTTTGTTAATATACAGGTATTGAAAATGTACCTTTTTTGTATGTCAACATTACATGTACAAGTATAAGAACGTGGTGCTTTTCCATTCTTTCATGCTATGGAATAAACATATTAAAGTCGAGTAAATGCATTACATAAATATGTAGGATTGTAGCCAAAGCTAATTTACATCCATGGACGTATGCCAGTCACATAACCCACACAATCCTGTTCTGTGGATTGCATCAGCCAAAAAGATATTTGTGTAAAATCTGTCAACTGGACAAAAAGTTGTAGGAGTGAAGGCACAATTATATCAAATTAACTACCTTTTTTAAATTCTTTCACTTCAGATGTTGACGCTCGGTTCGAGCGGCAGCCTTCTCGTGGAGGAACACACTTTGGCCGATACTCCTTCAGAGAATACGTGGAGAAGAAAGAACTGGCTGGTTTGTTTACTTTAATTGTAGCCCTTGAAAACATTTTAATGCATTTTAAAGTTGCCTAATATAGCATACAGCAAAAAGTCATTGTGCATTTCAACTTAAGTGATTGTTTGAGAAGTGTACTAACAATGGAATTAAAAACATCCAAGAGTCAGATTCTTTACATTGCAGTGACAGTTGTTAAATGTCATGCGATACTGCCCATCTTTATTTTGAAATAAGATTGTTTATTGATTTAATAATTAAATTTTTACATGTTTTGCTCCTCTTGTGTTTTGAATTCTCAGGTGCATCGCGCACTTATCTGAAGCGGCCACATCTCGACAAGCGTTACTCAAGCCTTAAAGGGGATGTTACGAAGAAGACGACACTTATTAAAGCAAAGACCAGCTTAAAGCCAAGCCATGGGCCCACCAGACTGGTTAGTATCATTATGGGCCTGAGTGAAATTTAATTAAGACACTATTTCAAACTTCAGTTAGAAATCACAAAGGCCTTAGTCCTTTATGTAATATAATTTGTGCAGATAATATAAAATGTCAAATCTCCATGGGAAGTTGTGTATAAAACCTCTATCTGTAGTGATAGGTTCACCCTTTTAACCTATATCACAGTTCAAAAGAGAAGAGAAGACAAGAGAGATTATTTTGTCTCAATATTGAGGAGAAAGGACGGGGAGGCAAAAACCTTCAGTTACAACCTCCGTACCCCTTCTGAAGTCTCCCGCCTTTCAACTCCTTTTATTAAAGTTAGGAACCCTAGTTACAAACACATACACTGCTGCTCTGAAGGGTGCAAGGGGGGGGCAGCATATACTTTGCAAGCAGTGTAAAAACATATGATGAAATTCACAGAGAAATATATTCTGTTTTTGCATTTCCAGAAGGTCACTCTTCCCCTTCGCACAAACATCCTCCCATGATGTTTCTGTTTTAGGTTTCACAGTGACCTTCTTCCCGTGGGATCCTGCACTTTCAAAAGACATTTCCTGCAAGACTCAAGAACAAACATTAGTGCAGATTACATAGTTTACATAGTTGAATATAATGATTATAATAAAGAGTGAACATTACAGTACCTTTAAAATGAACAGTGAGATAACATAATATAACTTGAATATATATTTTGAATCCATCATGTAGCTAAGACTCCAGGGCTAATCTGGCCTTTCTCTGCAGAGTTTGCATGTTCTCTCTGTGTCTGGGTGGGTTTTCTCAGGGCACTCTCACACTCAGGGGTTTTTCTCGATCAAGCCAAAATATGCAAAAACAAATCAAATCCTTGAGCTAAGGTAGCCCTAGCCAACACCTAGCTCAAGGTAGTTCTGTGAGTGCTGTACAGCAGCAGCTCACTGCTCCTGACAGGTTGCCTCAGAGGGATTAATAAAGTATGTTTTATCTATCTCCTTTAGTTTGGAAGTTGATAACATTCTTCTCTCAAATATAAAAATATATTTAAATATGGTTACATGGGTTTTGAGACAAACCACAATAAAATATTCTTTTTTTATGACCAGTCTAGAAGTGACTTTTATATTATTGTAATTTTAGGCTGAAGAGGGTCCACCAGCTAAAAAGAAGAAGGCGGTTGTGCCGGTGGCCGCTCATGGTCCTGAGTGTCTGGTGTATCTAATGCACATCCCCAAAGAGGCTACAGAGCAGGAGGTGATCAACCTGGCAGGATCCTTTGGTCCGATCAACAATGTACTCCTGATGCCCTCCCCCGATGAAGAGGAGGGCTGGGGTCAACAGGTAAAGTGAGAGCTAAAGACTGTATCTAATGCAGGAGTTTTTTATTAACACAGATGTCATATTATGCAAAATCAGCCTTCTTATGAGTTATGAACATTGTTATAACGGTGTTCCCTTAATTCATGCATGTTTGAAAAATCTTGTATTTCCTCCGTCTGGGGCTTGGCCTTGAGTGCTCATAAAATGTATTTTCACCTATCCCTCGATCCCTTCCCACATTCCTAAAGTAACTTGCATTTATTCAAAAACCTACATATAAGGTTCAAAAATGGTGTGCAGCCATTTTTTCAAATAAAGCCATGCAAGTGAAAATCCGCTGCTAACTACTGTGAAATGCGATGAGAGACGGGCTTTTATCTATTCTGCATTTTTAACAGGGAGTCAATTGCCACATTTCTTTTAAACAGTCCTGAGCGATTTAGTAAAAATGCTAAATGGTAATCTATGGTCTTTATATTTTAATAGCAAACACTACATAAACAGCATAATATGTCTTCTTTAATTTCCTTAATCTTTTCCAGGCCTCAGTGTGCATGATGAAGGCAGAGGATGCTCAGACTTTTGCCAGCGCTCCAAACCTGCTGATCAGAGACAGGGTTATCACGGCAACAGTCGCTATGGTAAATAAAATTAAGTAGCTTAAGTGCTAGCGGCATGATTAAAAAGGATAATGCTATATAGTAAGCTCTGGAGGGACGGTCTGCTGTGATTGGTCATTTGAAGTGATGAAGGTTATAATTTAGGTTAGTAAATAGGTTATGGTTTAGGCTAGGGAAATAGTTTGGGTTACCGTATTTTCCGCACTATAAGGCGCATCGGAATATAAGGCGCACCTTCAATGAATGGCCTATTTTAAAACAAATTCCATATATAGGGCGCACCGCATTATAAGGCGCATAGAATATAAACTACTATAGTAGCTGGGGTTGTGTTACGCATCCACGCGATGGAGCTGCGCTGAAGGGAATGTCAGATAAGTCAGTCAAACTCACAAAACAAGTTAATGCATTCACAATATAGTAACTCTTGAAAAAGTGCAAAGTAATAACAATAACTCAACGTTGTTCAAACGTTAATGTCCATATTCACAATATCTCCCAGCCTTGTTTAGTTGTAAACACGTGAAAGAAACACTAAAGCCTCACTTTTTCAGTTCATTCCTCATTCACGAATCCATCGAGTTCTTCCTCTTCAGTGTCTGAGTTGAACAGTTGGTCGAGCTCATTCAAAGTGCCCGATTCCGTCTCATCAAAATCGCCATTATCCGTGTCGCTGCTGTTGTCTAACAGTTCAGTGACATTTCCTCCCTCCGTGAAACTCGGACCACAGTTGAGACTGATATATCAGCCCAGGCATCCGCAATCCATTGGCAGATTGTGGCATATATCGCCCGGCGCTGTCTCCCCGTTATCCCTATAGCGTCGGATCCTGTCGTTGCAGATACAGCGGGTTGCGGACTTTCCAGCAGCGTAACTCCGCGTCGTGCTCTCATGTAAATTCAAACGGTGTCTCAAAGCGGAGACACGGGGCTATCTAAATATTTTACCGTCATTACGGTAATCTGCCTCTGTTGTCCTGAAGGTGACGAATGAGAGCGCGGGGCTGCGGGTATTTTCCCAGTCATTTATTCGACGCGTAAAAGAAAAAATACGGATGGATGTGTAAAATAGAAGTAGTTGTGTGGAAAAAATGCAGCAAATTCTGATACTTCGTTTAACATGATTTTTATGGCTAAAAAAGAATAAAAGTCTAGGTCTAGGTGAGCTATACTGGCCCATAGTGTGCTCAGTCCTTAAAGGGTTATTACCGCTATTACTTCAGCGACGCCTCCTGATTACGGGTGTCATAATTGACCAATATTGATTCATATATAAGGCGCACCGGATTATAAGGCGCACTGTGGGTTTTTGAAAAAATTAAAGGCTTTTAGGTGCGCCTTATAGTGCGGAAAATACGGTAGTTAAGGTGTTAGCTGAGCTACTTAATAGCCTTCTCATCTTACAGCATACGTTTAGGCCCTCTTTCATAGGGGACTAACATTACTGCTAAGGTTGAAAGATATGAGATGGTTAAAATATGACATTACAACAGTTTGTAGCTTTGTGGGGGTTGTGCACAAAATTCTTATTGGCAGACAAAAATTCCTAAATTCTGTGGCCCTTAGATGACACATCCAGGATACAAAGTTTTTCATCCTGACCCCATAACCATACAGTTGCTTGAAATGATGAAACAGAAATAAAATTATTTTTAGAGCTGCCTCAGAAATGAAATGGTGAAACATATTGATTTGAAAAAAGTAATTTGTTTTCACATACAAGATCTGGATTCTTTTATATTGGGTCTTTTAAGTCAATCAAAATCAATCATATATTGGTATCCAAATATAATGGAATCATTGGCACTCTTATTACTTACTTTTGGGAGCTGCTAAGTAGTTGGTAACAGCATATGCATTTGCTCAGCCTGCCTGTGCTGGGACATGAAACTCTAAAAGTGCATGCCTCTTTTTTTTGTGTAAAGTTTATAATTGTGTGTATTTCCATAGAATCCTGAGGAGCAGCCTTCCAATGCAGACCGGTGAGGCACAATTTCAAAATACAAAATTGACTTGACTGATCACATTGAGCTGTTCACATTCAAGCCTATTTATAATTTAGTAATACTATGCTTCATTATTTCCTTTCAGTTCTATAAAGCCTGAACAAGGTATGGCATTTCCCTGCATTGTTTGTTAGTAGTGTCTGCATTGTCAGTCTCTTAATTTATTTGTATGCATCTCTCTACCACAGGAAGTAGTGCGGATCATCCCTCTGAAAAGAAGGTATTTGTCCTTTACTTTTTTCCATAATATTCAAGTAGATCAAATAAAATGAATTGTAATTATAGATTTCACAATTGTATAACAGTTCAGTTTATTAACAACCATGAGTCTAAATAAATATATTAAAACTTACAAAAATGAAAGTCCAATTGATTGATTGACATATATTGTGTAACAAGCTTCAGTGAACCAGGTTTTCAGATTTTTATTTTTTCCCTGCTTGACATAGTCAGATTTGGGCAGGTTACCAGTACTTGAACAATACCTCCTTTTTGGTACCAATACCTTAACCATTCTTACTTTGATCTTTTCCTGTATTAATAATTATCTAGAATGACAAATAAGAATTGCAATGTTCATAAACTCCATTGAATGCCATTGATGAAAAACTGAACTAGTTTGCATCACTCATTTGTAGTAACAATACCTTGTAACTTTCTCTAGTATTCTCACAGCACTGAACACGCATAACAAGTTATCAGACGAAAACTTGTTTTCAGTACCTGTTTTTAGTACCAATTTACCGATTGATGCACCTAAAAGTGGACTAAGAATAATCCCAACAAGAAATGTGACAGCTATACTAAATGTTGTGTTGTGGACAGAAGGGGGTGGTGTTGATCGAGGAGCTCCCTGACAGAGGATGGACTGAAGAGCACCTCAAAGCCCTCGCAGAGCCTTTTGGATATCCAGACGACATCATTATAGCCAAGCAGATCGGAAAGGTACTTATTTGAAAGATGATTATTTATGTTTTTTGTACTATGTGGACATCACCATCAGAAACATCAGAATTACGTTTTATGCGTGTACTAAGTAAAGCTGTAAACCGTTTTATAATTGAATATTTTTTTGCAGCTCATTTATTTACGGTGTTAAACGGCAGATTTACACTCCTTAAAGCAGACAGATTATACAAAATTTACTTTTCACTATTAGTGTAATAGTTGTTTCTAAAGATCGAATGATATATGCCAATACAGGTTTAGAATTTGGACGAGCTGATTTGCCAGTATGTTTGGGCTGATTTTGATTATTTTCTCCAAATTCAGTCATTCAAATTTATTACAAGCTCACCGATAGGCATTTTTTAAACAACAAACCTATGAGAGCAGTGTATAACATTTAGTGCAGCTATCTGTTCTTAAAGTGTTAAAATAAAGCTTTGTGCATATTTTCTTTGCAACAAATTGACCAAAACAAAATATCAGCCTATGCTGGAGTTTTAAGGCTGATAGCCGATACCCTAAAAAGTTCAAATATCGGCCAGTCTATATATCGGTCTATCTCTCGTTGTTTTCCCTTCTCATTTGCCCTCTCAAAGTTGTTTTTGGAGTGAATTGTGCATGTTTGAGACATCATGATTTTCAAGACATCATTGTTCCAATCGTCCCCTGTTTTCACCATAACCAGCATAAGCCCACTGCTCTGTACTTAGAAAACTGTGCTACCCAATGGCAGCTGACATTGAGGTAAATGTGATCTAACACGGAAGTCAGTGGACTTGTTTCTTTTCTTAAGTCGTTTTAGATGGTAGCTAAGCCAATAAAGCCACTGTAACAATGTAGAACTATTTTATGTTTCAGGCCCTTCTGCTAATGCCAGATGTGGAGACAGCTCGAGAGATGGTGAAAGTTCACACATTCAGTCCAGCTTCAATCAACGAGCACAAAGTGACAGTGAAAAATGTGTACAGAAACATTGGCATGCACACACCGGTAAGAAGTTATGTTTAAAAGGAAGTGACATCACTACTGTACTGTACATAATCTATTTAAACAATCTTAAACTGTCTCTAAACAGGTGGCGTTGTACAACCTTCTGATGCATGGGGTAGATGGAGCGGTAAGGTCAAAGTTCACTTTAAATGACCATTAGTTAAATAATATAAGATCTTCTGTTATATATATTTCTCCAATTAATTACCCTAAACTGCCACAAAAAAACACATTTTTTGAATCATGGAAACAAAATGCAATGCAGTGCCACTAGTAAAATAAAAAAAAAAAACTTTTAAAACTTGAATCACAATATTATGTTTGGTGTTTTTTTTAATGTCCTCTAAATGGTTGCGTTAAATGATGTGATATGAAGTGCTATGCAAGGTTATTGGAGTTATATTTTAAAAACATTTTCTGGGCAATTTTTAAAAAAAGTTTAAATCTGTCTAACATCACAAATGTTGTCAGAAATGTGCTATTTGATCTCATTCCAAATATCGTTTCCGTTGTTGTATTTATTTTTTGTCAAGGACCAAACTTATTACAAATACATTAATCTTACAAAAGAGAAGATGAACTCCATATTTAGCTACTGCTACTTTCCCTCTGCAGTCCCTGGGCAGGTGAACACATTTTAAAAAATACCCCTTGCATTACAATTTCATTACAAGACTAACTCATCTTTAACATTAGCAGTACAATAAAATAAAATGTCGCCACTTTCAATATATTGTTTACTAAAATCTGGACAAATATTAAAAATTATGTGCAAATAGTTGTCATTGACGGTACACTGTTTTTCAGACAAAGACTCCAGGTGTGGTTTGGAGCATGCTCCTTGTAGTTTCCAATGTGCCTCAATCTCCATCCAGTGCTTCCATTGTGCACAAACTGGTCAGCCGCATCGGGACAGTTTTCAACACTCTAGCAGTCAACAATATGGTAAAGAATTTTTCATCAATTTATCAATCTTTGAGTTGTTTTATTAATTGGAATGACACCACCAGAAAGAAAAGTGCCTTTGCCAGTAATGGCATTTTAGTACTTTTTGAATAAAATGTATGTGGCTTCATTTTCTATCATTTGCATTTTCCAAACAAAAACACCTAGTGACAAGTGTCAGTTAAACAATGGGTTCTTAGAGTTAAGTTTTGTGTTAGCATTACCAAATATAATGAATTTCACCCAGAGGCGGACTCGTCTATCACCCTGGCTGAAGTCACTGAGGTGGTTGGAAAGTTCCTCGGTGGCAAGGCTCCGGGGGTGGATGGGATCCATCCTGAGTACCTTAAGTCTCTGGATGTTTTGGCTGACATGTCGCTGCAAAATCGCGTGGCATTTGGGGACAGTACCGCTGGACTGGCAGACCGGGGTGGTGGTCCCTCTGTTTAAGAAGGAGGACCGGAGGGTGTGTTCCAGTTACAGGGGAATGGCACTCCTCAGCCTCCCCAGTAAGGCCTATTCCATGGTATGGAAGTATGGGGTCCGGGTCCTTTGCGAAGGGCTTTCCGGTCCCTGTATAACCAGCAGGAGCTGCCACATTGCGGGCAGTAAGTCAAACCAGTTCCCAGTGCATGTTGGACTCCGCCAGGGCTGCTCTTTGTCACCAGTTCATTTCATCGTATTTATGGACAGAATTCTTAGGCACAGCCATGGGCCAGAGTGGGTCCGGTTCGGGAACCACAGGATCTCAACTGCTGTTTGCAGATGATTATGTCCTGATGGCTTCATCAAGCCAGAACCTGTAGCAGGCACTGGGGCGGTTTGCAGCAGAGTGTGAAGCGTTTGGGATGAGAATCAGCTCCTCCAAATCCGAGGCCATGGTTCTTGACCAGAAAAAGGTGGGCTGTTCCATCTTTAAACATCCTGTCATATATTGTCTTTTGTTTCAGGTGATCTGTGAGATGGCCACAGCTCCTTTGGCCACTGCGGTCTACAGACATTATCTAAAGTTCCCCTGTATGATCCAGAACAGCCCTCTGGTGTTTTCACGCAAACCGGACCCCAAAACTCCAGTCAAAGTCATCCCCGCCTTCCTCGAAACAGACAAAGTAAGCAAGTTTTAATGAGTAAATGACAAACTGTAAATGAAGAGGTATCATTATTGTTGGTCAAATTATTATTCTTGACATCTCTAATTAAAAAGCAACTATTTCCCATCCTATTGGAGGATAATTGTTGAGCTAACTGTGGCAAATAAAATGGTTTAAATAAGTTTATCCATTCCAGGAGGTGCCTGAAGATAATAAGGAGCTCCCAACTGTTGCAGAGGTCAAGCAAACTGAAATCATTTCAAATCCAGAGCCCAAAGAGGAGATACAAGCTGTGGACATAAAGTGTGAAAAGACAGAAGAACGGGTGGATGCTGAGAAGGCAAATACTGTAGAAAAACCAACAACCACCACTTTCACCACCACTGTCAAAGAAGAGCCCACAGAGACACAAACAGATGATGTGGTTAAAAGTGAGTCGAAAGAAGGCAGAGTGACTGAAGAAGCAGCAGCAGAGCAGGAACAGACCAGTGAAATGGCCCCCAAAGAAAATGGGGCTGAAGTTCAAACTGTAGAAGAGGCAAAACTACCTGCAACCACTGAGGGAGGGGCTGTGACCCAAGACACAACCAGTGAAGAGAAACTCCCCAAGGTAAATTGATTATACTCAGTATATTATTGAATTTCAAAACGAGATCTCACAAGATCAAATTGTGCACACATAAGGAAAAAAAATCTTACAAGATAATTTTACTCATGCTGCTTACATTTGGTTTAAACCAAAGAGGGTTAATACTACTGACTACTGCACCTCTTGGTTTACTGGGATTCCCTGCTTTGTGGCATAAAGTATTTTCAATATTATCGTCTATCATCTAATATTCCTCTGTAGCAATGTAACATGCTTCAAAATGTGTTATCATGACTGGCCTAACTACCAGTCAAAAGTTTGAACACACTTTTTCATGTTTGTTTCTTTATTTGCAAGATTATTTACTTTGTAGATTATCTTTGAAGGCATCAAAACTGAATTGACATGTGGGATGTAGTAAACAAAAAATCTCCTCAAAAGGTTGTTTCTTTGGCCACCCTTTGCTTTGATCACTGCTTTGCACTTTTGGCATTTCTTAACCCTGACAGTTGTGAAGTGAAACTCATTTCAGGAGACTTCAAGTTTATTGAGATTAGGCCAAGGTTTTTCAGCACTCCTCCAAGGTTCTCTCCTTCAGAGGGCTCACTCTGAGCCCCGGCTCCACCCCCTGCTCCAGCCGCACACAGAGGAGCGCGGCGGACAAGTGTTTCCATATACAAGCTTCTTTTATGTTTAGAGGAAAGATATTTCAGAGAAATTGCATTGTACCAGCCCCCATGTCACAGGAGAGGGCCTACAGCCTGCACATGTTAGTTAAGTCATCTAAAAGTTTTCACCGCAACTCTGAGTGAAAATATGAGGCAACCCCAATGGGCAGCCGAGACTGCAACAGTCTGCTTTGGTGCTGTACTAGATGTAATAAATCGGACTGATGGGCTTGGACTGTGCAAGGGTCTAGTTGTATTTTAGTTCAGTCAAACGAGAGGACAGGTGGTTCAGCAAGAGGAGTTTGCCTGTTTGTGTCACACGTTTCATTAAGCACATGGTCATATGCCCAAAGCATCAGCTCAGACACATTTCAGCCCCATGCAGATGGACTTTATAAAGGACTGTCTGTGTCTGCTTCTCTCCTTTTTAAAATTTTAATTCAGTCTTTATTCACATTACAGAATCCGAATCTCATGTTAGCCTGCCCCTTTCCCTCTGTGCTGCACAAAGCATGAAACCCACAGAGAATATGGTTTATTTGAAACATATTGTTAATAATAAGGAAAATAACTAAATAAAACAGCATTTACAATGTCAAATTATTGATATCGTTGAAAATTCCATTATCGTGCATCACTAACTACAACTAAAATATTTTGTTGACCTATAACTTTTTTCTACATAATTCCACTCATTTTCCATCTTAGATTTGATGTCTTCCAGGATATATCCAAACTTTTGACTGGTAGTGTATTATGTCAAAATCTCGTCTGGTCTCGTTTCATGAGGGCACAGTCTTGTCTCACTTTGCGGGAATTGTGTCTCATCTCTTTTAGAATGTCTAGTGTATATCTGTAAAACTCTGAAAATGATCATAAATGGGTGGTATTTTGGACTGTGGTTAATTGTACATTCACATTTTATGCACCTCAACCATGACATTTACAGGCACATTTTAGATGGATTAAAACATTTTGATCCGTGTTGCTTTCACTAAACTCAATCTGGATTGTGTGACAGGCATTTAATGTTATAGTTCTGTAATTTTTGCCATTAGATGTCATCAGTTTGCATTTTTACATTTTACAGGCCATCTCCACTGAAGGAGAAACTCAAGTGAAAGCATCCAGGCCCTCAGCTCCATCTGGACAAAAACAAACATCTAGGGAAAAAAGCAAAGATCCAGTAAAAAACAGCCATCACAGTAGCAGTAGCAGCAGAGAAGAGGAGAGGAAGAGAACAGATAGAGAGAGGAGAGAGAGAGAGTCCCGTGATCGAGAAAGGAGGGAGAGAGAACGCAGCCGAAAAGACAGAGATTATGATGAAAGAAGCAAGAGGGACTATGAGAGGGAGAGAAGATTAGATCCTAGGAGGGAAGATGTGAGGAGAGATGAGATGAAGAGGGAGGAATCCAGGAGAGAGGAGATGAAGAGGGCATGGAGGAGGGAGTGGGAGAGGAGGGAAGGAAAGAGGAAACCCTATGTAGAGGCGGACTACCGGAGAAGCGATGGCAGCAGACGATCGCATCACAGAGATGATAGACACAAGAGCTCCAGCGAGAGAAGGACGGTGAGGAACTAACAAACCTGATCTAAGAATCCACCTGGTGAAGTTCTACTACATGTTTAAAATAAAAGAATATCAGAATAAAGTCTTGGCATAAAAATCTTTAAAGATGTCAACCAATCCAAGAAAATTTGCTACATCGGTTCAGAAACAATGTTGAATTCATTAAGTTTAAAGGTCCTATATTATGCAGAATTGACTCTTGTTACGTCCTCAAAAACGTACCCAAACATGGCTTAAAGCTCACAACATCCTAAGTTTTGTTTGATTCACACATGTTTGAGTAACGCTTTATTATTGGTCTGTCTACATCTCCAAAGCTCAAAATACTCTGTTCCACCTTGTGATGTCATGAAACGGTAGTTTTCAAGTTAACAGCTTTACTCTAGAACTCTACCAAACAAAAGGTAAGAGTGTTTTCAGAAGAACTTAACCTAAAATATGCAGGGTTCGTGTGTGAATGAAACAAAACACAACTCCAGGTATGTTTTTGATGAGGAAACATAACATAGATCATAGAATAGCATAATATAGGCCCTTAACTTAAAATATATACCGTATATAATTTTTTTTTTTTTTTTTTTTTTTCTTGAAAATGTCTGTGTAATCTTTGTCATCCAGGTTTGATCCATAGATTTTACTGTTGGCTTTTACTATCAACTGGACAAAAAGTTGTAGGAGTGAAGACATTTCGCTGCTTATCCAAGCCACTTCAGTTCTGGTCTCATTGCTGGTGGACACTGCCTTATATCTATCTGAACGGAGGGGCTAACTACACTGAAACTGGAAACGGCCTACAACTTTTTATCCAGTTGACCGATTTTTCTTTTGGCTTTTTTGGCAATTTACTTCACCAGGAACGTGTCCAGACTTTTTTCTCTGGGGTGGCACGAGTCTATTAGGCAATATTTTTTGCCAATTTAATAGTTTGACATTTTTTGTGAATAAATCAATATAAAAAGACTTCTTCCCTGGACATATGAAACACGTCTGACTAAACTTGTATTCGTGCTGGGTTATTCAAATTGAAGTGTTTTTAGATCCACCCAAATATAATTTTAAATCATAATACTGTATATTTTTACTCTTAGGTTGAGGAGGACTTCCCCTTTAGTCTGAGCGACTTTGTGACGGTGGACGAAGTGGGTGACGTCGACAATGAAGCCCCAGACTCTCTGGCAGAGACAGAGACTGGACCTGGGTCTGAACCTGGACTAGAAACCCAGACAGAAGAGAGTCCAGAGTCTGGACCACCACTGGAGACCGAGGAGAAGGTGAGAATATTTACAGTAATATGCCACTTTAACTTAAAGGAGAAGTTTTTTGCAAAATTTGTTTTTTTGAGCTTTTAATCCTCTAATTGGTTCCCCTTCTCAATTACCCACTCAAAGTTGCAGTCAGACTGGAAGATTTGTACCATTAATACCTGGTCTGATCTTAATTCTGTTTCTTAATCCCTAAACTTGCATAGATTGACAGTGGTGCTTCTGGGGTGGTATTCCATGTAAATGGTTTAAAAGAATCACTGTTCTTATCTATGTGTAAATTGATTTGAATTCTGTTCTTTTGCAGATCCAGGATGTTTCTGTGGAGGATATGAGCACTGAAGAACCAGAGAAGACTGGGACAAGGGAAACGGAAGTAAAGCCTGAGCAGATGTCAGAGGAGACGACTAAAGAAACCAGTGTCGTAGATGGTAAGTTAAATTACAGTTAAAGGTGTACATTGGAGGAAGTTTTCTACAATTGGGTATTAAAGTTATATAAAACATTAATTATAGGTGCTTTTATTGCTCAAAATGCCTTGCAAAAATATGCATCCTTACTGTGAGTGAGTCGCCTTTCTACAGATCTGACCTGTAACTTAGCCTGATGGGATCACTTGTCAATTTTGCTGCTAAACTAAAGAAAAGCAATACAATCTCCATGGAGACAAGCAGGTGACAGGCCCTGCACACGAAAAGTTACATAGACCACATTTAAGATGAATAATTTTTCATTTTTTTAACATCTGCATATTTGCATTTACAACTTATTGCATTTTAGGGTAGATTTGGTAAGGAAAATAAAGACTTCAATCCTTTTACTTTTCACCAGCAGGGGGCAGAACACACCAAATGAAAGTGTTGTGTGCACAGATATTACACGAGCATGAAAAAAAACAATACCATTTTTTTTGTGATTATTCTTGTGAATAGTAAACAATTTATATATTTCTTTTACAGCAGAAATGACAGAAGCAGATCAGCCAGAGGAGGGTGATAAGAGTGAGATCACAGAGGAGCCATGTCCATCTGCTGCAGAAGAAACCAGTGAAACAAACCAGGATGAACCTCCAAACCCAATGAAAGATGAAACACAGCAGGTAAAGATGTGTTTTCAAAACAAAATAAAATTATTTGAATTCTGTATATTAACCTTAATGTGCTTTTAATATCTTTGTTATTTTGACAGGTTTCTAGATAAAACATATTTAATGATACTATATTAAAGGTCCTATATATTACACAAAATGGATTCTTGTGAGCCACAAGCCATGCTAAAATGTTACCTCATCACAAACATACCTGGAGTTGTGTTTTGTTTCATTCAGGCATGTTTGAGTAATCCAGCATTATTAGGATGTTTGCATGTAACATTTAAATAAGGCCATGAAGGTGATTGGCAGGAAAGTGTTTCCTTCTCTGCAGGACATTTTTCAAAACTGAGCTCGCTCAGGCCAGATGAATTGTTGGGAACCTCTTTCACCTGTTACATGGTGAATATTAAATTCTTCAGTGAGGCAGGCGCTATCGAGGGTATAACTTTAAGAGTAACAGATATAAACTCTCATTTGTGCCAACTTCTGCATTCTTTAAAAAATCTTCTCAACAAAGGGGCTTTTAAGTCACTTTATATCCAGTGTGCTTCAACATCTGTGAAATTTTAATGTGTTGACCTTATGGTTATATTTGTACAATGGGGCTGATGCAATAATTTGGACACTTGGTGTAGTGGACATGATGGACAGTGGACATTAATAAGAGTCTTAATACAAGACACTTGTACTCTTTAGATGAGCCTTGGCTGTTTTTGTCTGACTGTAGTATGACATGAGTGTTACTGTTTTAAGATGCAGGAAATGAGCCCAAGACAAATTTCCCTGTGGGGATAATAAAATCTTAAATCTTAAAATGCTCTGCTCCAACTTGTGATGTCATGTAGTGGTCGTTTCAAGTTAACGGCTGCCTTTTATCTTTTGTCTAGTAGAGATTCCAGGGCTGAAATTAACCAAATAATGCTAGAGAAACTGTAAGGAGTTTGAACACATAGTGGAGCACTTCCTGTATCACCACTTGACATCACAAGGTGGAATAGTGTTTTTTCTGTTTGAGAGAAGAACTCAGCCTAAATATGCAAGATTTGTGTGTTAAACATGTGTGAATGAAACAAAACATAACTCCAGGTCTGTTTGTGGTGAGGAAACTACATTATAACATAGATCAGAAAATGGCACAATACAGGTCCTTTAATAAAATGTCAAGATACAATATTTACTCATTGGCAATGTCAGAGTGAACAAAAACTACATTAAGAAATATGCATGCTTAAAACACCAGGGTAAAACAATTTAAATCGAGATAAAAAAAAAAAAAAAAAAAACATTTCAAATACAGTTTTGTGTAAACTTAAATTAATATAAATCGGTTTATTGATGTATATTGCATAAATATTCTCAGGTCACTGCCACATTCCTGGAGGAGGAGAAAGTGGCCACAACAGAAAATGACATAGAGGAGAAACAAGAAACAGATGCAACTACTGCTCCCTCTGCTGGTATGGATTGTAACTGTCTTGTTTCCTTTTTTCTGTACATTTTTATAGCTAAACGAAGGTTAGGACTGCCGTTGCACAGCCAACACGCTCATTCCAAATCTTTGTTTGTGTCGCATACTGCTTTCTTCTTGCTTTGTGATAAAATTGTTTAGAATTGGATGCAGACCGAATGCAAATCAGTTACCTTAGCAATTATCAATTTAAAACCAAACATTTTTGTTACTTATTATAGGAAGCTGGAACCTGTAAAGAGCAGCTCTCATGGTGAATTGTAGCTCAATATGAATGGCAAAGTTAAACAGAGAATAGACATACTCTCTCCGTAGTCATAGGCACACAATGACTAAATGATCCAGGAATCGTATTCCCTGTTTTTCAGCAGAACCCGAAGCATCTGAAAATGGTGAAAAAGACGCAACAGAAAATGCTCAGAAAAACAACACCCTGCCTCCATTTGACCCCAGCAGCTCAGTTGGTGAGAACTGATGTACTGGTTTATTTTACTGCATAATCATAGTATAGTATATAAGTGTTCATCTTTAAAAGACTTCTGAGCAGCACCAGAAGAACTTCTTAACACTAATTAAGTACTGATATAGTATGACCTGGTAATGATGGACTGAAAGTTGGTCCTAGTTTAGTTTTGGCTAAGGCTTTGTGTATTGCTGGTTTAGATGCACTTAAGTCCTGGTTCAACCAGTTTGATTGAACTGGCAATCAAATATGGGTTAGACTATTTTCCCTTGTATCAAACTTCTTTTGCACAGCCCTAGGAAACATGTTGAATAATTGTTAACATGAGTGAGAATATGTAAGAATGTTAAAAAGTGTATCTAAATGTATTTCACATGACTGACATCTGTGGCCTTATCTTTGTGTATTGTAGGTTTGGAGTATCTGGTGCCTATGTCGGGTTTCTTCTGTAAAGTTTGCACTCGCTTCTTCACCGGGACAAAAGACGCTCAGATCGGCCACAGCAAAACTTTAAAACATTACGAAAACTTACAGGTGGGTTCATATGACAGGTTGGACTGTTCATTTCACAGAAACATAATTCTATTTAAGATTCTGCAATAAATACATTTTTCCCATTTGGTCAAGTTCATAATTTTACATCCTGGTTGAGCAGCAGATATGACATACAATAGTTTATCAATGACCACACAACAAGTTGATGGAATTTGTTTATGGTACAGCAAGAAATGGGCGAGCCCTGGCCTTCAGGGGCCCTAAGCAGATTTTGCCTTTCAGACCCTCGCAACGTCAGTGCCACATACTCACTAGTGATCAGTTGTTAATGATTTACATTCCACAAAATGAAGACAATTTTTTGATATTTTTTCCTAATTACTGGTGCATTTTAATGTGCGCCAGTGGGCTTACATTTATTAGTATTTATGTTATAAAATGCAGAATTGGCCAATTAGCCAGTTGTACTCAACTATCCTTACTTCAAAAAGAGTATCCAAAACTTTTACTCAAGTATGAGTACTGTAACTAACAAAGGCAGAGGTATTCTGTTCTTAGAACTCAACTTCCAGTACTTTTGTACTTTTTCCTCAAAATGCCTCTTAACTGATTTAAAGCTATGATATTCATCACAGGTACTAACGCACCAAACCAAGTCAAAATTGGGGAAAAAAACCTGAAAACCTGCCATACGCACTCCAGTTAATACCAATAAATTGCTTGTTTTGCAGAAATTCTTGACATCGTCGTCCACCTCCGCTGATGAAGCTGGCTCTACCTGAGTTCACAGGACTATATTTTGTACAAAGACTTTGCCATTCCCTTCATTTGCAGTATTTTATTTTGAAAGGATTCACAACTGCTGTATTGGTTACATGTGCTTTATTTTGTAAATAACTGACCAACTGGTGTAGTATGTCCACAGACTATTTAATATCAATAAATGAGCAGTTTGGAATCAGAAGTTGTTTGGGTTTTTTTTTTTTTTGGTTGTTTTGTGCCCCCTAATATACCTGTACTAATATTTATTTTTATTTATATAAGTAAATTTGCTTTGCACAAATAAAATCTCTTTTGAGTGGAACAATACGTGTTGATATGATGCTACTTTGGAATAGTCACTTTACTCTTAAATGTTATAGGCAGAGTTTTTACACTGGTCATTTGGGACTGACTGTATTCCTCTGTGTCCTCAAATTTGTCACATACACCACCGCCACATAAGCTATTTGGCCTATGGAGTACCACCATTTCTAAACCAGGTCCAAAAGTACTATTCTAGGTCTAAAGGTTAGGGGACTAAATGCAATTTACATGTTGCTATAATGGGTTTAAACACAGAATAAGCCAAAGGAGGACAAAATGTATGAATTAAAACTGACTCAAATATTTTCAGAGGAATATACCTCCTGAAGCTCAGGAACCATAGTTTTAAATACGTTAGAAAGGGAATTAAATTGCGTTCATTGTTTCTGGTTGTGTTAACTAAAATGTCTGCTAAACTGTCAGCATGGTGTCATTGTATTTGATTACTTCCAATGGGGCATTACAGCTGCAGTTCATGCTTTTATTTGCATGTCACAATAAACACTGGAGAATCACAGGAATCATATGACTGGAGCGTATCTAAAATATGCACAACAGGCTCAGTACTCAAGACTATTAACCTGTGCTGTAATGTCCCTGAGCAAAAACGACATGAACAAAAATATTTGATTCATTCATGATATTGTATAAATGTAGGGTAAAAAGAATTATCAGTTGGTGTCCATAGTGTAAATCTGATGTGATGTATTATTTAAGATGAGTATTCAAAAGTAACATTATTTGTCACTATAAGGCATTTAATTAATTACATTTTTTTTTTTCTCTATTGGGGTTCAACTCACAGGTTCAACATCAGAGTGAGAGAAGGAACTAAGGGGTGCAGCTAACAGTTCATTACATTAGTTCATGGTTCAATATTGGATACAAGCCCCTTCTAAACTGAGAATAGTATTTGGAATTATTGTAAACATACATTCACTTCCAGATGTGTTGTGAAGAACAAGCACAACCTCTATGTCTCCATGTCTAAACCATTATACTGCCATTGTGCCTTTGAACATGATCATTATCTCATTCACTCACATTATTAGGCAGCGTGTAACATGTCAAAGTGTTGACAAGGGGGAAAAAAAACATTGGAAAATCCTCTTCCCTTTGGTTGATAATTCGTTCATTCAAATAAAATGCAAAACCACTGGCTCCAATTTTCTGAATCGGCTGCAGATCATTTCACGCGATGACCAGGCCAGGTGAGGAGGTGTTTCATTCTGTCAATTATAAAGAATTTCTAAAAAATATTTGCACATTTTGTCAATTTGTTAACTGTTAACAAATAATAACTATAACTCAACTGACTGTTGTATCCACGGATTCTGTTTCACCTTTTTTGTGTAGTCCTGGTGTAATCTAGGTTTAGTTGCGGTTAATGTTGGTCCCGGTTTTATCTCATAGATCAGTTCATGTCTACAATGTGTGTAGTACTGCTTAAGATCTGGTTTAGTTCAGACTTGGACCTGGTTAAAGCGACACTATTACATGTAACTTCTTTGGTGGAGGGTATGTTAGCGGCTTGTCTCCATGGAGATGTTATTGCTTTGTCTAGAATGTTGCACAGTATGACATTACACTCATCTATCCATCCATCCATTTTCTTCCGCTTATCCGGGGCCGGGTCGCGGGGGCAGCAGTCTAAGCAGGGACTCCCAGACTTCCCCACCCCGGACACGTCCTCCAGCTCCTCCGGTGGGACCCCAAGGCGTTCTCAGGCCAGCCGAGAGACATAGTCCCTCCAGCGTGTCCTGGGTCTTCCCCGGGGCCTCCTCCTGGTGGGACATGCCCAGAACACCTCCCGAGGGAGGCGTTCAGGAGGCATCCTGAGCAGATGCCCGAGCCACCTCAGCTGGCTCCTCTCGATGTGTAGGAGCAGCGGCTCTACTCTAAGCTCCTCCCGTGTGACTGAGCTCCTCACCCTATCCCTAAGGGTGCGCCCAGCCACTCTGCGGAGGAAGCCCATTTCGGTTGCTTATATCCGCGATCTTGTCCTTTCAGTCGTTACCCAGAGCTCATGACCATAGGTGAGGGTAGGAACGTAGATTGACCGGTAAATCGAGAGCTTCGCCTTCTGGCTCAGCTCCTTCTTCACCACAACGGACCGATACAGCGACTGCATCACTGCAGATGCTGCACCGATCCACCTGTCAATCTCCCGCTCCATCCTTCTCTCACTCGTGAACAAGACCCGAGATACTTGAACCCCTCCACTTGAGGCAGAGACTCACCACCCACCCGGAGAGAGCAAACCACCTTTTTTCGGTGGAAAACCATGGCCTTGGATTTGGAGGAGCTGATTCTCAGTCTTACACTATTCTTATGCTCATCTAACTTGCATTTATTCAATTACAAGGGAGTTTATTCATAAGAAAATATCTGAATAACATACATTCTTACACAGACATACATTCTTACTGTGAGCAGGTTCCCCTCTGCACAGATCTGACCTGTAACTTGTCATTGGTAACCTCACCTGGTTGTCTGCAAAGAGGTAAGTTTAATGCCATACTGTGGAGCATTCTAGGCAAAGCAATAACATCGTCAGGGAGACAAGCAGGTAGTGAACCCTCCACAATTAAGGTTACATAGTGTACCTTAAAGTTTAATCCATGAACCTATTAGACTTTATTTAGCAATACATTTTTGCATATACAAGCTTTTTGTTTAGTTTTTTAAGATTCCAGCAATTTACCAATAATTTTCATACTTTGTTTCAATCAGATTTGGCGATAATGGCGGCTAACTCCACTGCACCTTTGTCCATGTTACCTGGGGATTACTTCTACTTAGTGATTTCTTGTACTGAATATTCCATTGCTCTTCCTGTCAACCTCTGGGCTCTGGCTCTGATCATTTTAAGTAAAAAAAGTGCGATAGAAGCTGAGATTTTGACCCTAAACCTTCTGCTGACTGAGATCCTGTTCGCTGTCTTCTTCTACCTGTGGCTGGTCCAGTCTTTTACTCAAATCACTTTTTTTGTCCGTCTCATCAACTTCTATCAGGGCTCAATAACTCTGGCAAGAACCTTGTTTCAGTGGCACATCTGTTTCGATCGATACCTGGCTGTGGTCCATCCCATAATATTCATCAGGTAATGTCATCATCATGGTAACACAGTGGGGTGTAATATTTAATAATTAATTTTTAAGTTACTTTTGTATCTCTTTACTTTTTTCAGATACAAACAAATCAAGTATCGCTTGGCCTGTCTTGTACCTCTGTGGATCATGGCCATAGGTGAGTTTTGATTAATCTTTCTTTTTTCACCAGTCTCAACAGAAAGTTCCAGGCTCCCCCTCTCCCCAGACACCTCCTCCAGCTTTTACAGTTGCTCTGTGGCCACAAAGTGAGACGTAAGGCTTCCAAAAGGCAACCAGAACAGATACTCAAGCCACCTCAGTTGGCTCCTATGAATGTGGAGGAGCAGTGGCTCTACTCTGAGCTTCTATGTAACTCTTGGTTCTATAAAGGAATCCCTCTGTGTCCTCCTTGCTCATAACTGTCCCTCCATCCAAAATGCAGGGACAGTTATGAGCAAGAAGGACATTTTTCTGGCAGTTAAAAGTAAAGATGCTGTGCTATATTTGATGATTATTGCTATTCTTAACTTTATGGTTGCAAGTTAGAGTTACCTGGAACCTCTACGTGTGCCATATCTGCTGCCTGTGTCCAACCGGGAAGTAAAATTACAAACCAAGTTAACCAAACTTAAATAAGTAAATCCAAATCTGAAATATAATTATGTCAACTTTGCAGAGGTGGGTAGAGTGCCCAAAAACTGTACTTGAGTAAGAGTAACATTACTTTAAACTAATATTACTCAAGTGGAAGTATAAAATAATGGTCCAAGAAATTACTCAAGTAAGTGTAAAAAAGTATTTGATAAAAGTACTACTGTGTAACTTAAAGAGTAACTGTCAGAACATAACATTTGATTTATAAGGTGCAAGTGGAAGGACCAAACATACATATCTGGTATTTTCAATGATAGACACAAATAGGAGGAAAACGAAATCATATCTGAACGAGCGGCACAAGAAGCAAAAATGCTCAGATCATTTACTGTCAACATAAACTTAAAATTGTAACTTAATTTCTTTAAAATGTTACTCAAGTAAATGTAACTGAGTACTACCCTCTTCTGCAACAGTGTTACAGTGAAATGATTACCTGTCATGAGTCCGTAGGTCTTTCATGTTTTTCTCTTTGGTAGCTTGTGGTCTGAGCAATGTTTTCTTCACCATGGTACCAATGTTTGTCTCCATCTCTGCACTGAGCCTGTTGGTGCCCACCCTCTCCACTGAGATCATGTTCAGTCTGCTTATAGTCCGGACCCTGAGAAAGTCTGGCCCAGGAGAGAAGAGAGAGCAAGAGAGGAACGCGCTGAAGAGGAGGGCTGCAAGAATCATCTCTTTACTGGCTCTTATGGCCGTGGTCAATAACATCACCTTTATTCTTTTTCCAATGTTTGATGAGGAAGTTTATGACAATTTCTTCCCCGTGGCTTTGGGCCTCAGCACTATTGGAAGTTCAGCCCATGGCTTTTTGTACCTAGCTCGAGCTGGGAAGTTACAATGCAACTAGACACTTATTTCATATCGGCATCTTTTTCACAGTAGTTGTTCTTATGTTACAAAAAATATCCCAGTGTGGCATTAAACTAATCTATCTTTCATTTAATAAATTGTATTATATATGGTTTCATTGATAGTAAAACCTTAAAAACACAAATTCAGTTTCTTATTATAAGTGGGGTTGCCGCTTCACAGATCTGACTTGAATCTGACCTCGTAAATTCACCTGTTTGACAAGTTAGATGCTGTAGTTTAGAACATTACAGGAAAAGCCATAACTTCTCCACTGACGACAAGTAGGTGACAAACCCAAAGTAGCACAGACTGCACCTTTAGATAGATTTACACCTGTACAAAGACGACGTGACCACATTGTACTAATCTAACAAAGAAACAATGGAAAATGGGCCGTTTGAAAGAAGAACACTGACTGTAGCCTGGAGGAACTGAGTGATTTGTGCATTTTCAGGTTAAGGTTAAGCTACACTTTACTGTCATCTCCATTTGACCCAACCACTGATCCACTGTGGCAACCTGTGAGGAGCAGTGGGACCCATCTCCATGATCTTGTTGCTAGTCTTGATCAGAACTACCTTAGCTGAAGGATTTTATCAATGGTGAATGCTTTGGGTTTCATGGGGGAAGCTGGAGTTCCCAGAGAAAAACCTACCCAGACAGAGGGAGAACGTGCAAACTTCACACAGAAAGGCCTGAACAATCTAAGAATCAAACCCAAAACCTTCTTACTGTGAGGTATGAGTGCGACCCACTCAGCCACCGCACCATGTTTTCAGAGACACTATCTGCCAAAAAAGTTGTGTAACATTCTGTTGAGTCTCATTGAATCAATAATTGTGAATCATTTAATAAAAGAAACCACTGAGGCGGATATCAGTTTAGTTGAGTCTGTGTGAGTCAAACAATTCCACACAAACTTGACAATAACATGCAATGCTCAAAAGGAGTAAGCTGAAGTAATAAGTACCACAATTTCTACATTTATGTTACACAGCTGTTAACAACTGACATAAACATTGCACAGTAAGTTAAAGCAATACATTCAGCAAACATACACCATCATATATAATCTCATGGAAACAATGCATCTGACAGTGTGCAAGAATTTCTTTGGGGTAAGAACACATCTAATCTGATAATCAAAGCCTTTTTGCAACTATCACCCTACCACTACACCACGCAGTACAAGTAGATCACAAAGGCCATATGTCATACAGGGAGGAACATGGACATATCTTATTTTTCGCTCCTCGTCTCCTTTTCGTTGATTCTTCCTCTTGATTCTGCAGGAATTCCTAGTCACAGAGGAGAGAGGAGACGAGGAGAGATGAGACACAGCCAGGAAAGATGAGGCAAGGGGAGAGGAGACAAGGTTAGGAGAGAGGAGACAAGGAGAGAAGAGACACAGTGAGGAGACAGGAAGCACTGTTGGGAAAGAGGAAACACAGTGAGGAGAGAGGAGACAAGGAGAGAGGAGACACAGTGAGGAAATATGAGCCAAGGAGAAAGGAGACACAGTTAGGAGAGAGGAGACAAAGAGAGTGGAGACAAGGAGAGAGAAGACACAGTGAGGAAAGATGAGCCAAGGAGAGAGGAGACGAAAGAGGAGGCGAGGAGAGAGGAGACAAGGAGAGAGAAGACACAGTGAGGAAAGATGAGCCAAGGAGAGAGGAGACGAAAGAGGAGGCGAGGAGAGAGGAGACAAGGAGAGAAGAGGCAAAGTGAGGAGAGAGGAGATGAGGAGAGAGGAGACACAGAGAGGAGATGAAGCGTGAGGAAACGTAGTTAGGAAAGAGGAGACACAATGAGGAGAATTAAACGAGAGAGAGAAGCAGAGGAGACACCACAAAGACAGAGGAGATGAGGAGAAAGGAAACACAGCAAAGAGAGAGAATTTATAAAATATTTTCCAGACCTATGTGTTATTTTTATAAAGCAAGACTCCTGCAGAAATTAGAGCTAGAACTTTATGTCTTAACCATAGACGCGTTCATGTTTTCATCGTGCAAAAATGCCACAAGGCAAAATTGCAATTAATTTAAATGCCATTGTTAGTTCAACCCTGTGTTTATAGTTTTAGGGGAGAGTTCTCTTTAGCTGTAAGTGTGAGTTATTTCTGTGCAGAGCTGCCACACCTGTTAAGCTGGTTGGGTCACATGCAACTCACCACTTGGAAGGGGGGAGGGAGAGCACTGCCAAAAGTTAAAGTTACAAGGATCTTATCTCAGTCGAGCAGCTTGAGTAAAATAATCTACCAATGACCTTATTAAAATAGTGTAGTTGTGTTGTTTGAATTAAGAAAAAGAAAAAAAAAAGTACACAAAAACGTATTCCCTTGGTAGATCATTCTCATTTTAATCGCCAACCTCAAGTCTACTCAGATCAACTAAAATGTCCTTAGTTTAAAGTGATGGTATGTGGAAAGTCACCTGCATAATTCCATGGAAACAGAATGTCAAAACCGTACTTTCAAACATTGTCCACAGTGATAGATAGGTTTAATGCTATACTGTGGAATATTAAAGCCAAACAAACAACATTTCCATGGAAACAAGCTTAAGGCGATCCTCCAGGTCAAATAAAAGTGTTTTTCTTTTGAGATGAGAGATGCATGTTTTTCTATATTTTTTTCAATGCAATAAAAACTATAAAGTAAAAAAATGAAAAAAAACATGCTTTTATTTTTGTGTATTTTAGGTAAAAAAAATATACATACTTTAAGTTGAAGTAATTTGAACTTAGATATTGCAGAGCGGAGGGAGGGTGGGGTCAAGCACATAATAACAATAGCTCAGAGGTTGGTGACGGGAAAGAATGAATAACTAGCAGAAAGCAGGAGAAACCGGTGCAGAGATGAGCACTGATACAACACTGTGAAAAACAGACACACGGATACTACGGCCGACCAGGTAGGATCACTTTAAAATCATTACATTTTACTCATACATGTGTTTCAGAATGATGACAAACAGTAGTTATTGCAATTAACTATTTCAAACTAAATGGTCTCTCTTTTGAATGATGAAAAGTCCTCAAAATGTCCCCTAACAGAAAGCTGAAAGTCATTAATAGCTCACATGTGGATAGCAGTGAATTGAGTACTACATTAAGTTTATGATAAGATTTGTTTACCTATGTTTTGGTATAATAAGTATTAGTAAGATTAAATATGGTTTTGTAATGTTTCATAGTGATTTTCTAACATTTTAGTGTTTGATTATGTGAATTTAGTCAAAGCCAAAATACCTTTAAGAATAGTTACTAATATTACGAAGGCCACTAAGTAGTTATAGTAATATTAGTAATAGTAATAGTAGTAATAACAGTAGCAGAGACTGAAGTGTTGGAGCCCAAATAGCTGCCTGCACACAAACAAGAGGAAGGAGAGCACAAAGTTCTGTCCATCACTGTGAGCCTCACAGAAAATTGAAAAAAGAAAAAATGTGTGAATAAATACATGTAAAATTAATGCAAATAAATCAAAATACACCAAAAATAATGAAATAAAATAATTGTTAACATAAATATATTTAAAAATATATAAATGTAGAAATGTATAAATTAATACCGAAATGTAAAAATCAAGCGTATTTTAACTTCTAATTGAATACATTCCAACATTTATCCATTGCAATTATTTACCGGTAGTTATAATGATTTTATTTTTGATCCTCCATGCTGTGTATAGTTGGACAACGCAATCATATTTAAACAATTTAAAGTGTAGCTGTCCCACATTGTGTCAAATATACAGATAATATACTTATTTGCTTATGACTTTCATTATAATGCAGGACATTGTTTTGGTGAGGCTCCTGGAGTTATCTTCATACTCTTGAAATGCATCTGAGCAGATTTATTTAAAGGTACACTATGTGACTTTTCTGATGGAGTGTACATCACCTGCTTTTCTCCATAGAGCTGTTCTCGCTTTGATTTGAATGTTCCACATTAAACTATATTGTGTGTTTATTCAATGACAGGTGTTTTTATTGGTTGAAATACCCAAAAAAAACATGTATTCTTGCTGTGAATGGGAGCGTCACTTCACAGATCTGACCTGCAACTTGGCTTGCAGTGTCATCTGCTCGTCCCCGTTGAAATATACAGCTTAATAATGCCATACTGTGGAAGATTTTAAGGCAACATCTATCCAGAGACAAATAGGTACCAGAAAAGTTACTCAGTGCACCTTTAATCTTTACATTGACTGTTCAGTACTACATTAAAAGGATAAAATTGGGGCCACTTTATTTACGTAGCCAAAACTTTACAAAAATGAGTGGATCTGGAGCCGTAAAATGAGAGAAATTGATCATTATTATTATATTATATTATATTATATATATTCTATTCTATTATTATTATATATTATATTATATATTTATTTTAATTTGTAATTGTTTTTGTGTATTCACAAACTCAATCATGCTTGTTGATTTTACATAAGAACCACTGGTGAGTATTGCTTATGACAAAAGAATAAGAACTGTTGCCACAAATATAATTTACATGTTAAGTCCAGTGAGACGGGTTTAACCACGTTCCTTTAAGACACTCGTCAGACACATGCACAGGCCAATAACAGTGTACTAACAGCACAAAGCACCACAGGCCTCATGTAGACCTGCCACCATAAATACTGTATCCACTTATTGCTCAATATATGTCAGATAAAAAAATCATTTTGGGGGTCAATATTAATCATTAATCACTTTTTCTTTGCACTCGTGGGGAACATTTGGTATTTTTCTGTTCTATGATCAGATTTGAGCTGCAGAAAGTTGCAAAAATAAGTTCCATGACCCATTATAAATGTCCTGATAAAATAAAATAAACTAATGAAAATAAATAGATACAAACTAAGTGTCATCAGTGGCATGAATTAGTTTCAATATTATCATTTATCGTCTATATTTTCTTCAACAATATATTGTACTAGCCTAATGTTTAACTGTTTCTCCAGTTTTATAATTAGGCATATCAAACTTTATATTATGTTGTCCAAAGGTGGGTAGAGTACCCTAAAATGTTTACTAAAGTAAGAGGATTACTTCAAAATAACAATACTCAAGTGAAATGCAAAATAGTGTAAAGTATTTGGGGAAACTACTACTAAAGAGTAATGTAAAGAGTAACTGTCAGGACAAAACACCTGATTTATAATTTTAACTGAATGTAATTGGAAACATAAAGAATATTTAAATAATACGCAAAATTTGGTATTTTCAAAGGACAAACCTGAAAACTGAGAAAAACAAAATCACATCTGAAGGAATGATGCAAAAAACCCAACTGTTCAAATAATATAATACTGTAAACATAAAGCTTTTGTCACGTGTAAACTCACAGTGGGAAGAAGAGGGACCTTTACTCAACTAAGAGTACTGTTATATTGTCAGATGTATCAGTTAAAATGTGGTGTTTGAAAACTACTCTACAGTTTTAACCATTGATATTTCTATTTATTTTCAGTAGGAAGGTCATGGTGTTTCAAATGTCTCTTTTTGGCCTAAGTCTTGTCATGTGGAAAAACTCACTCATCTATCATTTTTAACTGATCATTTTTATCTCAACTATGTTAAGTATGCCAGTTCACTTCGTACTTCGTACATACTGGTATGTATTTATGTTTCTGTTTATGGAAGTCAGAAAAGGGTCATAATGCTTGGTTTCCCTTTGTGATGTCAACAAGTGATAGTCCAGATTGTTCCTCCATGTTTTTGACGTCCATGATTATTTCTGACTACATTTTGAATTAGCTTGTTATAGCAAACTTTGAAGATATTGCTTTTAGCCTAATTTAAACTGCTTAACTCCAGAGTATAAGCCATTGATTTTGAGGACACTGGTTTAAATAGTTTTTGAGATGGTAAACATTAAATCTGTTACCTGTATGACTCTGCAAACTGTATGACTCTCTAAATAAATGTAAGATGGGTTCAATGCCATACTCTGGAACAATCTAGGCATCTCCATGGAGACAAGCAGGTCCAGAAACAACAAACAAGGTTGTTTGTTTTTTTTGTTTTTTTACAATCTTTTTAAATGATAAAAAATGGGATTGTTTCCAGAGTAATTAACAATTTAAAATTAAATATTATCTTTATATCTATATCTATATCTTTTAAATGGGGAAAAACTCAAAATGTTGCATTTAATAGGAAGGTGAAACCCATGAATAACGCCCAACCATTATACAAAATGTCTGAGTATTACAATTGATGAATTATTTTCTGACGTGTTTATGACGCCTGTACTCTCAGCATGCACAATATTGTTGATTACTATGTTTTATAATTTGAGTTGTGTTTGTCTGTTATTACTGAGCAGTGGTTTCTATTGGTGGTTTTTAGAGTCTATAATGTGAAGATTACATACTCCCAGATGGGGGCACGACCCAGATTTTCTTCCTTTTTAATAACATTATGTTTTCCTGTGAAATATCCAAAAGGTAAATACATAAATGTTGAACCTGATCATTTATATTACTAACTAGACCCTTGAACTCACTATACTGTATAACAACCAAAATCTTCATTTTAACAGTATTAAAGAGGAGAGCTTCACTCATTTCTCCTTCAGAACACTATCACATTACAATTGCGTGCATCCCACTAATGAAACTACCGCACATCACATCAGGTTGTATTGTTTTGTATCATGCCTTTGTATATTTATGGAAAATAGCTGACCGGGAGCATGAAAGATGTGGGCTTGAGGGTTGAGCATTGGACAGAATCATACTGCTAACCTTTAGGAAGGTTACATTAGTGCCCTGGAGAAAATGCTAGTTAACTTCAGGCATGTTTTTGATGAGGGAATGTTATAATATGGTAAAAAGCTCCAAAAAAGTTCATTTTGGCTGCCCCCTATCTGTATAGAAAAGTATTGGACTATAGAAGGTTGCGATGTCTTATTTTGTGTCGAGTCATCTATACTCTCGGCCTATACAATATTGATGATTGATAATTATGGTTTATGGCTTGAGTTGTGATGGTCTATTATTAAAGTAGCAGTGGTTTCTATTGTCTGTAATGAAGCATGTGTCAGAATCTTTCAAACTCAAAAGTAAAAACAGCTTTGAGAGATCCAGAAATACCGGCTTGGGCTGTCAACATTACCTCCATTCATGACTTAACACTTTCTGTGGACTCAACATGTGAAAAAAACACCTTGTATCCCTTGAAACTTGATCCTTAAAGATTCACTATATGTAACTTTTCTAGTGAGAGCCTTGCCACCTAGTTTTCTCCATGGAGATGTTATTGCTTCATCTAGATAGAATGTTCCACAGCATGGCATTAAACTTACGGCACTATCTTGAAAAACATGCATTCTTACTTTGAGCAGGGGCGTCTCACCACAGATCTGACCTGTAACCTGTTCTGGTGGTGTGTCCTGCTTGTCTCAATGAAGATATATAGATACGTTTAAAGGCATACTGTGGAATATTCCAGGCAAAGCAACAACATCTCTATGGAGACAAGCAGGTAGAGTACCCGCCACCAAGAAAGTTACATAGTGAACTGTTTCAGAGTGATGAAAAATGAGCACAGTTACCACAGCAACAACAAATCAAAATGGTGAATGGTGAAAAGTCCTCAAAATGAATGGTGCTTATGAACAGGAAGCTAAAGCCAAAGCAATATTTTTGAAGAAACATTACTTAAATTTATACTGTTTATAATAATTGGCTAATTTTCCCATGTTAAAAAATGCAATACTTGCTTGTCTGGTTGAACGTGCATTAAATCCACACTGTACATTTGTGCCCCCTAAATCTCTCAAGGATGACAAGTTTATGTTCATGTTTTTGCTTAAAGCTGTTGTGGGAGGTATGCTACTGCTCTGTGGACTATAAAAACTGATGTCAACATTATAACAGAGCTCACAAGAGTCAGTTTTGTGTAATATAGGACCTTAAAGTTATTTTTATTAGTTTATTTAACAAGACTCATGCGTACACACAGTATTTTAAAACAATACTCAATACTAGTCTAAATGTTGCTTTTATCTTATCAGCAGATATCCTAAAACTCATTCTCTCTCTATCTCCCACTCTCCCTCTCTCTTTTTTCTCTCCAGTCTCTCACCTCTCTCAAATCATAGAAAGATGGCATTACCCGCAACCTTTCTCTCTGAGGACCAGTTCTCCTGCTCCATCTGCCTCGAGATCTTCAACAACCCAGTGTCTACACCATGTGGTCACAGCTACTGCCAGGTAACATCAGTGTAAATTACTTTCAAATCAAACCGTCTCACTTTATCAAAATAATTAATTTGTGTAGTTTTGAGTAATTCAGATTTGCTTACTTGATGGGCCCAGATTAACAGTCTCGTTTCACCACATTGCTTATTTTAGTCTTTTAATCAGACGTATTTGCCAGTAGGCCTGTGGAGTTTAGATCATTTTACTGTAATCTCATGTTATTAAATTATGTAAGCAGATGATCCTTATGTCCTTATATTAACTTGACATCTTTGAACTAGTTTTGAAAACACAACTGTACACTATATGCATGTAAAATTAAACTGTCATTTTTACATTTTCTGATATTTTCTGGCAGCCACTTGATGGAAGCTAATGGGGATTCTATTAAAGAATAAAGACTATGCTTACATTTCTGTTACCAGGCCTGCATCTCCTATTATTGGAACACCAGTAAAACCACCTCCAGAGCCTCCAAAATGTACCAGTGTCCAATGTGCAAAGAAAGCTTCAACCGCCGCCCAGAGCTGCACATAAACCGCACACTGAAGGAGATCACGGAGCATTTCAAACAAGCGGCCATGACAGGAGGACCTGTGGCCGGGGAGGCCAGGAGCTGGCAGGACCACAGCCCCATGTCAATGAGGCGCACATCCACATCCAACAGAGGTGAGCTGCCCGAGGGAGTTATTAATGAGATGATGAATCGCTTTCAGAAGACAAACAAAGACCATGATGACCTCCCTCCGCCTTACACTCTTCAACGCAGGTAAGAAACACACACCCAAGATCATATTAAAGATGCATAACTGAAGGTCAGCCTGCCATCTGCTGGTCTGCATGGAAATGTTGTTGTCTTCAATGTTCCTAGTATGGTATTTACCTTATCTTATCTATGGCGACAAGCAGGTGACAACACCAAGCTAAGTTACAGGTAAGATGTATGGCGAGGCGACCTTACTCACAGTAAGAATGCATGTTTTTTAGGGTATTTTTAAGCAATAAAAAACTTGCAATTGAATAAATACATAATAGATATGTTTAATGCAATACTGTGGAAAATTCTGAGTAAAAAATACATTTACATGACAACATGCTGGTGGCAGACCCCCTAAGCAGAAAAGTTAGATGTTGATGGTTCTGCTGCTGAAGTGGAAATGTGCAGAGCAGGAAGGAGAGGGAGGGGAGAGTATGAATAGTTTGAGATGTGATGGGTTCATTGTTAAAGGTGCTGATAGTGAAAGGCTGACAATGACAGAGGTTATAGGCAGGAACAAGAAGGAAATGCATATTTCAATTGGTCTTCTTAAACTCTAAAAACTTCTTCTTTCTTCTAGCAGACCTCTGCTTGTTTGTTGTCATACCTTATACCTACTTGCTGCATTTAAAATCAGCCTGGTAACCAAAACTGATGCTCTCTGTCTATTCCAAACCATGGAATGGATGGACAGGGTATCATCTGTACTATCACTGTACTCCAGATTTTCTTGAGCAGTATTTTTGTTACCATGGTTTGTTAATGTTGGCAGATACACGGTGAGCAGTGCCCATGACCAGGACCCGAGCCTCCCCTTGTGCCCGCTACACCTGTGCCCGCTGCACTTGTTCTGCCGTGTGGACAATGTGTGTGTGTGCAGCACGTGTGTGGAGTCATCTGACCACAGGGGGCACAGCGTCACGCCCGTCAAGAGGGAGTGGCAGATCAGGAAGGTACAATGGCCCCAAAAATAAGTGCATTTGACCCATCCTTCAATGCTAATGGGGTCAAAAACTGTCAGAAGAAAAGACCAACGGCAGTGCAGTGCCAGTATCAATATTTGATTCAGTATGTATTGCTCCAAAATACTAAAATCCATAATATTAAAGGTCCCATATTACTTTTTCTGATCATGTTTTTGAACATGTTTCCACATCAAAAACATACCAAAATATATCTTTATGTGAGTATATATACAATATTAGATTTTTCTTTTCAATATTTGATTTTTTTTTTCAACTTTAAGTGTAAGAATATGCTTTCTTCTTCTTCTGTTTTTGTTCAAATGGTAGTCTCTTGTCACGAAATTATATTGATTTTAACTTTACCTACTAATTTCAGTGAACTCAGCATTTAGTATATTTAATCTTTATAATTCTACAATCATATGGACTTTTATATTTTTGTTGTCCTGTGTTCAGTCTCAGTTGGGGATCGTGGACGTGGAGCTCAAAGACCTGATCAGTGAACGAGAGGCAAAAGTCCTGGAGATTCAAAGCACTCTACTCGACATAAATGTACAAGACAACTCTACTTTCTTTTTTTTTTTATCTTTTTACTGAGATACTGATCACTTTCTATCCATCTTTATAGTTAGGACTTGAACTATTGATTTTATTTTTTTTTTATTGAGTATACCCCTGGACCAGAGGATTCGTAGCTTGAGTGCAAGTCCTGTGCACCTGTGCAAACATTGCATTAGGTGGACTAAAAGGCTTTGAAATTAAAAGATTAGGAAAAAAATGTAAATTGTCACAAAGTATCCTCCCAGTGCATTTTTATTTTTTGCTGTGAATGTAAAATTTGCATTATTATTTGGCATGTACCTATTTTGTGTCCCTTTGTGTGTCTTTAGGCTGCAGCTGAGAGGGAGACAGGGGAGGCAGTGAATGCGTTTTTAAACCTCATTACCAACGTGCAGCTCTGTCAGGCCGAAATACTGGAGGTAAATTGTCATATGCTGGTGCAGGTGGGACCAAAAAGGTGCAGAACTCGGGGCAAGTTTACAGTGTTTATTTACAGATTGTGAAATAACAGTCAGGTATATATTAGACCGGCGAGTGGCGAGGAGCCGGGTGCGAGCCAGAGTCCGGGAATGCGTCGCAGAGAGCAGGGACAGGAACAGGGAGCAACGAGTACCGGAGCGGGAGACAGGAACAGGGACGGAACCAGAGACAACAGAGGCAGGGAGCAGGAACCAGAGCGGGAAGCGGGGTGCAAGCCGGGGTCCAGGACGAGACAAGGTGGTGGAGACAAAACAGACAATACCGGAGCAGGAACACGGGGTCAGGAACAGAGCCAGAGGCGGAGGAGCTGGGATGGTCCAGGGAGCAGGAATTTGAGGGCAGCAAAAATCCAGTCAGCATCAGAGGTCACTGGTGTGGACGGGCTTAACCTGGGAAACATGAAAAGTAGGGTGGATACGGAGAGATGGGGGCAGGCAATTGCAACTGTATGGCGGATGGATTGATGATCTTGGTAATCTTGAACGGCCCAAGGGGGGGCAGGAGTCGGTTTTCAATGGGATGGTCTTAGACGAAAGCCACACCATTTGGCCGGGCTGGTACTCGGGAGCCGGGACGCGGTGCCGATCCGCCTCCGCCTTGGTGCGTGCCCCCGCTCCGAAGAGTGCGGTCCTGGTTTTCCTCCAGGGGTGATGCTAGACGGAGGGGACTGCCAGGTCCCTCTCTTCTGTAGGAAAGAGCGGGGGCTGATTTCCGAGGGAGACCTGGAACAGAGACATGCCTGTGGCCGAGCTCACCAGGGAATTATGGGCATACTCAATCCGGGGTAGGTAGGAGCTCCAGGCCGCAGGGTTCGCGGAGACCACACATTGCAGGGCAGACTCAAGGTCCTGGTTGGCTCGCTCGGTCTGTCCATTGGATTGTGGATGAAAGCCGGACGTAAGGCTGACCGTTGCACCCAGCCCCTCACAGAAAGCAGGCCACACCTGGGACGTGAACTGGGTGCCTCGGTCTGAAACGATGTCCACAGGGATGCCATGGAGGCGGAAGACATGGTTGGTGAGTTGGTCAGCAGTCTCTTTCACGGTCGGGAGCTTGGGTAGAGCGATGAAGTGGGCGGCCTTGGAGAAGCGGTCAACCACAGTCAGGATTACCGTGTTTCCCTGGGATGGAGGAAGGCCGGTGACAAAGTCCACCGCCACATGGGACCAAGGCTGCTTTGGGACTGAAAGGGGGAGTAAGAGACCAGAGGGTGGTGAGTGAGAGGCCTTAGCCCAGGCACATACCTGGCAAGCCGACACGTAGGCTCGAGTATCCCTGTCCATGGTGGGCCACCAGAAGTGTCGCTTAAGCAGGGAAAGGGAACGATTGGCACCGGGATGGCAAGTGAATTTGGAACAGTGGACCCACTCAAGCACCTGAGAACGAACAAAGTTAGGGACAAAAAGTTTGCCAGGTGGACCGTTACCTGGGTCGTGGTCATTGGTTGTGGCCCCCCGGACCGTGTCCTCAATCTCCCAGTGGACGGCAGCTACGACACAGGAGGAGAGAATGATGGTCTCTTCCGATGTGAACTGGCGAGGGCATCGGGCTTGACATTCCAGGATCCGGGACGGTAAGTAAGGATGAAATTGAAGTGACTAAAAAACAGGGACCAGCGGGCTTGACAAGAATTGAGGCGTTAAGTGGATTGTATGTATTCAAGATTCTTGTGGTCAGTCCACACCAAGAATGGCTGCTCCGCCCCCTCAAGCCAGTGGCGACACTCCTCCAAGGCGAGTTTGACCGCTAAGAGCTCCCGATCCCCCACATCGTAGTTGGCCTCGGCTGGGGACATATGGCGGGAGAAGAAGGCACAGGGGAAAAGGCGATTGTGGGGGTCAAACCTCTGGGACAGGACAGCCCCCACTGCTGTGTCCGAAGTATCCACCTCTACGATAAATTGGCGCAAGGGGTCAGGTTGGTGAAGAATGGGGGCGGAGGTAAACAGGCTCTTTAACTTGTCAAAGGCGGACTACGCTTCTGGGGACCAGGTGAACTGTAACGAGGGAGAAGTCAGTTTAGTAAGAGGCGAGATGACTCGACTGAAATCTCGTATGAACTGTCTATAGAAGTTAGCGAAGCCAATTAACAGCTGGAGCTGCTTGCAATTGACGGGGACCAGCCAATCAGTGACAGCCTAGATTTTTTCTGGATCTGCCTTCACCTGGCCTCGCCCCACAATGAAACCCAGGTACCAGGTACTCGAAGTGGCCAAGAGGGGGGTCTTAAAAGCCGTCTTCCACTCGTCCCCCTCCCTTATGCGCACCAGGTGGTATGCGTTCCGTAGGTCAAGCTTAGAGAATATAGTGGAGGAAGGGCATCCTGACAGTAAATAATCAGTTACAAAAATTAAACGTATTAGACTCAGAGTCAGACACACTATTTATTCACATAGGAAATTATATGGACAAAGTGGATAAAAAATACATCTTAAGGCAAGGACATATAAAAGTGCACTTACCACAGGCAATACTGTATTATAATGTAAATCACTGTCAGTCCAATATTCTTAGAGACACCTGCTATTTATTGTTGTCCATATACTGTACTCTTCATAAACATGGAGAGGGTTATTACTTTACCTAGAATATATGGCATTAAATATATCTATCTCGCATTTATTTTATTACAGGTGTTTTATTGTTCAAAAACAACTTGACAGACATATATTTTTACTATGATCATGAACGCCTCTTCACAGATCTGACCTGTAACTTGGCCTGGTTGAGCAACCTGTTTGTTTTTATTGAGAATGATGAGTTTAATGCCATACTGTGGAACATTCCAGGCAGAGCAATAACATCTCCATGACAATATGATTATGTGGATTACAGTATATGGCATTCTTATACTGTGGCCCTGCGTGGCTTGGGAAAATAAATTATAATATATATAATATATTTAATTGAAGTGTGTTTTTTGTGTTGGTTCTTTTTTTAAATTGTAGTTCTAAATTGAAAGGTTATTGTGATCTTGAAATATTAAAATAAAATTATATTTTATGATTTTTTGTTGCTCAAAATAAGAGCCACACTCATGGAAGCCGGTATACCCGGCAAAATGCCATCCAAAACGCATTGGCAGGTATAGTTCCATTAACCACGTAAAATAAATATTTATACAGATTACATTACATAAATAAAATGTCATTTTATTTAATTTTCTCTGTAGCACTTCATGGATTTCATAAGCAACACACTATGTTTATACAAGGCATAAAGGGAAGCAAAATATAGTGTAATCTTCATTTTAGATATCAAAAAAGTATTTGAGGCTCCCTGTGGTTTTTTTCCGTGGAAACCAGGTCCAAATGGCTCATTGGGTGCTAAAGGTTGCCAACACCTGGTATTTGGATCAATAAATATTGCACAGGGAGTGATTCATATTATAATAGAGTATTGCACGTGGTTAGTACAGTTGGATGACTTTAGACCTAGCAGTATGATTTTTGTCATTTATGTTCCATTGTATATTAAAGTTCCTGTTGCTCTTAGGTTATAGAGTTGAGTCGCAAAGCTGCGGAGTACAGGGCCCAGAGGCTGCTGAATGAACTGGAGGAAGAACTGTCAGAATTGAAGAAGAGGAAAGCCGCTCTGGACCAAATTTTCCAGACGGACAACTACATACAACTCCTCACTGTAAGACCTCACACAACCTTACCCTGCAAAAAAGGGCTCATAAAAACATAGTCTGGGGATATATAATAAAAATATATGAACTTCTATCTACTTACTAATATAGTAGTAGTATAGAACCGTATTTGAATGAAATTTAGGTGCACTTAGCTGTAAATTTTCTGGCAGGGTGTGCTGACTGAATTGCTTAACCTGACATGTTCCACAGTATGGCATTAAGTCTATCTTTCTTGCATTTATTCAGTTATATTATGTGCTTTATTGGTGCAAAAAATATACTTAGAAAAACAAATTGTGAGGAGGCTTATCTCACCACAGATCTGGCCTGTAACTTGGCCTGGTGGTGTCACTACTTATCTCTCGCTCTAGAAGATTGTATGATTATAAAGTCATTTTTTTAAATAAAAAAATATGCTGTACTATAAAACATCTTTGGCAACACAATATTATCTCCATAGAAACAAGCAGGTGGCAAACCCCCTACCTGAAAAGTTACATAGTGCACTTTTAAAAAGAGTGACATTTAATTTCATAAATGTATGCACATTATTATTTGTTTAAAAAAATCTCAAATTTTATAGTTTGGACAGACCTGCTGTAGTCCCCCCTCACCTGTCTTCACCTGTCCTTCCCTGCCTTCTTTCTCCATAGACGTTCTCCTCTCTCTCTGCTGTTCCCCAAACCAAAGACTGGTCCAGTGCAGCTGTGAGCTCAGAGCCGTCCTCTGGTGTCATCCTGAGGAACATCACTCAAACCATGGACCGCTTTAAGGAGGAGATGTGCAAACTCACAGAAGTCTGTAAGTTTATCATATATTTTTGCACAGTTTTTATATTGTAATCGGTGAGCTACTGTGTCCAAGTAATTTCCTTATGTATCAATTAAGTTTGTTGTTGTTGTCTGTCTAAAACTGCAAAAAATAAATAGCTAAATGAAAGACTAGACTTTAGACTTTTCTAACGTTGACATGCATAAAGAAAACCTTTCTGATAATTGAAGGAAAGTCAACTTGAAATAACTAACAACAACTTAAAATTCAATGTTATAAGAGAATAAAATCTTTTTGTTTAGGGAAAGGACAAAAACCAGAATTGGAGCAGCCTGTGATCAAGCACAATCCAAGTAAATATCAATTACACATACACACTCTGACATTTTTATTTCATATTTCATATCTTATATTTAAAGAAATTTGTAATATGTTTTCTCTTTCTCTAGAGGTCAAAAAAGTCCAGGAATATGCAGGTATGTTTACAACTGGCTACTTGTAGTATTATTACTGAACTGTGTTCCCTGTGTTTACATTATGCAGTCATACATCTTTATTCATTTTATTTAAAGAGACCTATTGTGCTCGTGTCTGCTATATAGTTATAATCTATGACACCTGTGGATTATAATGTTATAATCTGGACATTTTAAATTGCAATACTCATCTAAAACAACTTCATAAAATAAACAAGGGCGATGATTTCTTTGTTAGAAAACTGCAGTGCCCAATTTGAACTGATGTTGCTGTAAACATAATCAGAGCAAAGAGAAATCCAGCTGTCAGCACCTCCAATGGAGAGCTGCACATTACACTAACTAGCTGCAGATTGTTTCATTTGTATCAAAATGTCTAAGCAACGCTGCAGAATCCTACATGTATCACGATTAGGAAAATCAAATTGGAGAGCTAAGTAAGTACAGTGCAGTGGGCGTATGCCAGCATCAGTGAAAACGGAGGTTGATCAGTAAAATGGCGTCTTGAAAATAAGCAATTAAAGACAGCTCAAAAATGCACAAATCACTCCAAATACAACTTTGGGTGAGTAAATGGTGAGGGGAAACAACTATAACATGGTTAAAAGCTCTGAAAAGTCAATTTTATTTGGGCAATCCCAGTTGTGTTACATCAAACTAATTTACCATAGTAACAAGCACCCAAGTACTAACCTGGTTGGGCAAAGTTATTTTGGCTTTGTCTCCAAGAACATCTAAAGAAACTGTTTAAACAGACAAAACTAAGGAAAATATTTTATTAAATCTTAAATAATTGTGTTAAATATGTTATAGTGAAAAAGTAGTCTGTAATCTGTCATAATGCAAACCCTCTTCTGTGTCACCCCAGAGGACATCACACTGGACCCTAACACGGCTCACCCTCGCCTGGTCATCTCTGTGGATGGGAAGCAGGTGTTCTGTGGAGAGAAGCATCAGGTGGTCCCTGACAGCCCAGAGCGGTTCAATCGCGTGGTGTGTGCCCTGGCCAGGGAGGGCTTCGACTGTGGGCGCCACTACTGGGAGGTGGGTAGAGCCACGGTCAGGTTATACATTATATTCATTTTAAACGAAGAGACGCCAAACCTTATTTGTACTGTCTTAAACACGTGAAAAACAAAACTAGTTGTTAGCAGTTCCTCACTTCCCTAATGCATTCTGAGTATCATTATTCATTGTGACGAGTTTATAAGTACTTTGCGCAAATGTCAGAGGCCAGAGCAGAGTTTTAAAGCCGTCAATGGAGTTTTGCCAGCTGCAAAGCTAGCATGCTAACCACATACTTCCTGAATGTCACACAATAAAACAATTAAAGAAGACATATTGTGCTCGGGCTGTCTATATAACTATAATCTATGACACCCGTGGATCATTGTGTTATAATTTGCACATTTTAAATCGCAATATTCATTTAAAAAACTTTATAAAAGAAATGTCAGCTGACTTGTTAGAAGACTGTGGAGCCCATTGTGAGCTCCGGTAGCCATAAATGTCATCCCCTAGAAAGCCTGAAGATGTGACTTAATAATTTAATCGTTTTTAGATGACAGCACACTCGGTCTTTAACTGTTTTAGACAACAAAGCTTCAAATGAACCTACTTTGCACTAAGATGTAAAAAAAATGGAATATGAAGAATAGACCAATACCTGTGATATATCATGTACACAGTTTAGTTGCAAAAAAAAAAAAAAACCTGGTATGAGCTAAGGTCCATCACAATATAATATCTTACCACTAACCCTGAGTCTTGTGTATTGAAGGTGGAGGTTGGCAGTAAGACCGACTGGGATCTTGGCATAGCGAGTCGCTCCGTGTGCAGAAAGGGTAAAATCACTGTCAGCCCGGCTCATGGATACTGGTTCTTGAGTTTACGCGACCAAACAGACTACGCCTTCAGAACTGAGCCGTCCACTGCACTCACCGTGACCCAGCGCCCCTCTCGCATCGGCGTCTTCCTGGATTATGAGAAAGGAATCGTGTCTTTCTACAATGTGGATGCCAAAGTGCTCATGTACACGTTCAATGCCAGGTTTACTGATGTCATCCTGCCTTTCTTCAGCCCCTGCACCAACAAGTCTGGCAAAAATGAGGCTCCGCTGATCATCTGTCCTGTGTCTACTATTGAGTAAAAGCTTGTTAACTTTTTCTACCCTTTTCCATGAATTAAAAAACATTAACCTTATGATTTATTTTGGAAACCTGAAAAATTCTAAAAGATATATACTGCATTAAACTGAAGTAATCAACATCTAATCTAAACCCCAAGAAAATCCTTACTACATATGTATGTTTAATGCTCCAGGCAACTGGGAGGTCAGTTATTTCCCACTTGAACATTATGAGTTCTGACCTCAGAGCATTCCAGTTAATGAATATGCTAATGTTAAACCATAGGCTAAACTGTCTGTCTCTATGCTAATTAAAACAATATTGTTTTACCTGTACCGATGTTTGAATCGTTTATCAAGAAAAAAATTAACAAATCACATTTCACAACCCAAATGCAGACGCTATACATTTATTTTTATATTCAGGTTTATAAATCCAAATGGTACTTGCATATATGTTGGATATAGGCCATTACTGGATTTCAGATGATCATATAAAATTACACATGTACATTATGCTTTACATATTTTTGCCGGCTGTATTGTAAATATCATTAGCCAATTTTATAGACTGCTTGAGGGTTCCTTTGTACAATAAATGTGTTAAATAAAATATTCTAATGTAATGATTCAAAGCTACACCATGAATAAAGTATATGAAGACATTTAAAATTATTTTAAAACATTTCCTTTTGCGTTGAAATGTGAATAAACATGCAAAACAGGGATCTACACATCACTTCTGTACATTGTACACTTTCCATGGGAATTTTTGTACTTAATTGATTTCACTTGTGTTCACAGTGTTTTAATTTACATTGTACAAATTCATCTGACACACTGTAGTACTGTGGTGGGGAGCTGGAACTTTTATACACTGGGGGTGGGTAGCCAGTGGAGATCTCTGAATGTATGAGGAGTTTGAAGGTGAACTGACGGACAGGCTATTGCAGTAGTTGAAGTGAGAGGAGATGAAGAGATGAATGGGGGGAGTGAGGGATGGGTGGAGGCGGCGCTATTTGGAAGTGATAGAATGTGGTTTTAGTGATTTTTGATATGTATAATGTGGTTTCAGAGGTGAGGAGGGAACTGAAGACCCATCAAAAGAAAGGGGTCATTATAGGGCTTGGTGAGTATTTTAGGACCAATGATGATTATTTCACTTTTCTTACACCTGAGTTGGAGGAAAGTTAGTTTGTTGCGAATTTATATCAGGGATGTAGTTGAAGTGGGTGCTGCGTGTGGCTAGGTTAGGCTATTGATTTTGTGAACCGACACAATTGAATGTTGGCAAAGCATTCAGCATTTCAGGCTGTGGCAGAGGTTTATATGTCCAAGGGGGAAGATATACAGTATGAATAAGAGGAGGCTGAGAAATGAACCTTGGGCGACACCTTGAGTGAGTTGACTGGGGATAGGTAGGTGGCAGGAGGGCAGGGAGATTGACAGGCTGAGACATGGCAGTAAATGTTGCTGGCAGACAGTAAGTGCTTGATTAACAGACATAGTGCAAAATGTTACATTCAGTGCAATTTTATTATTTTTCATATTTCACATCATAGGCCACTGGGCCTTCCAAGGTGAAGCCGATGTAAAAGGATACCTCCTCTCGACTGTAGCCACTGCGAATGTCCCCAAGGTATGCAGGACGAATCATTATTTTGATGTTGGCACCGTAAGTGACATAAATGTCACCATTTTCAGATCTTCCTTTAACTCTTAACAGCTTCTCTTGGACGCTAGGGGTGCTCCATGCCAATCCACTATGCCAAAGATGGTGAAAGTTTGTATTTCCATCACTAGGATAGGAGTCAACCAAAATTTGGTCAAGCTTTACTTTGCTAACAATCCGTTTTAAACCGGTTGATTTTCCAAGAAAGAAATGAGCAATAGCACTTCTTGATGGAAACATGAAACTGAAGCGTTTGTGGAAGGACCTTTTGGCTGATGCAATGTAGGTGCTGATATTGCTGTACTCTGTGAAGTTTTTGAGAGACTGGTCTTTGGATGGCCACATCAGCAGCATGCAGAGGTAATAGAGCTCAAGCAGGTTGGATCGAGTACCCTCCTTCTGAAGAACATCATTAAGGAGTGCCACTAACTCCTCATATTTCTTCAACAGGATGCAGTTTGGCTTGATGCTGTGAAGAACAATGTTTGATAAGATGTAATTCACTGTGTCAGAAGTTGATGTATATCTACTGACAGAGTTTTCAAAAATGAATTTCCATTTCTCAAAAATAATTTCACTTTTGTTTTTGTGGCTCAAACTCTGCAGAAGACCTGCAAAGGTATCTGCTTGCATCATCTCCAGATCACGACGATGATCCTCTATCACCTGCTGTTGACTTAGTTTGGGGTTTCTTTCCCGTTCTTGCTCCTTTTCCTCCTCTGAACAACTAAATAGCTTGATGTACTTCTTGAATAGTTCAAAGACCTTACGTTTATTTCTTTCATCAGCTGTTTCCCTGTTTAGTGGCACATGTCTGGGCCTCAAGTATATGAAGTATTTCTCAAAGAAAGTGAAAATCTCCTTCAGTCTTGGTTTTAGTGAAACAAGAAACCTCCCATGATCTTTGAGGACAGTGACAATTGCGTTTATTTCTGGGTCACTGTTACCCAAGATGGTAATGGGTTGTTGCCCTCTAAGAACCTGTAGCATTTTGTCTCTTTTGTGTCTGTCACTGACTGAGAAAACAGGAAGTTCTGTGATTAAGTCAAGAAGCATGATTATAACCTCTGTTTCTCCAAGATAGCCTGAGGTATTGTAGCCTGCCTTTTCTACTTTCCTACCATGTCGATCCAATGGATCAATTTGTTCATCTTTGTTTGCTAGTTCTTGAGACTCCCTGAATGCAGACACAGCCTTAGATGCTAACTGTAAACATTCATTAAGCAGTTCTGGGTGTGCTTCCTTAGAATGTTCAATGAGCATTTTGAGCTGGCTTTTGTAAACCTGTCCCACTGTGTCTGCGATGTAGGAGTTAGATCTCTTATTCTGTGCATCTAGGGCCCATTTGAGAGCAGAGTCGAAGTCTTTCTCATTAAGACACATGTGCCTGGCCAGAGCTTGAGGCAGTGTTGCACTTCTGTCAAATCTGTCTATAGCTCTTTCAAGGACTTTCTTGACCTTATCAAATCCTTCTTCTTTTTGAATGTTTTCAATCAAAGGCGAAAATAATGTGTTCTTGTCGTCTCCTTGCTCTCGCCGGGTCCGTGTGACCAACATACTTTGGATAAACTGGTTCAGGAAATCCTTTCCCATGCATGTCCTATAGAGGCTCTCACAGAACAGCAAGTCAATGGTTATATCAGACAGATCATGTTGATTCTCTTTGAAAACTTTAATGCAGTTTTCGGCAATCATCTGATGTAAGAGTCGCACTGCTTGGTAAGTGCCATGCTCCTCAACAGTGAAAGTGATAAGGAGAGTGGAATACGGATTCATTTTATCTTCCAGAGATTCCTGTCTCCAAAGAGGATTTCTTATTCCCACAAGCTCCTCACATGAAGAAAGGGATATGTAGGACCCATTGACATATGAGTTCAGCAAAGCCAGAAAAGATAAAAGTTTGCCCTGTTGGGAACCAATGTCAAGATCTTTGAGAATGTTGTTCACTAAATCACTAATGTAGTCTTTGCTAAAATCATTTTTCATGATCATGAAAGCATAGAAAGTGTCTGGTTTCTCATGGTTGTCTTTGAGTTCCTGATATTTCTGTAAAAACAAATCCTTCTCTTTTGATGAGAGCTTGGCGCTGATGAACACATTTGGATTGTAACAGTTGACTGAGGTTTTGTCGGGAAATGGTGTTCTCTCACAGTGTAATATCAGTACAACAAGGTTATTGGGCTGATTTCTGTCTATTGCAGCACCAAGGATACACTGCTTTAAATCATCAACATCGTACCAGTTGTCTACCAACAACAGAACTGGTGTGTAGCCTGGCTGCTCTTGTTTACCATATGTGAGAAGTGTCCGAACTTGCAATGCAATGTCTTTATTTGTTGCCATTTGGTTTTTAACAACTGCACATCTGAATCTGTTTTTTAAGTTCCATAGTATATGTTTGGCTAAAGTCGTGCCCCCACAGCCTGGGTGGTGGAACAGAGGCACAACCACACATGGAGAGGTGTAGCCCTGAACTGGGCAGATGAGTTGGTACAGGTCGCCATACTTGTCTCGTTTGATGAAGGGCAGGCTGCCTGGCTGCTCCGACAGATAAAAGTTCCACCATGACACTTGGCCTCCTCTGTAAAACACCTCCTCTGTGTTCTTCTTAAACTCTTCAAATGATTTGTTTGTTTCTATTTCTGTTTTCTCACATTCATTTTCACACAATATTTCCAAATCTGTCATCATCTCTTCTTCTTTCTTTTCCAGTAGGACTGAACTAGAACCTGTCGAAGCCAAGAACCTTCTGGAGGCACGCGTCTGAGGCTCCTTCAGTTTCTTTATGGTGCTGGAGATCTCATGTAAACTCAAAGTGTAGATGCATTTATTGGTGATGTCTTCTTTACAACGAACCTCCACCAAATTCTTCCAGTGGCTGAAAACTGTGGCGTCTTTGCAAAGACAAAGCATGTTGTCCATTCCTCCCAAGGAGCGATACAATGCACAAAATGTTTCTAGAATAGGGCTTGAGATGTCAGAAATAGGAGAGTGGAGAATAATCAAGACCAAGAAACTATGCTTGGGAAGCAAGTCAGGACTGCAGAGAAAAGAGACCATGTTGTTAATGCACCCAGAACGATTCTTCAGCCACTCGTGCTGAGAGAGAGGCCTTTCTGAGTTACTCATATGACCAGCATGTCCATTACAAAAGACCCAGCTTGTTTGTTTAAACAGATTTAGATTAGCAATAACTGAAGCCCTGTCTTGTGTTGTGTACATTTGTGGGAAATGTAGATTGGCTGCACGGTTTCTTCTGTAAATGTGGCATGTTCCATTCGTGCCAGACTCTGGGTCAAAATCTAAAACGACAAACAAGTTCAGTTCTTTCAAAAAGTCCATGTGCTCCAATTGGCTTGAATGACATTTGTCAGTAACAACAAAAACATGCATGAAATCAGAAAGTGAATCTCGTCCACAAGTGATCAGCTGTTTCAGTCTTTGACCCTGATGCTCATTGGGAGGAGGAGGTTCATACATTTCCTCTGCTGCTCTGCGAGCCGATGCCCAACGCTTTACTTTGTCACTGATTTCTTTGATCTTATCTTGAAACACACGTGGATTTGAATCTGATAAAATGTTGACTTTTCTGGATCCTTCTCGCACAAAAAGACATTCAACTTTGGACTGGTGCTGATTCTTTTCTGTGGATGGAATATCCAGAATAGTGTAGAAGACACTTTCTTGAGTCTCAGAGTATAGGGGAACCACATCTACCTCAATCACCCATTTGTCTGAGGCTGTTCCGTCTTCACATTGAACCTGGACAAACACAGGAGGCCTAATGCACATCCTGGCAGAGTGGATGTGCTCTTGTTCAAAGTATTTACTTAAATCTGATTCAAATGCCTCACTGTAAAGAATCATAGAGCTGATTTGGTGGCCTATTATTTGACCATGTTCCTGGCCTAGTTCATCCTTTACTCCAAAATGGATTGTCCCATTGGTGCGGGAATTCATGCAGCTCGCAGCAAAACAAAATATTTCATTAGTAAACTCAAACAGTACTTCTCTTTGGCTGATTTCATTTGAATCTGGTAGAAGTTTGTATTCGTGTACAGGGTCCAGGAGATTGTTAGGACCTGCCACAGTGGGAAGGAAGTGGTGCTCTGTGTAAAACACAGGAGCAGTGCTTTTGTCAAAAGGACGCAGGACACACACGGCCCGCTTTATTGGTGAAAGGGATTGTATCTGGAGATGTTCATGCTCTGTGAACTGCTCTTCAAAATCATCTCTCGTTTCATGCAGCACTGATGCACTTTCACTGTGAAATCCTGAATCTGTTGTCACAGTTTGGGTTTCTAATTTATCCTGAGGCATTTTCTCTGACTCTTCTGATTCCTGATGCTGTGCACTCAGCTCAGAGCGCCTGTTGAACCTCACCACCTGTCGTAGGATCTGTAATGCTGGAGCTGGTGGAACCCCTAACTCTAGAAGGTCTTGTTTTTCAAAGGACACTAAACATGCTCCTGAAGCCTCTTGGTCGTACAGACTCTGTGCAACCTTTGGTGAAATACGAAGGTGAGTTATTAGCCAATCTCGAACATGTTCTTTTGTCCAGTCTTCCATTATTGGTGGAAATGCCTTATCTTCACCCTAAAAACATGAAGATGATGAAAATACATTTCAAATGGTAAATGGCTTGGTTAACCATGTTGTAGGTTTACATACTTTTGCAGTAAGTCTTCTGTGCACTGAAGGTTCTGCAGGCACCACATTTCTGTTAATAAAAATGATAAAATTGATCACAACACCTGTTCTGAATATCAGCAAAATCATAGATAGCACAAATTCATACCTGTCTTTATATGTTCCACTTGATAAATCAGGTCTCTCTGGACTCAATGATTGTAGTGATCTAGCAAACCTTCAAAAACAATGACAATAGATGTAGTGTCTTTTACATTAAGAAATTGTTCTTATGGTGAGAGGTTCTGGTCCAAATGGACCATAGCCTCCTGTCTGAGAGGAACAGCTCAAATAGTCCATGTCCAAAATGAAAAGGGTCAGCTGTGATTCGACCTGCTCACCCCCAAGTCCTAGAGATGTAGAGATCCTGGAGAGATGGGAGGCTGCTAGTGTTGTCATGATACTAAAATTTTAAACCCGATTTTGATACTGAGGAATAGACTCAATACTTAATACAAATTCTGACACTAAAATGATAAATAAAACACTCTTTACACAACAGAATGTGATTTTCAACATTAAATTGTAGTACTTTATCATCTGACCTTTTATCTGTAATTCCTCAGTCGTCCAAGTTGGTTCTATAGTGGTGCATGAGTCAAAACTAGTCTGTGGACTTATATATGTTCTGATACATCTAATCTATATCATTCTAAAGCTATTCAGGAAATATTAATTACTGTCCATGTGAGTATCAATTAGTATCTGATTTTTGATACTTTTGACAGCCATAAAGGCTGCAGCCCATCACTTTCTCCACAGAGAACACAAATAACATCTTGAGCTCTAGGTTGTTGCTGCTGCACAAGGACACCAGCTGATCCATCTCATTCTTGTAGGCAGCCTAATGAGGATGGTGTGGTTCAGAGATTTAATAACATTTTACAGAGTCATGACTCGAGGTGCAGCAGGGAGAAGAGAAGGCGTGAATTATTTATTTGATTGGGACAGTGCATGTTAATGAACAGACATGATTCAACATGGATGTAAACACACCGGATTATAGCCAAAAGCTAATTTCCATCCATTGTCCCAATGGCTGGGGTCACATGATTGCTCCTTTAAATTTATATCTTTGATGAATATATTTTATATTTTTTTACAAAAAAGCAATACATTGATTTGTAAATTTCAAGATAACTTAACATAATTGTGGCATAGTACAGATTTAAAAAGATTAATATCGGTATCGCCCACAACAGCAAGACAAATATCAAATTTCATATCAGCTCAAAAAAATCCATATCAAACCACTGTGACCTTGCGGTGAACCTGTGTGACTGCCAGTTAAATTTTAATTTTAATTTAAATTTAATTTGTCATATCTGTCAGCACATCTAGGATCCCTCTGCACTCTCCCGACATCAGAAGTATTCTGGTATATGTTAATGCAGGGCCTTTGCTAGCTTTTTGAGTGTCCACCATGCCCTTAAAGGCTGCAATACAACTTTCAGTGATTATTTCAGAAATCTTTTCTTTTTAATTACATATAATAAATCACTCCTCAAGAGGGTATGGGGATCTTCATCCAAAAGGTTCTGAACAAAAATCATGTCATTTCCAGTATTCTGGTTCAATTTAGAGTAATTTAGAGTAATATTATTACAATTTTTTCTAGTGAGCCTTCAATCTCTTCTCTCTGCTCGTCCCGCTCCGTGCTGAGGACAGAAGAACCAGGAAACACTACAAACTGCAAACTATTTGACATCTGAACAATTTTTGTTGCAGTTATATAAACATGACATTTAGTTCTGCATGCGCCGCAGTGCTGATTCTCATATTTGGCTCGATGGCGATGGATTACAAATCCTGTTTCTAATTTAATATGAGGCCAATACGAGGCAGATTTTCTTCAACTAAAGAGTTCCTTGGAAACTGTCTATCTCAAATTTGTTGAGAGGCATGACCAGATATGATTCATAATAAGCCATGCAAAGCATTTCTTAGCCATGGGGTCAAGTTTTCAAGGCATTCAATGAGACTGATTTGACTTTTTGGGAAGTAGTAGCACATAGTGGTGAGTTCATGTATCTTTTCTACTCAATGCCTACACAAGAAGAGCCCTGAAGAAGAGCGAAAACAACTGTGATGCACCCGCACACACACAGGCCATTACCAGAGTAAATGACAGATGGAAGCATCATCCATTTATGGGAATACTTGAGGATTCAGGCAGGGAATTAGAGACAGATGACAGAAAACTGTAACGGCCCACCAGTTTGATCCTTGCGATTCCTGGTTCACTGCCGTGCAACTTTTTGCCATTGATCGAACGCTGCAACACAGCCACTGTCCACTGTTGTTGATTGACCTGTTGATCATCTGTCGGAGCAGGCAATTGCTGTTTTTATCGAAGTCTGTTTTTGTTGAACATCAGCATTTAGCTATTTGGTTTCTCTTTATCATTATCTTGGTATACCATGGAAATGCCAATGCCCTGTGTGTTTGGGTCAGCACATGTGCTTGTGTGAAGTTCAGCGTGACAACTTGCCACTAAAATGAAAAGCAGAAAGAGCAGTCCTCTAGGAGTTGCATCCACCTAAAGAACATATCAATTTGGCAGTGTGGGATTATTTTAGGTATCCTTAGTGTTGTGAAAGCTGATGGATATCCAATATGTAAATCTTGTCATGGTAAAGTTGCAGCCAAAGTCGCCAACATGTGATCCATCCACATCTTCAAGATAATTTACCAATCTCCATGAAACTTTAATCCTTCAAATAAAGTGGTCCAGAAAGAGTCACAGGGCTCACTCTAAAAGTATCTAAGTGAAGCATGCGGCTACACGAGGATCAGCTGGAAAAAATGTCTACCTATTAATACTATACTATTGGCACATACTACCATGTGCCAGTAGTATGCTTGTTTTTTTCTATTGAGTGACGAAAAATGGTCTAACCACAGACCCTGAAAATTCATACCTGTCCTTAGGTTTTCCACTTGATAAATCAGGTCTCTCTGGACTCATTGATTGTAGAGATGGTGCAGTCGGTGATGCACTTCTTCCAAACCTGGAGAAACAATAATGAAAACACTTTGATTTCTTTCAGAATGGTGTTTTAACTTCCCCAGGTTTTGTCTGTGTAATTCCTGAGTTGTCCATTGCAAAAGAAAATTGAATTTTGCCAACTGGATAAAAGCCTTCAAGTGTAAGGTGTGAACTGTCATCTAAGTCATATTTTGTATGATTGTTCAAGTCCCTAATGGGGGTTTTCCTTGTTTTGGGTTGGCGGATGGAGTTGTGAATGGGTGTACCTTAGACCTACATTTCAGTTCAAAGATCGATTGTTTTTCCCGTTTGATAGAAGTGTCAAACAGGCTATATTTTTCAGGAAAAACAGTTCACTCAAACACTTTTTTCCAGTTGACAGAATTCTATTTCCTTTTGTGATTTCCTCTGTTTTATTAAATAGAGGATACTATATTGAACAGAAAGTCATTTTTGAGACAATGTACGGAGACATTAAACTCTTAAGACTCAATTATACCTAAATAGCTAGATTCAATCTGCAGTCCCTGACTTTGCTGGAATAACACTATATCTCCTTATATCCCGGTGGAAACAAAGACCACTCAGTACGCTATAGACTTAAGTGATTGCTCAGGGCTTGATGCTTTTTACTTTACAATCTAAGCTTAAGACAGCTTTTGCATCCACCGTCACTATTTACCACTTGGTGGAAGCACCTCTCAATAGGTGTGTGGTGTATCCACTGGATCCACTAAGTGACTTCTGCCTGTCAAGTCAGTGGTCAAGTGCTGATAAATGTAGCTGACCATGGCGTCAGTGAATTATTGATCGTGAGCAGTATTTTGTCACGGATTTTAACAACTGTGTTTGGTTAATTTGCCAGGAGACTGTTGGGGTATTTAAAGAATTCAATGCTCTAAAGTATCTAAGTTAAGGGTGGGCAAACTATGGCCCGGGGGCCACACATGGCCCGTTGGTCTTATTAATCCAGCCCGTCGAACCAAATTAAATAGGTAAAAAAATAGGTACATGTAAACTTTGTTCATTTTACATTTCCCCTGTAATGCCAACGTTTCCCCAAAAAATGGCGCACTTCAGCTACATCAACCTTGTTTGTGTGTATTACTCTCTTATTCTCTTATCAGTCCTTATGTAAAAATGAGCTCATAAAAGAAAAGAAATGTGGATAGTGAGTGCTGAGTGTTTAGTACGGAGTGACCAACAAAATATTTTTTCACCGAAGTCCGATCAAAGTACCAAGGCAAGTTTTTTTTTGCTGGCATTCAAGTTAGCAAAAGCTAGCAAATTTTTCTCCCAAGGCAAGTTTTTAAAAGAATGCATTTGGAAAACAATTTGTACAATGAGTCTTGCATATTCATACTTTGCTACATGTTACAGGCCAAATCTCTAATGTAATAAATACACATATATACCCTGGCTCGGCCCCTCTGTCAAATTTTAGAACCCCAATGTGTGTCAAAACGTTGGCCCACCCCTGATCTAAGTGAAGCATGCGGCTACATGAGGATCAGTTGGAAAAACATCCAGATTATCTATTAATACTATACTAGTGACACATTCTACCTTACGCCAATAGTATGCTTGTTTTTTTTCTATTGAGTGAAAGAAAAATGGTCTAACCACAGACCCTGAAAATTCATACCTGTCCTTAGGTTTTCCACTTGATAAATCAGGTCTCTCTGGACTCATTGATTGTAGAGATGGTGCAGTCGGTGATGCACTTCTTCCAAACCTGGAGAAACAATAATGAAAACACTTTGATTTCTTTCAGAATGGTGTTTTAACTTCCCCAGGTTTTGTCTGTGTAATTCCTGAGTTGTCCATTGCAAAAGAAAATTGAATTTTGCCAACTGGATAAAAGCCTTCAAGTGTAAGGTGTGAACTGTCATCTAAGTCATATTTTGTATGATTGTTCAAGTCCCTAATGGGGGTTTTCCTTGTTTTGGGTTGGCGGATGGAGTTGTGAATGGGTGTACCTTAGACCTACATTTCAGTTCAAAGATCGATTGTTTTTCCCGTTTGATAGAAGTGTCAAACAGGCTATATTTTTCAGGAAAAACAGTTCACTCAAACACTTTTTTCCAGTTGACAGAATTCTATTTCCTTTTGTGATTTCCTCTGTTTTATTAAATAGAGGATACTATATTGAACAGAAAGTCATTTTTGAGACAATGTACGGAGACATTAAACTCTTAAGACTCAATTATACCTAAATAGCTAGATTCAATCTGCAGTCCCTGACTTTGCTGGAATAACACTATATCTCCTTATATCCCGGTGGAAACAAAGACCACTCAGTACGCTATAGACTTAAGTGATTGCTCAGGGCTTGATGCTTTTTACCTTACAATCTAAGCTTAAGACAGCTTTTGCATGCACCTTCACTATTTACCACTTGGTGGAAGCACCTCTCAATAGGTGTGTGGTGTATCCACTGGATCCACTAAGTGACTTCTGTCTGTCAAGTCAGTGGTCAAGTGCTGATAAATGTAGCTGACCATGGCGTCAGTGAATTAAAAAGGTTGATTGCAAGCAGTATTGTGTCACAGATTTTGCCTAATTTGCCAAGAGACTGTTGGGGTATTTAAAGAATTCAATGTGAAAAGACATTATCAGGCAAAACATGCTACTGCACTCAGGACCGGCCTGAGCTTTAAGGGTGCCTTAAGCTGAATTTGTCTCTGGGGCCCCGGCATTGGATGCTTCCTGGCTCAGCTATTGGTGATTCACATTTGAAAACATTATGACTCTGCTCTCGTCACTATAGTCACTAAGAACAGCAGACAAACATATAAGGGACTCACAAATTCTAAACAAGTTTCTAGTGGATTTTAATGTGTTCCAGTTGGCGACAGTGGGCTTAAATTTGCAATATAAATGGTCCTTGCACCGGTGTAAACACATAGCTGCTCTCACCTATGGCCGGCTCAAAAACAAATGTAGCAGCAGCAGCAGATATTTTGTTACTATAGATATGAAGCAAATGTAATCGTTTGAGAGGGATATTTAGGCTGCTGTAAACACACAAGCCCTGTTTCCAATAATTCTTGATATATTATTTTCAATATAGATGTATGGGCTCTTGGGGACCCTGTGCTGGCCTCGGGGTCCTAAGCAGCTACTTATTCTGCTTATAGTATGGGCTGGCCCTGACTGCACTCCACAAGCTAACTGGAGTTGAGCATCCTGACAAGATGAAGCAACTGGAGGCTGTCTTCATCTCAACAGTGATTTTTCATTTGGACACAGAAGTCTAATGAAAATGCCACCAAAACAAGCTACGAAGTGGCCAGGTTAATCGCTAAACATGGCAAACCACTAGCTGAAGGTGACTTCATCAAAGACTGCGTCATGAAAATATCCAGAGAAGAGGCAGGACTTCGCAAATATACACCTGGCTTGAAAGACTATAACGTGGAGAATTAAGGACAATTCATCTAATATCAAAAGACAACTGGGGCACAGAAGAGACTGTTTTGAGTACTTTTCAGTGGCCTGTGATGAACGTACAGATGTATCGAACACTGCTCAACTGCCAATATTTTTGAGAGGAGTGAACATAACAACATAACATTTTTGAGAGGAGTGAACATAACAGAGGAACTGCTCTATCTCCAGAGCATCAAATACCAAACCAGAGGAGCTGATTTATTTGATTCTGTTTGCTCAGTAGTTGGCAACATGAAACTTTGACCCATCTTGATAATTGAAATCATAAAACATGCAGCATAGCCTACTTGTTGCCTACTCTGAGTGGGTTTGTGTGAAACAAATGTTCGGCTAGTCAATAAAAAAAAAATTCTTTACTACAAATTATTTACATATTTTTAAAATTTTATGCATACATTTATAATATGACAAGCATCGATAGTTCAGAAAACCAGATAGGGCACCTCTGGTTGGCGAATGTGGCCACCCCTGCTCTAAGGTATGTAAGTGAAGCATGCGGCTACATGAAGATCAGCTGGAAAAACATCCAGATTATCTATTAATACAATACTAGTGACACATTCTACCTTACGCCAATAGTATGCTTGTTTTTTCTATTGAGTGACAGAAAAATGGCTTAACCACAGACCCTGAAAATTCATACCTGTCTTTAGGTTTTCCACTTGATAAATCAGGTCTCTCTGGACTCATTGATTGTAGAGATGGTGCAGTCGGTGATGCACTTCTTTCAAACCTTTGCAAAAGAAAATAGAATTTGTGAAACTGGATAAAAGCCTTCAAGTCTAAGGTGTGAACTGTCACCTAAGTCATATTTTCACCTAAGTCCCTACTGGGGGTTTTCCTTGTTTTGGGATGTCGGATGGAGTTGTGAACGGGTGTAAGTTAGACCTACATTTCAGTTCAAAGATCAATTATCTTTCACTTTTGATAGAGGTGTCAAACAGGCTATAGTTTTCAGGAAAAACATTTCACTCAAACACTATGTCACCTTATGTCCCGGTGGAAACAAAGAGCACTCAGCACGCCATAGACTTAAGTGATTGCTCAGGGCTTGATGCTTTTACCAAAAAAAAAAAAAAAAAAAAGAATAAAAAAAAGAATAGGCTTAAAAACATACCCTTCAGATGTGTTTTCGCTCAAAACATTAGGTGGTGGTGTGGATGATTTAGGCCTTTGCGCCACATTTTTCCTCCTGTAAATGTGAGAAACACAATTGTGCATAAAGACACGTGCAGTGTGTATGCCAATTTTATAATGTGATGATGATAACATGATTGGCAAGTTTACTAAGTACTAATCTTGGCGGCACAGGCTGTATGTGGGCCTGGTTCTTATCAGTGACTGATTATTCTACTAGTCCTTCAGGTTTGTCAGAGGCTTTATGGTATTTATTTTACCCTTTTTCTATTTTTTCTTACATCCAGTTGAGAGAAAAGCACAGACATCTTCCCCGTCCACAAATGCATAAAGTGCTTACCTTCTGCACATTTTCACAAACAAAACAGTCCACATCAGTCTGTGTCACCATGTTCATTTTGGTTCACTTGGGTTCCACACAAGCCTCAGTGCTGCTTATCACAATAATCCACCAAACAAATGGTGGACCTTCCACTAGAAAAGTTACATAGTGCACCTTTAAGATGGCATTCTCAGCAACCCAAAGATCAGCAATTTAGAATCCATCAATCCACAATTTAGAATGCCACTCTAATCCAATAGTTCCCTCTTCTGCCATACAGAATCTTTGGTTTAATGTTAAAATCATCGTACCTTTTTCTCTGTTTTTTGCCACTAGATGGCTTTGGTTTCTCTGGACTCAGGGATTGGCGAGAAGGACCAGATGGGGATACAGGCTTGTTTGGATCCATTTCTATAAATAAACAGACATTTGAAATAATAAATATATAACTGTATTACTGTGACAACAGTCAAACTCCTCAGACTTATCATATGAGCATCAGAGGCAATTAGGCAGTAAAGATGTAAATAAAGTGTAGGGTAAAGTCAGGTAAATTGAGCTATCAGGTAAAATGTGCACACCAGCTCTGTAAATATTCACTCCCAGTGTATGCAGTGGGTCTTAGCGATGGATTCAAAATATATATTCAAGTTATGTTTATTAATCTCACTGTGCATCTTAAAGGTAATGTAATGTTCACTCTTATTATATTCAGTATATTCATTATATTAACTATGTAATCTGCACTAATATCTGTTCTTGAGTCTTGCAGAAAATGTCTTGTGAAGTTTGCAGGACCACACGGGAGAGGTCGAGGTCACTGCGAACTTGCAAAACCTTTTCTTGAAACATCCTGGAAGGGTCTTTATGCAAAAGGAAATAACCTCGAGAAATGCAGGAACGGAATGTATTTTTATTTGTATGTCGTAATTTGTTTTACGCACTGCTCACTAAATATATTCCCCCTTCCCCTTGAGAGTGGGCAGTGCATTTGTTCCAGGGTTCCTAATTCTAATAAAAGGAGGTGAAAGGCGGTGGAGACTTCAGAAGGGGTAAGGAGGTTGTAACTGAAGGTTTTGCCTCCCCGTCCTTTCTCCTCAATATTGAGACAAAATAATCTCTCTTGTCTTCTCTTCTCTTTTGAACTGTAAGTTAGGTTAAAGGTGAACCTATCACTTAGTTTATTTGTTGCTTCTTCTGTATTTAACAAAAAACAAAATATGTGATTGGTGTGCGATTATTATTGTGGTAGGGGCTAACCTTAACTTTTAGCCCGCAGAGAAAAACAGTGACAAAAGTGAACAAGTCCTACTTGAAAATTATAAGGTTCATAACTCAACTCTACATGTAGTGACTGTGTGAACCCATACATGTAACTTAGTCTTACTTAGTGTCTACTAAGTCTACTACTACTTAGTGTAGTTAACATACGTTAAAAAATAATAATAACAACAATCTGGCAATGGCTCAATTACCTTAAATCTTCAGGTAAATTGGGCTGTGCCTTTCAGTTAGAATGAGCCACCATCAAAATTTATTTTGTGCATATATTTTGATATTTATAATAGTTTATTGCAAAAATATGAACATAATATTTTATATGCATACGTAAATTGTTGGAAAATAATCCAATACTTTGAAGCCAGAGTGCTGCACCATGATCATACTCAAATACAGCTGTTTTGACAACATATCTTTGAGATGATGCTTTGTTCATAACTGTTAGGCCAGACCAAACAGTTCTCCACACTGTTAAAGCAGCATCTTCAGTAAAACAGTGTACAATCACATGTGCATCTCCTGCTTCATGTTTTTATTAGGCATCATGGCACTTGGGACCCATTCCAGTGTTTATGGGCCTTAGGCAAAGCCCTGCTGAGTTCGAGATAGCTTCATATCCTAAAAGTGAAGCACTAGAGCTCTGAGCTGTTAGTTTGGTCAGTGCAGTGTGCTGTGGAGAACAGCTGCATTCAAAGGAAGCTGTGTATTAGTAATGCACTTTAAAGGTGGTCATTTAATATTTTACATGTCTTAGTCTTACTAGATTTACTTACATTTTTTGTAAAATCTCTGACTCATGCCAGTTGAGGTTTCAAAAGTTGTGGCACAAAAATAACTGCATTTTATGTCCTCAGTGTCATTCCAAAATATTAGTAAGAGCCCTTAATACCTATAATAGCATCATTAAATGCCAAATATTACAAATATTAAAAAGTGGCCCTATTTGCCTGACTTCTCCATACATCATAGCAATTGGAAAATTTGGAAAATAAGTGGCGTATTGAACTTTTTGTCCAGTTGACAGATAAGAATTTTTCTTTTACTATGGAAGTTTATATGTCAGATTCAAGGCCCGCGGGTCAGATCCGGCCTGCCAATGAATTATCTATGGCCCCTAGGATGATATTTAATAACTATTAGAACCGGCTCGCAGGCCATAGCCGCCCGCTGGTGTTTTGCACCACCAACACTACATTTCCCACAATGCAACGGTAGCCCTCGAACTCACTGCAGTGCAGCAAGCGGGCCTCAGCTTCATTATTCATCAGCAGTCAGAGTAGATGTCAACTTTCAGCTACTCCTCTCCTCAAAAATGGCTAAACAGAAGGTGGAGGCTGAAAACAGGGGATTTCAAGCCAGGTGGGAGGCAGAGTACATGTTCACAGAGGTAAAAGGCAAACCTGTGTGTCTTCTGTGTGGAGAAAGTTTGGCTTTAATGAAGAATAAGATTATAATCTAAGAAGGCACTATGAAACATCTCAGAAACACACAGACAAAGACATGAATATGGACACGGAACAAAGGTTACAGAGGGTGAAAGAATTAAAATGAGGTCTTAAGTCCCGGCAGGCTCTGTTCACAAAAGCCAAATCACAAAGCGAGGCTGCTGTCAAGGCTAGTTTTACTGTGGCAGAAGAGGTCGCAAAATCAGCCCAGCCATTTACAGAAGGAGAGTTTATCTCCTGTAAATGGCCTTTGTGACACAGTGTGCCCAGACAAAAGGCAACTATTTTCAAACGTGAGCCTAAGCAGAAATACCATTGCTGAACGTGTAGACCAGCTTTCCACCAGTCTAAAAGAACAGCTTGTGGGAAAGGGAAAATATTTCATCGCATATTCCCTTGCTGTGGATGAGAGCACGGACACATCTGACATTGCCCAGCTGTCAATTTTCGTTCGTGGAGTAGACTCCAGCCTGAGCATAATGGAAGAGTTTTTGGCATTACGTCCTATGCATGGCACAACTACAGGACAAGATCTGTATGAAGAGGTATCCAGATGTGTAATTGACATGGGGCTGCCTTGGGAAAAACTCGTGGGATTGACAACAGATGGAGCATCCGCAATGTGTGGGCACAGGAGTGGATTGGTGGCAAGGATGTGTGAGAGGATGCGGGAGGAAAACGTCACAGGTGAAATGACAGCTTATCACTGCATCATACACCAGGAGTCGTTGTGTGGCAAAGCTTTGCAAAGACGTGATTATCGTGACTTGATATTTATTTTTCAGTTGAATGGACTCAGGGAAAATTGCAGATAAGAGCCATGAGAAAGAATACAACTGATCTGATTTTTTTTTTTTTTTCCCCCTAATTTTACTATTTGAAAACAGTGATTGGTAGGATCACAGAGCAGCACAATAATGCATTTTCAGTCTATAATGCATGCAATTTCATTTATGCATTTATCTTGATATAACATGTTTTCTTTTTGAAGGACATTTACTTTTTTGCTGTTTGCCTTTTAAAAATGTTTTCCCTTGAGGTTACTGACAGAGCCATAAGAAAATATTGCTTTATTCATTTAATCATTAAATAATATACACTGTGTTAGGTCTTGGTTCAATAGGCTATGTGCTATCATTTCAATATGTTTTAATAAACATTGAACCAGTCCGGCCGACCAGGGCAAGACCGGACATTCCTTTATGAAACAGCCAAGAGCTCAAGTGCGCTCCCTTGTGTTAAGTTTCCTTTTTGCATCTACTCTTTCCATGATATCTAGAGGGGTAATATTGTCCCTCAGATTTCGTTTTATTAATTAACGACACTACTTTATTTACATTCACGCTCATTTTATTTAACTCGTCCATAAAGCCCGCTCTAAATACGCACTCACACTTTAGGAACACTTAAGGTAAAATGAAAGACGGCTAGACATGACTGGAGTGAGAGAATAGGAACGGTCTCTTTTCTGTTCCATTTGTTTCTCTTCAAATTAAATTGCTGGGCTATAGCCTACCTTTCCGTAGACTGGACCGATAAAACAATCAGATAAGAGGAGTAGTCTCAAATCTCTTGAAGAACCACAGTATATGCCTGTCCTATAATAAACTGAGATAAATTACCAACCAGATAGACAAAGCTCTGCTTACCTGATGAACTGTTGCACTTTGTTGCATGTGGCGTTAAAACGCCATAACTACTACAAACTACAGCTGGATCTCATGACTCTTCATACGCATTTAGGACCGATTGATTTCACAAACTGGTTTAGATCTCAAGTGGGTGGGTCTAGTTTTCTCTCCGTGGGCGTGCCAGGAGATAACATGGAGTAAAATGTCAAAGAGCAAATCTTTTATATTGTGATAAAGGAGACATTTATACAATAGGATTAAAGTGCGCTCTCTTGTGTTAAGTTTCCTTTTTATATCTACTCTTTTCATGATATCTAAAGGGCTAATATTGTGTCTTCATTTAAATATAGTTTGGGTTTTCATTGGGGGCATTATATGCCTTACATTCATATCCTGGAGATCCATCCTAATTCAAACTTTCCTTAACCTATTTTAACTTCAACTTTAAACAAGGCTGTGTAAAAAAGCCTAGAGATGTTAGTCTCCACAATGTGATAAATACCTGCCCACACATAGTCAAACGCCCAAAGACACAGTTGCAGGAATTGAACTACCAACTTTCAGGTTTGTGGACAATCTGGGAGACTCACAATGAGGCTCAGTTATTCATTTGTTCCACCACTGACACGAGCACAGACCAGCATACAGAATGTACATGTTATACACAGTTTATTTCTCTACTCCACACACACTCAACATGCAAATGAGACTTTGTTTATTACATTGGAAGTGCAATGAGGCCATACAAATTAAGTAATCAAAATAAAACATTTTATCTTCAAAAATAATTCACAAGTTATTGCACAAATAAATACATTTCTCCATACCAAGCAAAAAGGATTACCATTTATATAACTGCACTGTGTATAATTCAGACAACTTCTGTGTTTACCCTGTCTGACTCAGAAATGTATGTCTTGGATTGGGTCACTATTGGTAATTCAGCAGTATGTGGGAGTCCATTTAAAGTCATATTCATATATATATTATATATATATTCATAGTCATATTTCCAAACCTGTTTAAAATTACTATAATATTATTTATTTTTATATTTAAGATTTCACCTTAAAACAAAGACATTTGTAATATACAGCAGAGGCACTCTCTGTATACATTTTTTTATTAGTTTATTTGGGAGGGACAGTGTGCAAAAAACATTAAAGATGCTTTGCACCAGATTATAGCCTAAACTAATTCCCATCTGTAGTCCATGAGCAAGGTGCTCTGTAAATAAATAATATGAATAATATCACATGCCTTTTTTTCCATTATGTTCTTAGATTTGCACCTGGCTTTGTAAATGAGGCTCTTTTCACTGAAATAACTTTCAGCAAATGATTTATATGGGGATTTGTAACCTCAAAGACAGTTTGTTATTCTGTGTCTCCATATAAAGTTGCACCTGAAGACAACACATTTTCATTACAAGAGGATTAGTTAGTATCTTGCATCTTCTTACTATCCTGACTTAGTGATGTTTTCATTTATCTGCAGTGTCTCTCAATACCGGTGTAAATGTTCTACACTGTGCTCACTGTCTTATTTAATATACTCTTTTAATTTAAGGTGTCTCACAGTAAATTAAATTTTGATTGTGCTACACAGAGGAGCAAAACCTGAGCAACTGGCCGACCTTATTAATACTATTGTTAGCAATGCAATGGCATGTCTTCATTTAGGTGTGGTAGTCTGGCACTAAGCCAAGTCAGACTGTGCCTGATTTAGTTTGTAAATGAGCTCTTTCGTTTCACATGCGTCACTGAAATAAATGAATCAGATTGCACTAACATGTTTGGTTCTGGCTCGAGACACGATGGAGGGAGTGGGGACCAGACTGATATCCTTCTGTATGAAAAAATACAGAGACATATCATTCTGGATTTGCCAGGTGAGAAGTGATGAAACAGTGTCAACACAAGCATATACCTCAGGATCAGTCCAAGAGTCAGTGTAATCCCTCATTTGTCCAGGAGAGGTCCATGTTCTACCATTTGCACAGAAATAGCAAACTCATCCTGCCCATTTTTCTGTTCTGTCCCGTGTTTGCACATTTGTGTTGAGCTCTATACTCTATTTCTATGGCTTAAAACAAAAAAAAACAAAAAAACAAAGAAAGAATAATATTTTGATAAAGTTAGTGATCTGAAAAACTAAAGTAGAGTCAGTATTTTTTGAACCCACTTGATAAAAAAAACAAAAATATACATATGGTATAAATGTAAATATGATTACATGTTTTAATTGTGTTGTACTTAAACCATAAACAAAACAACTTATTTTGTATAATAAAGTTTTACAATGTAATTATAGTTTAAATGTTGGAAATCTATGGATTTTATGCAGAGAAGCCACCCATTGTATTGACAACCCTGGCTGTATTGTCGACATAGTAATGAGTAATGAAGCAATAGTCAGGAGTACTGGACAATAAGACACATAAACCAGGGGAACGTAGATGAAAAAGCACTGATATAGTGCATATCTGATACAGTACAGATGGTCGTTATATTCTCTTGCTGCAGTGTTTTGAGTGGCAGTCCTTCACAGGCCCTAGACACTTGACTCCCTCCAGCAGCATTGGCGTCCCGTGGTGAGGGTCTGTGAACAGAGAGCAGTGAAACTCACAGCTTTTACACAGTGGAATAAAACTTTTGACCAGTAGTGGCATAACTTAAGATACAGAAGTAGGCATAGTTAAATTCAGTGAACCATAAATATAAAAAAGTGTCCAATGCTGTAAAGTAGATATAAAATAAGAGAAATAACATGCATGCATATAAAAAAAACAAAAACAAACAAGCTTGTGTCCATGGAGTATAAGTTTAGTGCCATACTGTGGCACATTTAGGAACAGAAATAACATCTGCATGGAAATGAGCAGATGACATACCCTCCAACGGAAAAGTTACATGGTGCACCTTTAAGAGGAATGGCTCAAACTTCCTATTAAAAATGTTTTGTAATTTTTCTATAATTACACAACATCCACCCAGTGACATGTGGCAATTAATCAGGTAATTGCTCTAGTACAATTCAGTTAAAAATAACCCTGCCCTTTTTTGCACAACTGTCCTTGTCAAAATTTGCACACTTAAAGAAATCACATTACCCACATCAGAGTGTGCATGTAAACATAGTCAGCAGTGGCAGTTCTGGGCTGAATGACTCCCTGGGCACAGAGCCTCCACCATTTATTTTCCCAAGCCACACAGAGTTTAAGGATGAAAATGCAGTAAACTTTTATACTCACACCTGCATCTGTTTTTAATGTTTTAAATTGACTTATTTGTTTTGTTGTATTTGTTGTATTTGTTTTATTTGTATTTTTTCAGTATTTTTAACAGAGTGCCCATGAAAAACAAAGTCTAAGTGCTCGCATTGACGTGAAAATTAAAGCGTGACATCTGGACGATGCCTTGTTGAGCACATCTGACTGTCTCCTCCTCCTGCCGCCCCTCGCCACTTGTAGTGAGTGTAAACAAAATGCAAACAATCTTTTTCACAACTATGGCAAAAGTGGTGGTAATATGCAGTCACAAAGTTGATTATGTCTTATTGATACAACATACTGTTGTTTTTTGTTCCTGTCCTCACCTATGACCTTGGCCTGTAGTTTGACCTTTAAGGTGCTGTCCCTCTTCCCTTTGGTGAGTACCGCTAGCTCCTCCTGCAGCACCCCCTCCTGGTGAGTCTTGTATTCACACGTCACTTTTACTCCACCTGCAATGAAAGACAGTTTCAGTTTTGATTTCTCTCCAGAAAAAACAAAATCCAGGTACACTCGTTTTTGAGTGTATTGGATGGTACAGATAAAAGTAAAGATGTGATTAGAGGGGAAATAAATGGATACATTAGAAAAGTAATTCTGACTGGCTCCAATCATATCCAAGGACATCACAGCACTGTCCCCTGGAGTGGTTCTCAACATGTGGTCATGGTACATTGGGGTCTTCCCTGTGGTACTGAAGAGACTGTACATTTATTCTCAGTCTAGTTTTGATTTAGTTTAGTCTAGTTTAGTTCTTGTCCTGGTTTAGTACCTAATTTACTCCCTGGTTTAATCCTAGGTTAGACCTGGTCATCCTGCTCTGTGGTTCTGGTTTAGTCCTGGTCTAATGCTAGTTTAGACCAGGACTGTAGTTCTGGTTTAGTCCTATTTTAAACCTTTTAGCCTTGGGTTAATCTTTGTTTAGTTCTACTTTAGCCCTAGTTTAGTCTGAGCCTGGTCCTGGTTTAGCCCCTGCTTTGGTCCTAGTTTAGTCCTGGTCTAGTGCTGGTTTAGACTATTCTTATTTTAGACCTTTTAATCTTAGTTTGGTTTTGGTTTAGTCCCAGTCTGGTCTAGTATCAGTTTAGTCCTGGTTTAGTTCTGGTATAGTCCCTGATGAGTCCTGGTCTAGTTCTTGTTTATAGTTCTAGTTTTAGGTTTAATTTGAGTTTGGTTCTGGTTTAGTCCAGGCAGGGTCCCTGATTTTAGCTCTGTTTTGCAATACATGGAATTTCACCACTCCATGCACAAGTAAGGTTTTTCTTACTTCAAACTTATATGGTTTCCAGGTTCTCTGTAAATATCCATTGCTAAAGTTGCTTGAAAAAAATGTCCAATAAGAATATAATAAGGCCTTGTATCTAAGTGTAATCAGAAATCAGATACTCTTGTCTACTGATTGTCTGGGTCCTGGATCAATGTCTGTGTCAGTCTGGAAGTAGAAATAACAAAATGGCCCCAGATAATGAGGAAGGTGCTGTATGGTGGGTTTAACAGTTTCTGGAAAAAATTCTCATTTAATTTTTTCTGACTGACAGTTAGTAGTTTTTATACAAAATAAGACAGGATATTTTTGTAGTTTGTGGAGGAAATTATGGTACTTCAAAAACTGCAGTCTTTGTGATTTGCTAATTGTGTCAATTCAAATTGTGATTTCAATGAGATTATGATTAATCTTGCAGTCCTACTTTGCAAACTAAGGACAGGGAATGATCTGGGTCAGTTATTCATTAGCTTGTTTCAGCAATTTTGTAGAGCCCTGCTTCACACTGCTGTTGTGATTTTGGGTTATACAGAAATACATTGAATTGAATACACTGAATTTTCCATCTATACCTTCCAATGTGGAGCTGACGCAGTTGACCTTCAGGTAGGAAGCTCTTCTTATGGGGGAGGAGGGGATGGAGCAGGAAAGGTCTTTGCCCAAAGTAGGGACATCCGGGACAGTGAAGATGAGCTCATACACGTGGTGACTCTTCAGGAAACCAGCCTGAGATCAGCGGAGGCAGAGAAAAAACTGAAAATAAAGCTAGAAAAGCAATGGAGCTAAAGAGGTGGATATATGTTCATACAATCCTTATTTCCTGGATATATAATGTCAAAAAGTTCATTTTTGAACTTAATTTAAATTTGTGGGCCTTGCTATAGATTTAAGAAAAACTATATGTAGCTTTTGTTCTTGCTTTTCTTAAGGCTTTTTTTTTTTTTTTACTGAACTGAGTTGTCAGAGCCTTAACCTGTAGATAGAGGACACACACTCCTTCCTCCTCATTCTCAGTATATGGACAGGCCATGCTTCATGTGAAAGCTCAGAGCCTCCAGAATTCACTCATTGAGCTCCAGAGGCTGCACTGGCACTGATTATGATTGGCTGCTAAAGTTTAGGTGGTGATTCAGATCAGAGAGGATTTTCACTTTTAAATCAACAGGATTTCAGCATTGAAACTGGCAGCTAAAATGAGAGAGGCTCATTCTGCTGATTGGATAATCGTCCTGGGAACCAAAACCAACCAAAACCATTGCTTGTCCATCATGTCCCTTCAGCTATTTCATTTGAAGATGTTTACCTCGCATCAGGGGACACAGTAGGGTTATGTTTATGGAATTCAAAGTCAAAATACTTAAAATTACGCTGCTATGGATATAGGTTCCTACATAGCTGGTTTGCCTCCGCAATGACTTTGAACTCTTAATATTAGAATTTTTTTTAAAGTCTGTGGAAAAAATGAGTGGAACATGGTTGAATCCCATCAATCCCACTTTCTTTTTTCATACATATTATATTATTATTCTGTTTTTATTTTATTTTATATTATTCCATGTTTTTGAAATACCAATACATTTCCAAGACCTTGACTAAGTAGCTGCCGTCCTTCTCTCTCGTGGCGATGAGGGAGCAGAGATTTGATTGGTCGTCACGTCTCGTTGGAGATCCGGGTGGAGCATCATCATCAGGGAAACGAACTGCGCCTTTAGACGTAGACCCTGCAACAAACATATAAATAAAAATGCCAAATGCAGGAAACTTGCACATAGTGTAAAAGACCTCATTCACTTAGGATTAGGGTTATGGCTTATTTAGATTTTATTGTAAAAGTCAGCGTTTTTTGATCATATTATTTCTGAAAACTAGTTATACAGTTTATATAACTTTTTGTGATATTTTGTTTTGTTTTATTTTTCCACCTGCCTTTTTGCTCAGTTCAAGTAGGTGAGGAGCACAAACATGATACCCCAGTACTCTAAAGTAACTCTATAGAGGAGTTTTTATGTGATTCACAAATTAAATCATGAAAGGTTTAACTTTTCTGGTGGAGAGTCTGCCAGCTGTTTGTCTCTATGAAGATCTTACTATTGCTTTACCTGGAATATATCACAGTATGGCATTAGTTGTATATCTTGCTTTTTTAAATGCCAGTGTTTTTGTTCCTTAAAAATACCTTGGAAAAACATACTTTCCTACTGCAGGGTTTCCTCTCCACAGATCTGACCGGTAACTTTGCTTGGTGGCAACCTTCTTTTCTCTATGGAGATAAATATATTTGAAATAATAACATTTCTATGGAGACAAGCAGCTAGCGGACCCTCCATGAGTTGTGCACTGCACCTTTAAAATAGCATTCTCAAGGGCTGTTTGGTTTCTGCTTCTCTTCCCACAAGACTAATCACTGCTCCCTTGTGAATTAAGATTACTATTTAAAGAAAAGCTCAATAAAACAAAACCTATCATGAATTTGCATGACCTCACCTTTACGCCTGGTCGCCATGGTGATCAGAGATGTATCAGCCAATCACAGTTCGACGTCATCACTGTCCATCTGCAAACCAGGAAGTGAAAGAACAAGGGCAAAGTCCAGGTTACATAATCAGATTCAGTCAGATCTCAAGCGTCCTGTTTAAAAAGATGAAACGCTGTGTAATCCATTTAATGAAAGCATACCAAGCCCAACACTGATATAATGTTGTCTGCCTCTACCCCTGATTCATACTCACATTTAGTAGTCAAATAGTAATCATTTTAATTAGTTGACTATATGATTATCTTTATTGTGGCTCTGAGATTTTTTGAAGTCCAATCATTTTAAGCTTTAAAAGGAGGATGGGCAATTGGAACAAACATGTATATGAATCACTGATAGGCACTTAGGCCACGGTTTAGTCCTGGTTTAGACTATGAATTCCCACTGGAAATCTGAAGGAGTGCATCTTGTCCAACATCACCAGATTTTAACAGTCATGACAATATTACATAATGAACTGCAAAATACTGTACATGTACATGAAAAATTAAATATAAATACTTGAAAATTGTAAATATTTGGAGTTGGAGTAAACAGTCAGATCGTGTGATGCGTGTTTAATACAAAAGCACAAACATCTATGTCCTTTATCCATTATGTATGAGCCAATCACAGCTCCACTCAAACGCATGACTAAGCACTTTCACCTCAGCAGGGGAATTGCAAGGAAGATGTGTTCAAAGAGAGATACTACGACTAAAACAAGAAGAAAACAAGAATAAACCAGGACTAAAACAGGACTATACAACAGGACTAAAACAGGACAAAAGCAGAACTAAACAAAACAAGACAAAACAGGACTAGGCCATGGCTAAAAAGGACTAAAACAAGATTAAAGCAGGATGAAATCAGGACTAAAACAGGACTATAAACCAGAACTAAATAGGCAGGTGTTATAGGGCTGAGTAAAATTGCACAAAAGTAACATTCTTATATTATTACAATATACAATCATTGCATTTCACTATTTTTATATGGGTTATAAGTTAAATAAATTCAATCAAGTGAATTTTATAAAAATTTCTTCCTCTGAAGAGTCTGAATATTGCTCCAAACCTCATACTTTTACTGAAAAAAAATATCGGCTGTGAACCTCTCTATTAAAAAAAAAAAAAAAAAAAAAAAAGTTTGTCTTTAACAGTTTTAAACTCCCGGATCTCAATTTGATTAAAATTATATTAATTGCTTAGCCTGACTATCAGGTGTCAAAAAGGGCATGGCTCAAATTGACTTACTTTGATTTAATTGGAAGTAACTGATGTGATTTGCAGTAGTACCTGATTGGACTAATTGTACAGTGGTTTCTGGGCCAGTTGTGAGCTGTGCCTTGAACTGACAAGAATCACGTTTCCGAACATGTTTGAACAGATCTGAACAGCTTTCATGCCGAATAAGACAAGATATTTTGTTTGTGAGGGGAAAAAAATGATGATACTTAAAAAACTGCACCCTTTGTGAATTAATTGTGATGAAGGTTTCAGCCCCATACAAAATAATCAGCTTTTTAAAGCCTGACCTGACTTCGCTGCTGAGAATACTGTATTGGCATCATGTGAACACAACCTATGCAGAGAAAGTGGTAAATATTTCAACACAATCTGCTGTAGCTTACAAGGACAGGAGAGGAAAAGACCATTGGAAAAGCATTAGTCACAACCACACCTTTGCTGTCCTATGGATTTATCCTTGATTTTAATCAACGACTGCTTTGATTCCCTCTAGAAAATGTAAAGAGGACCATTATGTTTGTCATATACCTGATTATTCAGCTATTATTGCATGTATAAAATCATGTAACATAAAGTGAGTTCACACAAACCACATCAAAACTGGGACTAAATCTGGCACTATACCTGGACTTGACCTGAACTAAACCAGGACTAATGGGACCAAACCAAGTCTATATCAGGAGGACTAAACCAGGGCTAAACCAGGAGAAGAGTGGATGTAACCTTAAATAGGGAAAGCATGTCAATTCAGTTAGCAACCAATGCAATCTCACTGTAACTATTTTATTTATTGTAGACAATAGCCTTGTTTTGTTGTCATGACTATATAATAAAAACTCAGCAGCCTACAAAATTAAGTAGGCAGTAAAGTAGAAATCTAAATAAAAATATGCCCAATCCATATATTTATTTATTTTTTTATTTATTTTTCTATTCCACTGTATAAGTTCTCATGGAGATGGGACCACCCTGTCTAGACAATCAAACAGTAGTAGCCAATAAAAACACAAGGCAACCTTTTTTTGGCTATATTTATCCACTCTCTCCGCATTAGGAAGCGTTTCTGAGCTAAAAATAGACAAATGTATCAGGGCTAACCCAATAAAACAGTTCTCTCGGGAGTATTACGCACGCCCATGTCAGTAACCCAACCATCCAGAGGCGAAATCTTATAATATAGAGATTAAAATAGGATACGTACCTTTTAAATAAACATTAAAGCGGAGGGCATTTGTGTTGAGGACGCTCTGCAAACACGTCGTTCCTGGAAGATGTGAAAATTGCCGTAGATTTCGTCCTGGTGAAGCGATGCTCTCCTTACGCAGGGTTGGTGAACGGGGCGTCGGGAGCGCGCATGGATGGATGGATGGATGGAGTGCACGCGTGGAGGAGAGAGAGCGGAGAGCACGTGGACGGGACATCACCCAAACCAAGCCCTGCCCTGGGAGAGACCGACCAATCACAGCCAGGCATCCATCTGTAGCAGTAGTGACGCTGGCAGTCTTATAGTAGTAAACAGGCAAATTTGTGTAAAGGTTTTCTGAGTCGTAATCCATTTCAAGAGTGGAGAGGAGAAGGTTAGATGAAGCAGAGGGTGAAGAGGAGAAGGTCAGATGAAGCAGGGGGTTAAGAGGAGAGGGTCAGGTGGAGCAGAGGATGGAGAGGAGAGGGCCAGACGGAGGATAGGGGGTGAAGAGGAGAAGGACAAATGGAGCAGAGGGTGAAGAGGAGAGGGTGAGATGGAGCAGAGGGTGAAGAGGAGAGGGTGAGATGGAGCAGAGGGTGAAGAGGAGAGGGGCAGATGGAGCAGAGGATGGAGAGGAGAAGGTCAGATGAAGCAGAAGATGGAGAGGAGGGTCAGATGGAGCAGAGGGTGAAGAGCAGAGGGTCAGACCAAGCAGAGGATGCAAGAGGAGTTGGTCATGAGTAAAAACATATGCTTTACGATGGCACAGATATAGTTTTTAAAGTATCGATTTTCTTACAAAGCACAGTCGACATTTCAGTCATAATTGGTTTATTGCACGCAGATTTCTAGTTTCACAAACAAACAGTGAAATGAAAATGGTCCAACTTCAACATCACAAGAGCTCTCAAATTTCAATCTTCTGCATGGACACTGCCTGCAAAAATTAATATTTAAAATAATTATTAACATATGCTCGGTCTTATATTTAATTTGTTTTGATTAGTCTAGCAAATTTATGTGTTGTTTTTTGGTAGTTTTTTTTTTTTTTTTTCAATAATCCATAGTACTTTTGCATGATTTTAATTATTCTTATTTTGCAGCGTTACAGCTGGCAGTTTTAAGGCCGCTCAAAAATGTACCATCGCAATTATTTCGCTCATATTTGAAATTACACTTATTTGAAACAATCATTTATCATTTGAGCCTGTAGAGAAATAATATTATCATTTAATTATAAAGTTGTTGGGTTTTTTTTGGGGGTTTTTTCTAACTAAAGCCACTGTAGCTTAGAAAAGATTAACTTGGTTGGATAAATATTTGTAATCATGATTAAAATTTGAGTAACTGCACCCTTACAGTGAACAAAGACAGACATTTGGCTAACATCAGTAGAATTGATTTGAATGAAGCACCATTTACTGAAAGCTTTAAGTGCCCTGAACACAAGTGCAAAAATAAAGAATTTACATGAAAAATCAACAAACAATGCATTCCCATTCATTCTACTACAGTAAAAATGTACAAAGTCAGTTATTGTTATTAAACGTATAAACAGTTCACTTCGTGCTATTCTGTTTATTAGTTAAAAGGTGCACTATGTAACTTTTCCGGTGGAGTGTGTAGACAATATACAAATATAATACATTGCTTACTTTTGTACAAAGGTATAAAATGTTGTTTTCCATGCAGCAGTGGCCATATATCACACTAAGTGAGGATGGCAGCTACGTTCTGGTCATTTTGGTGAAGGCCACATTTATCAGTAGCCTCCTTTCATACAGGAGTCACTCTGGGAGGATTATAAAACACTGATGCGGCCTCACCTTGTTAGACTCTGCTTTAGACTCTCTTTTCAATTTTGCTGGACGCTGCCTTTAACGCTGTATTGCTGTAAGTGACAATAAAGATCTCCAGAACAAATCCCGTGCCTCTGCGCCTGTTCTTCGTGCAACAGAACAGAAACAGGCAAGTGTCCATCGCCTGCTTGTTTCCATGGAGATGTTATTGCTCTGACTGGAATGTTCCATTACGTGGCATTTCATCTATCAATCCCCCTGTAGACAAACAAGTAACAGCACCAGGCGAAGTTACAGATAGGTCTGTGGAGAGGCAAGCCCACTTACAGTAAGAATGTTTTCCATTATATTTTTTGAACAATAAAAACATCTGTAAGTGAATGAATGCAAAATAGAGGAGTTCAATGCCATACTGAGGAACATTCCAGGCAAAGCAATAGCGTCTCCATGGAAACAGGTGGTGGAACGTTACATAGTGCACCTTTAAGTAAGATTAAAAAACTGCTTCACAAATTATTATTTACACAGCAAGAAAGTCCATGAGTTTAAACCCACGCAATAGCAAAACACTGCTCAATTTGTTCTTTACAAACGGCAATATGACACTAGCTTATCAGTGCAGAAGCTATATTACAATAACTTCTCAAAATTATTACAAGTATTGTTTAAAAAATTACCAAAAATTTACAAATAGCAAAAAAGCTTAACTATAATATTACCAGTGTGTGATTTCCGTGCGTAAATAAATAATAAATAATTTGTAAAAATATATTCAGGAGTATATAGTAGCAGTGCATGGCATGTTACAATCATCATCAGTATTATTTGTACAGGTCACTTTCTAGTAGAATTTTCAGTGCATCTATTGTTTCCTTTTGTTTTCTCTTCTTTTCTTTTTTTTTTTAAACCCAATACCCTCGTGTCAGATTATGGAGGTCAACAATGCCCATCCAATCTCGCTTTAGAAAGTAAAATTCTTATAAATATTTTCCAAAGACAGAAAAACGACATATTAAGGGTTAAACATAACTAAAAAAAAACAGCTATAGTGTTGGCACAATTATATAATACAAGGCTACAGTTATTAAGTCAACAGAATGTCCTCTACAAATAAAAAATCCTGTCTTTATATGGAGAAAACTTGCTAACTCAATATAAACATGTTCAGAAATTAGACATTTGGACTAATACTAATTGCAATCATACTAACTTTGTAAACAACTGTGTTTTTATATATTATATTAAATTAAAACATATAAACAATTCAACCCTTAATATATTCATCTTGGCAAGTCTATGGGAAAAATGCAATTGGAATTTTACTTTCAGAGCCACAACTTTTGCTTACACTTTTGAGTTACATTTGACACATTATTTCTGACCATATACAGTAGTTGTTCGCTCTCCGCTCACTTGCAGCCTAGCAGGTGGTGCTGTTGTCACTACACAGTCTGAATACAGGTATGGTTAAAGGGACAATTTTCCGCAAAAGGAACTTTGAATACCTTGCTGGATTTTGACTACTCTCCTTGAATATATCCATGCATGAAAAGTTAGGACTGTTGCCAAATCAATTAACAATTCAAACATATTATATCTTTTTAATGGTCAACCATCCTCAAAATGTCACCATAAAACAGGAACGAGATAGTGTAATCCCACATTTGTCCAGATGTGGTTCAGTGTGAAGAAGGTTTCAACGGTGGTTCAACATCTGGTCATCTGAACATTTAGGCTCCCATCCAGAAACCATTTTCAATTTGATGGTATTGGCTCGAGATACTAGGATTTATACTACTCTGAGTTAAATAAGTCCAGCCCCGAATAGAGGAGTTTTAGAGTGAAACTGCCCTGTTCTTGTTTACTAGCTAATATCATTATGGGTCGTTATGCTCCCGTTGTGTATTGGATGTCTCACTTACAGCATTGTTGAGCACCTGATTTGATTGACTTGCTGTCTCCTTATTCCAAAGGTTGAGGTCGCTTCTATAAACAGCTGGCAGATCAAACCTCCATTTCTGTTCAAAGAGCTTCCTTCACATCTGAAAAAAGAGCTTCTTTGAACAGAAATGGTGGAGTATATTATGAATCCTAGTGCCTGAAATTTAAAATGGCTTCTGGATGGGAGATGAAAGATCTTGATTGCAAAAACAGTGTCTAGATGACTACCAATGACACCTTCTCTACAAAGAACAGGGAGATGAAGCCCATGAATAGAAAAATCTTTTACATTTGAGTTCATTTATTTATGTGCAATGGACAATACTCAGTCAAGAACAATATTTGTACTCTGCAAACAGTGAAAGATTGACAATTCCCTCTGCAGTGTCAGATGGGAACGTGTTGGGAGTGTAATGAGCCGTGTTGATTGTTTGAAGAGAAATCTGTGCTCACAAGATGGCCGTGAGCTCTGGTACTAAGAATTTGTTAGAAAATGGGCCTTGTAAACTCTGACCTGAAAAATGTATAGTCTGTAAAATTGCATTTGTTGCAATTTCTTATGTAATAGATTTGAGCAGTTGATGGCTGAATAAGTTCTATGACCACTACTCTACAGTGTATTTGTTACAGCTCATGCCTTTTACTGACACTGTAAATTTAAAATGAGGTTTACTGGGATTATCCTGCTTTTGGGTTAGAATGTCAGTGGCAAAAAATGTCAATATTGTAATTATAATCACACTATCTCTCTATGTAGCACTTCAAATTTTATTATCTTGACATGCCTGCATTTGGTTTAAATAGACAACAAATCAAAGTACAAATCAGACAAATCTGCCAATTAGTTAGAAGGGATGTAGCCATGCATCTAAAAATCACTAAAAGCATGTGAACCCAACCGTTTGATTCAGACTGTGTTGTAACACTTAAGGAGGTTTTCCCCTGCTGCTGTCTGCTTACATTCTGTGCTTGTTTAAACTGTGCTTGTTTAAACACTCCTCCCCTTTAACTCTATGTCTGAGCCTCCGGTAGTGGCAGTCCTGGTTCCAGAGGTACACTTGTTACCGCGGTAACCCCATTCGTACCCCTACACAGTAAAGCTTTGGTCGCACTGTTTGTTGTAGATTCGGACCCGCTCCCTCCCGATATCGTCCCATTTAAATTCCAGTTTGCTCTTTGCCTCGGTATGGACACTCTTCTCCTCTCCACTGCTGCGGTCGTCATGCCAGTCGAACCACGTAAGCAAATTGACGGTAAACTCAGTCCAACCAGGCAGCAACCCGGACAGGAAATGACATCATCACTCTGCTCCGTGTGTGAATCCGGATTATAAAGGGGTGCGGCCGGGGCGTAGGCTTTTGACTGCGTTCCTACTCCAACCCACTGCGCAAAGGTTTGGTTGTTATTGGTCAATCGTGGCAAAGGAGGCAAAGTTGGAGGTCCATTTGAAATTGGGATGCGCCAACAATTAGTTCGTAGACAAGAAGAGGCGGAGGTAAGGAGGGGTGTAGCAGTTGGATTTGATTCTGCGGATTCTGGAGATTTTGTGCAGTCCATAGGCTCAATTTGAATGTTACTCTCTTCCTCTTCCTCATCTTCCTCGTCCAATCGCTCCAAAGAAACCATGTCCAATTCAACAGGTAAACTTGTATTCTCTCTGCTCACCTCTTCAGTTACTGCATTGCTTGCTACTGCTTCAAAACTCGAATCATTTTCTTCAATTTCTTCTTTAGTTTGTTCGTCATTTTGTTCCTTATCTTTCTCGCTTTGCAAAACAACTGTCCGGCTCAGCTCTGGCGTGCATGGGAGCGACCGACACCTCCTAGGTGGTGCTCTAACACCAGGAGATGGTCGGAATAGATGCGGAGAAAGACACGGATCTCTCAAAGCCGGCAAAGTAAATGTTAAACTTATCACAGATTTGCTTGGTGTGTCTAAAAGTTTGCATTTGCCTCCGTTTAAGTCCTGTCTTAGCGAGAATGGGTTGACTCGAGCCGGTGTTCCGACCAGAGGAGGGACGAGGAAGGACGGGGGCAGCACGTCCGACTGACTCCGGGCTAGACCCTGTTGTTGTTGTTGGATGCAGTTGACATGGTGACAGGGCGAGCTGCGGCGGCGGTACGGGCTCACGTCGTCAACTGCTGGCTCTGTAGAGAAAAAAATAGCAGTAATTATAGTTTTGATTTACATTTTAAGCAGTGATGTATGTAAGTCTATAATAACGAGTGCTTCACTAATTAAAGATGTCCGTGTCACATGAGTAGAGATTGACCAATATGTTTTTTTCATGGCCGATGCAGTTTGTTTGGAGGAACTTGATGGCCTGTAAGGTCTGCCAATATTTTTGGGCTGATATATAGGGCAGATTTTGATTATTTTCCCCATAATAACTGTAAAGCACACCTACATTTTTGTATAAGAAGCGCTTTATAACTAAAGATTGATTTGATATTCTGTAATTTGAATTTACTACAAACAGCACTTTTTACTATAAACCTGTAAGAGAGCAGTGTGGTCAGGTTTTGTGCAGTTATCTCTTCACAAATAAGTGTTCAAATAAAGCTTTATGGACCTCAGTTATCATTCCAAGTGCTAAACTGCAAATATAAACTCAAAAATGTTTTGTGTTTAATTTGTGGGTGTACTATGTGTGATTTTCCTTCGGAAAGTATGTGCATTATTACTGCCCCAAATCTGATAAGCAAATGAGGGTATTCAGCTACTGCGAAACTTTGCATGCATCTGCTCCAATGGGCTCTTGAATTGTTAACGTGTTGTTACAAGTTAACGTCTGCACCTACTTAAGGACATTGTCACATATCAGTTGGATTAAGAAGTGCCAGGAGGGAGCCGGTGAAAATATTGAACAGCAGGCTTAACACAAACAATGCAGATTGTTTTTTTATCTTACAAGGAATATGAGAACCTTAGGGGGATTCAGAATCGCTTTTACAAGCGAGTCCTGGCAACAAATTTAGTTACGGCAGATTTGACTTCTATCCAATAAGCTTTGCTGTTTTATGTATTTGTGTATTGTTTTAACAACTTTTTATTGCTAATTATTTAATGGAAACACTTTTTCTAAAAACATATAATTTTTTATTAGTATTACCGAGTGCAACGGTTTTGTCCTTCTCCTCCAGATTCATTCCCTCCAAAGAGAAAACGATGTCGCAGAAAGTGGGTCGCCTCTCCGCACTCATCTGAAGAATAGAGAACAGACAAAACAGACAGGACTCTAGAGTTATATAATTTTACTTTAACATTCAGAGACACTAGACTTCCACTCTAACGTAACATGGACATTTTCAAAACGATGTTGTGAATGAGATGGTTTGGTTTCTATATGTCTACAATAGTTTGAGTTTTTGTCTTTTAGGTCCTCACTGTTGTACTTTTTATAGTTTGCTCTTTATTTATGTTATACTGTTTTATTTTTGTTCTGTTAAACATAAAAATTATTTTAAATTACAAAAATAAAAATATTTAGAGATACAATTTCTCTCACATGTACTCACATTACAGCAGGTCACAGCCAGGCTGAAGAACGCAGAGGGACAGTCTCCAACCATGTTTTCAAAAGCCACAACATCAAGTCCAAAGTCCTATATTCACAGAGACATCACATAAATTGGACAGAACCAAAAATAAAGCCTAAATGTATAAAACTACAATGTTGGAGCTGGAGAACAGGTATGAATTCTATGGTGGAATTTGCAGATTTTGTGATCAGGTTTATGGTAAATATCTCTGGAATTACTGGGCCTATCCACATGAAACAAAAAACGCACAATGGCATTTTCTCTTTTTTCATAGCAATTTCAGAAAGGGATGCCATTTTTCATCCCCAAAAACATGATTCTTGTGAGATGAAAGAATTTAAGAATAACATGGTTTGTGGAGCTAATTCCAAAAAAAGTATTAGATTTAACATTTTTGGATACAGATTTTTGGTAAATCTCCTATAGAGCTGCCCTCCATATATTCTAGAAACATGAACACAATGCAACTTATAAAAAGGTGGGCCATTATGACAAAAATGAACTGGTCAATATTCTCTAAGAATCTCCCAAAAACAATTCTAATTATTTATCTGTCTCTTCTTGTCTGCAAAGTAGTTATTTATACAGTGATATCTATATTTGAATGTGTCATACCTCCGTCCTTGGTAAGAAGTCAGGGTCAGCTTCAATTCTGGCAATAATCTCACACAAAATGATGCCATAAGCAAACACGTCCACCTGAACAGGAACAAGTTAAATATCATTTTACGTTGACCTTGTACACAGTTCCATGGAATAGATGTAACAGAAAAACAGCAGCATTCATTGCAGACTGTAATTGTTTTTGTATTTACCTTCTCATCATAAAGCTCTCCTCTCAGAACTTCTGGGGCCATCCAGTAGGGGGAGCCAACAATGGCAAGAGGTTGCTTCTTCACACCATCACTACAAAACCACGATCAACAACAGTAATTACTAGTCCTTTTGATATACACAGAATTATAAAGAAGAGAATAAAGAAATCAATTTTATTCTCTGGCAAAGCACCACGTGAGCTGAGTGGTCCTCTGTGGCTTTTGTTTTATTGTTGCTGTTTTTTTTTCCTTATTACTTTTATTTTGCATATATGATAGTCTACGTCTTTTTGTGGTTCTTGTTTGATTTTACAGTTTGTTTGTTTTTATTTCTTAATGGAGCTCAGTGGAGTTGATAGAAAATCTTTAATTTCATATGAACTACTATGCAGCACTTTGGAATGTGATATAAAGTGGATTTTGAATCTTCCCCATTCTCTCCATGTCACTGACCTGTAGTCTGGGATCTTCTCTGCAAGTCCGAAGTCTCCAACCACAGCAGTGAACAGCCCACTGTCACAACGCACCAGGCAGTTCTACAAGTATAAGTATAAGTATGTGCATGAATACACTTCAGAATCTTTTGTGTCAGCTTCTTTTAAGCTACTGAATATTATATACAGCAGTTGGATTCTGGACCTCATTGTTGTTGATGGAATTGTTATCAATTGGGCTTTTGTTTTTTTGTTTTCTGCATTTATAGGTTTGCTGTTCTATTGCACAGTGATAATGGCAGAATAAATGGAATGCCCAAGACAAATTTCTCACAAGTGGGACAAAAAAGTTGAACTCTAACCATCAAGAATGAAACAAGTCTAAAACAGCCTGTTTCATTATGATTAAAGAGGGGGTATTTTACTTTTATGGGGTATTAGCTGTTGACACATACCGTAACGCCATGTTTTGATAATGCTATATTCGCTGTAAACAACATATTTATGTATTTTACAAGTTTCACTTTTGTTTTTGAGTCCCCCTTCCTTTTGCTGTCCGCCACTCCCCCTTCAGAGCACTATCACAACACTATCAGTGTGCATCCCCGTAATGAAACTACTGCACATCACATCAGGTTTGTCAGGTTGTTGTGTCCCGTTTTGTATCATGTTTTTGTATATTTATGGACAATTGTCACATGGGAGCATGGGTGACGAAGGCTTGTGGGCTGATCATTGCACAGAATCTTACAGCTAACCGTAAGCAGGGATTGAATAGGACCCAGGAGAGATATCTAAAATACTCAAACATGCATGGATGACATCCAAACCCTCTTCCGGCATGTTTTTGATGAGAACAACATAACATGGTAGAAAGCTAAAAGGAAAAAAAAATGCTTAATACCCCTCTTTAAACATTATAAGCAGCTGTTACTGCTGTATATTGTTTGCAAAGGTTTTACAAGAGGAAGAAATAGGATAGAAACATTCAACAAATCATCTGAGACGGCGTGTGAACATACAACACACAGTCCAGTAAGTAGCCCTGCACATATATAGCTTATTTCATCATTAACAAGGATACATCTCCTCATAGGAATCCCTCTCTCCACTCTCTGCGTTACTTCTCTCTTCTTTCTACCTCTCCCCTTTCTTCTACCTCCTTGGAACCTCCAAGGTGAGGTTGTCGTAGTTGGGAATATTCTTTTGTTGTGTAAATATAGCTGCCCTCTCTGACCGCTCTCCCCTTTCTCCATCTCTCTCCTCTCTCCATCTCTCCCCTCTCACCCCTCTCTCTGTCACCCCTCTCTCCATCTCTCCCCTCTCTCCATCTCTCCCCTCTCACCCCTCTCTCTATGTCACCCCTCTCTCCATCTCTCCCCTCTCTCCATCTCTCCCCTCTCACCCCTCTCTCCATGTCACCCCTCTCTCCATCTCTCCCCTCTCTCCATCTCTGTCCTCTCTCCCTGTCTCCCTCTCTCTGTTCTTACCTTGGAGGTCAGCTCTGTGGAATATCCCTTTACTATGTAGATCCTGTAGGCCTCTCTCCCCCTCCTCCCTTCCACCCTCTCTCCCCATCCCCCTCTCTCTCTCTCGCTCTCCCTCTTCCTCTCTGTTCTTACCTTAGAGGTGAGATCTCTGTGAAATATCCCTTTGCTGTGTAGATACTGAAGTCCACGTGCGATGTCCAGAGACAGGCCAATCCTCACGCTCCACGACAGGTACAGATCACTGTCCAACAACTGCTCCAGGTTCCCGCCGTTTATGTACTGCACCACAGGAAAACACAGAGTTATATTAAGTACCTATATCAGATTTTTTGTGTATAAATGTATTTCAGCAAAATTTGTCTTGCCCCATTACAGATATATTATATAAGCAGCTCTTGAGCTCAAAATGAGACCAATGATTGCTGTCTTCTTCTAATTATAAACTGTTTTATTGTCTGAAAAAAGGAAGTAACACTGGCGTGCTGTTTGCTTTCTATTTTTTGTTACCAATACAGTACATGTCAAAACTCCACTCGGGTCTCTGAAAGTTGCAAAAAGCGCTTATAAATTCATCACTATGAAGAATTAGGATGTTCGTAATGGATAAGTTAACTCAGGAATACCTTTAGACCACTGCAAACTGTTTAAAATGAACTAGGTATGTTTTTTTTCATGTTTTTAAAACTTTAAAAATCAAGTATAGCACCTTCAAGGCTGTAGTCAACTAAAGACATTTTTGGTCAGTTAAACTCATAATTAATTAAAATGGAACGCTGCACTGTTCACACAATTATTAGGATATCACGCAAAAATAAATGTATAATACTTTTAATATAATACCTCCCATTCTGTGTAAAAGCTGCTAACCCTGTAGTGTTGACCTCTACAAACATGTTCTGAAAAGTATCGGATTATTAATTTAGTTTAACAATAAAAACCATAATCACAAGATATTTTTCCAAAATTACATTTATACATTTTTCCCTGTATTTCGCACAGCACTTACTAACACAGAGTAAATTTTGAACAAAAGCTCATATATAACATATAGGAGACACGTCTTCATAAAATATTAACAATAGATGTAATGATACTGGGACATGTAGAGAGACAGTAGCATCATGAATCATTTATGTTTTCAGACTCCAAAACGCAGCTGTCCGGGTTTGACTGTCTCTAGACGTTACCATGGAAACCACCCCTCGGCAGACAGCACGTCGATGGACTGATAATAAAAATAAAAGATTTAAAATGAGAAAGATACGTACCTCTGTGAGAGCATGGAGCTGGCCTTCGTGAACACAGACGCCCAGAAACCTGAAAATATGATGATTATTGTTATGAAATAAGAAATAGGTCAAATACACCCATGTAACTGCAAAATGATAATGCATATTCCATATTATAAGGTTTCAGGCCAGTAGTGATAATTATGATCGTTCAGTAAATGACAGATGGAACAATAAGAAGAGGGGTCAACATCTATGATGTGTACCTTTAAGCTGGTGGAACTTTTTTTTTTTTTTTTGCAATATAACAAGATTTGAGCTGTAGAAGGTGCATATATTTACCCACCCTGGCATGTAGTATTTAGTTGATATGATGACATAAGTGGTTTACCTGAGAATGTTTGGGTGGCAGAGTCGATTCATGAGCTGCACTTCTCGCAGCATGTTGGCTTTGTTAGAGGCCAGAGTGTTCATCTTCAGAGCCATCACTTGCCCTGTAATCCTGTGCTGCACCTGTAAGATACAAATAGGCAAATGTTTAGTAAGAATAAAGTAACTTTCACTAATATAATTAGTTCACAATAACAAAGTAATCCATGTTTATATGTTTGACTGATCTGTCTTCTAGAATATTTGACCATTAAATCACATTATGATAGTTATTGATTGTCTTTTTGCCACATCAATCAGACTCCATTCAAGATGCTTTTGTCACAAAGGAGAGGCAACATATATCAGTATCATTTAGAATTTGTTGACATTGCTTTACTTTCATTCACGGATATTTGAGTAATAGGCTGAACTACTTTAAAAAGAGGATATGTACCCTGTGCTGTTAAGGTTTAACAAAATAACTACAATCACAACTGACACTGGGAGCGTTAACCTCCATATAGAGGGCACATACACAATATTTCCTAATTGTGAGTGTATGGAAAGGCCATGCCTCATGTGAAAGCTCAGAACCTCCATAATTCAGTCAATGAGCTGCACTAGCACTGATCAATGATTGGCTGCGGGTGCTGGGATTTACGGTTTTAGATGTATAGAAACAGGAAACCTACATGATCAAATAATGCTTATGAAATTGAAATAAAAACTACCGGTATATACCGTCCCTTTAACCACTTTTTCATACATATGTTTTATAATATGATATGCCAAAACAAAGCTACATCAGCTAAAAGGATCTTATCACTGTTACAGTAGCATAGCCCCATTGCACACAGCCCCTGTCTTTGACCCTGCAGCCTTGTTTCCACCCCTGATACTTGGAGAGTGGGATAGACAGGTCACTGACAGAGCTCTGAAGCTCTGTCAGTGACCTGTCTATCCCACTCTCCAAGCTGTCTGGATCAGCCCCAGTTCAGATATAGTTCGCCTATAGTTCTGCTGTAGTGCTTCCGTGGTCCTGCTGTAGTCCCTCAGTTCAGTGTAGAGTCCAGGAGTATTAATAGAGCTCTAATAGGATTTCTGGATTTCCCATCACCGCTACTGATCTGCTCAAATCCACCACCATGACACTTACACTGTCACGAAATACAAACTAGACCACACTCTAGACCTGGTTTAGAATTTTCAGAACTAAACAAATCCACCTGTGTACCTTCCAGCACTCAGACCTCACAGCAAGAAGGTTTCAGGTTCGATTTAAGGGTTGCGCAGGTCTTTCTCTGCAGAGTTGTCATGTTTCTCCCTGTGTCTGGGTGGGTTTCGCATGGGCACTCTGGTTTCCGCCATAAACTCCAAACATGCACCATAGGCGTCCACTGCTCCTGACAGGTTGCACCAGCAGCATTGAAGGATTCTCAAATGCAGAAGACACACAACCTTAACCTTTAACTTAGTTTCAGTGCCACTACAACGACTGCAAGACTTATCTCAACGGAATCTGAGTTGTATTCGCAAATTGCTGCGACTTCAAATTCCTCTGTAAACAACAAAATATCTAAGTTTATTCTGTATAAAACTTGTTAACCCTGCCATTTTTAAGCTTCTATAAACATCTGAAATTAATCTTGTATTAGCTTAGCAGTTAAGACTTCATTCTTCTCTCAAATGTTAATGCTCCTGAATGTGTTTTTAAAATATTAGATTAAAAGATATTTTTCCCAAATTATTTAGTCTTAACCTGGTTTCTGGTCTATACAAATAGGCACGGAGTCTTTATTGTGGTATCTACTGTGCTATTGTGGGGCTTCCATCTACAATTGCGTTCATATTGCAATATAAATCATACAAAAAAAATTAATAATACAAGTTGGTACGTTCAAAATGTAATGGCAGTCGTGAAAAATGTTGAGCCTCTAATGAACTTATGCATGTTGAGAAGGATTTTCCAACATTCCAAAGATTTTAAGTCATTTTACTGGATTTGATGCTGCATTCAATCTTTGCTGTATGTGTTATCATCTACGTACAAAATAATGTTGCTAAGCATTATCTAGTAACATGCCAACCGTGCCAAAGCATCTCAAACTTGCCCCTTTAAAACAATGGCCCATCCCTTTAAATACTTTGTGAATGTGTGCATTTGGGGAGTGAAACTTTGATAAGATCTTTAGGAATGTGCTACACTGAATTCCCTTTGAACTCAGTCAATCATTCAACATCGACAATGGCATTTCTACATAAGTCCATCCGTAAGCCACAATTCCCCAATTTAATGTGCTGAAAATACAGAAAATAAATGATAATATTAAAACTACATTAACCGTAAACCCAAAAAAACTATTCTAAATGTGAAATATTGTTAAAAACATGAACTACATGAAATAAATAGAATGAAAAGTTTATCTAAACAGTAACATCTCATTTGTCTGTGACTGTTAAAAGTTTTTCCAGGCTGAACTGTCTGTAGTCACTTTGAATTACTTTGTGTACGAATAGTGCTCTACAAATAAACATGCCTTAGCTGTTCTCCCCTTCTCTGGACTAAAGGGCCTCCCATGTTCATGTGTGTAACAGTAATCTGCTTATTCTGCACAGGTCCTGACCCCACTCTCACAACACAACCTGACCCACTCACAACAATACATAAACAATACATACATAGAACCAAAACACCAAAGTATAACATAAACAACTTGGCCATCATGTCCAAGGCTTTTGTAAGAAGAAATCAACATTACAGTTGTTATCGGTAAAACAACATTTGATCTGAACATGTTTTGTTTCTGGCTACACAGAGGTTATTTTTATAAAATTTGAATACAAATTCTACAAACCTCCCATTTAAATAAAATATAGATTTTACTAGAAGCAAAAATGATGTTGATTTATTCATGATTAAAGACATTTTACATAAGTTCAGTAAGATTAGTAGCAGAAAGAGCTGCTCGCTTTGGCTTACCAGGTCCTATGACAAAAAGCAGTTAGCAATAAACCAAAAAGAGCTTTTTATTATTTTTCTCAATATATTACAGTTACTGGCATTCCAGGTTTAGCTGTGATTGTATTGATGATTTCAAACCAGTAGGAGCACATGTTACAGCTAATGGGCCTACCTTTAAATTGTGCTCAATACAGCGAGTAGATCAATTAACCTGTGTATGTTCAGACCACACTGTCTCACCTCTTCGTGCAGCCTCCTCCAGCTATACTTAAAAGGATTGACTTTTTGACTCTCTAAACGTGGCGCTTCTGCAGACTAAACCTTTTAAGTCCTGGTTTAGTCCTGGTGTAGTACTTAGACATGTTACACCAGGACAATGAGCAGTGAGATAATTTGCTCCTATTTGGGTCAGCCCAACTTGACACATAATTCATAAATCCACGTACCTTGAAGACCTCAGAGAAGAATCCCGATCCTATTTTCTCGCAGAAGAAGTCATCGATCCGTGCCAGACTGGACACAGCGCTCCTCAGGGCTCTGTAGGACGAAGGCCGAATTCGGTTTGGAGCGTGGATACTGTGAAGAGGAAGCTCATCTGGCCCCATGTGGCCCTCCTCCGGGTCACAGAAGCAGCATTCATTACGGTAGTCCATTCTGCCAGGGCTATACCAGGACTACCACTATGCAATTTGTTTATTCTCAGACAAAAATCCAAAAGGTTAGGGTTTAGTAGTCCTTTTAAAACTAGTGATGGCGACTAGGAGCATCATTGTGCCAAAAAATGCCACCAAAATTAACAATTATGTAGAAGACAATCCACTTGGCAGACAGCAGCATTTTCAGCACTACTGGGACTATACCAGAAATACCACTAAGCAATTTGTCTAAGCTTAGCCAAAATTTCAAAAAACTTTGGGATTAGTAGTCCTTTTAAAATTGGTGGTAGAGGATAGGAGCATCATTTTGCCAAAAGATATTGAAAAATATCCTCTTAGCAGACTGTAGCAACCAAACCTAAACTAAAATGCACTTCCATTCTCCACAAAAATCTATGCATTATGTAGTAGTCGTGTTAAAAGTGATTTTAGTGGTAATGGTTATCATTGTGCTAAAAAACTATATTGTTAAATTGTGAGTTGAAAAATAAAGTATACATGAAAATCAGACACATCAGATGAAGCCAGAAAAGACTGAAATTAACTTCTTGTATTTGTAAATAGCAAAAGTTAAGCTTGGGTAGTCCTGTTAAAACTGGTAATGGTGGGTGTGGTCAACCAAAATAGCTCCACCAAAATTATTGAAATAAAAAATCCAGCATTAAACCAAATCCGCCATTTTGTAAATGTAGATTCTTCTCCTTGAAGATAAATGAACCAAAATATAAATCCATAGTCAGGCCCCAACAGGGTTTAAATTAGACTTGAAAAAACACTTCTCTTGGACTGATGGTTTAGTCTTGGCCCGTGTCTCCACGTGTCATTGGTTTGGGTGGTGGTGAGGAGTCTATGCCGTCAGCTGACATCATTAGCCTGTATAAAAGTACAAAATAAGAATGTTGTGATGGCATGTTCAAATAAGACATAACGCAGCTAAGGCAGGGGGTGTGGCTCTAACAAAATACCAACTTAAAGCTTGAGCTTTACGGCTGATAGCCTATACACTAAAAAGTGCAAACATCCTACTGATATATCAGTCAACTGATATATTGGTCTCTATTTCTATAATTCATTTAAGAGATAACAGCAGTGTTTCCCACAGGTCAATATGAGACTATGGTAGCACAGGAATTCTTTATTTGAATATTTTAATACCAATGGGGAAAAAAAGATCACAATCTTATTTTCTACCAATATGTTTACTCTCTGTCCTCTGTACATGTTCAGACGATTTCAGTCAGGACATATCTTCAGCTATGCAATAATTACAGTAATTCTAATGGGCTTATGTGTATGCTACAGTAATTTCTCTGAAAAAAAATCTGTCCTGCTTCACTGACACTCGGATCGGGAGATCTCACATACACTACATGCACATAGCACATCATATTCAAGTGAGGTACTCCTGGCTCCTTGGCACGTAAAAATTAATCAAACCTTATGATCACATAAAAAAAATACATGTTTTTGTAATTAAGAATAAATCTGCATCAATTGTTATCAGTAAACAGCTTGGGGCCACAGTTAAGTCATATAAAATTTTAAATAAAAACCATACATACCGTCCCTTTAAGTAAGTAAGTTAAGTGATCTTATTTAACAATAATAACACATTTACTCAACATCTATAGAAAATATATAAATATTAAATAAAACCAAGAGTAATGATTTAATGCCTTAGATGTATCATACCCTCCCTACGCTTGTCAGATCTTCTCATAGTCTGGCCGCTGCCACAGAAAAGGCTCTGTCACCTCTGGCCTTGAGCCTGGGTGTAGAGGTTTATTGCCAGGGTCTTGTTCTTGTCATTGAGCTGACTCCTTAGGACTTGCCTTACTCGTCTGAGGTATTTGGCTGTGGCTGCTTCCCTTGTTGCCTCTTCAAGGTTGCATTGTTTTATGGGATACCAAGGTTCTTGTAACTGTCCTCAATTTCTACCATTGTTCCTTCTGTGAGGTCCAACTACACTTCAAACAACACTCCACTCTGTGTGTGCTGTAGGTCGTGGTGTGGATCAGTCGATGTCTCACTCTGATGTCATCCATTTACATCTACACAGGCCCAGCTACTTATCTCTCTAGCGAATACTATATATTTGTAGCAGGTGAAAAAACTGAAGCAACTGCGATGAAAAAACAAAACAACAAACATATGGTGTGCCTATAAATAAATCAACAGATTGTCTCCTTTGCGTTCAAGCTCCTGCAGATTTTAATAACACGGTCATTTAATCACGTCTCAAATAAATGTATAACCAAAATACAAATAGAATAAGGGTGCATCGTTAATATATGCACTGATATTATCTCGCAAGTCGTAATATTGTAGCTCGGAGATGTCGAGTTGTGCATTGGTTATAACGGGAGCTGTCAGTACCAGGCAGCAGCGGGCCACGGCACAAGCGCAAGCCGAAAACCTCACCTCTCACGGCGGCCTGGAGGAGATGGGTGGCTCGCTGTTGTTTCTGGTGGTCACTTAAAACCACAAAAATGTCGATGTTGAGGTTCGCGTCCGCTCTTGATAATCCGGTCCCGATTCCCCCGGCCGCTCGTCGGGATGTCCACCATAACCACCCAGACACGAGTCAAGGCGCACGTGAAGGCGGTAACTGCTTCCGGTTTGTATTTCAAAATAAAACCTGATAAACATCTAGCAAAAAGGTGAACAAATGCAAAATATTTATAAAAGGAATAAAATAAGTCTATATATTTATTAAAAAAAATTGTATGGACTCATGTATATCCTCGTTTGTAGTAGTATAGTATAAATCAGTTGGGGTGAGCTGCAGCAGACCTTAAACTAAATCACTGTGCTTACTTAGTCAATTATAGATTTATTCATTTATTTAGAAGTTAGTGCAATCAGTAGGTTACAAGTACATTTCCCCAAAGCATTTTTGTAAAAGTCATTGTCTTAGGAACCCATTGATACAGTATGTGCACAGCATACATGAAGAGATAACAGATAGACAGACAGCTGTTGAGAGAAACAAAGCCTATTGAAAAATGTTTGAAAGCTTCTGTGTTTATGTGAAAACAAGTGTAGGTCAAATATTGATTGGCCTGGGCTAAATAGACCAAGTGCTAATGATAGGCCATGCAATATGCTGCTTACATAAGTTAATGTTTCATAGTTCTTATGTAGTGGTCTTTGTAAATGAATCCTTATAACATCAGCTTGCTATGTGGCTAGAGGTGAAATCTGTCAGTTGGGAATTTTTCTTAAAAATGAGAAACTTCACATAAGATGAGGCCTATATTAGTTTAGAAGTTATCAATACAAGCTTCAGCGACAGTAGCTCAGTTGGTAGAGTGTGTCATTGGTTGAGCGGTCAGATCCACTGATCCATAGGTTGGCGGTGCGATTTTAGCAAGACACTTAACCCAACTCGCCCTCAGTGTCTGCGTACACTGGTGTATGAATGGGTGAGTGGTTCCTTGTTGTAAAGCGCTTTGAGCATGTGACCATTAACCATTCAGCACCAAAACATGTCATGTTTAACTTTTCATATATATATATATATATATATATATATATATATATATATATATATATATATATATATATATTACGTTTTTATTGTATTTTTTATTTTATTAAGACTTTTATTTTTCAAGCGTGGCCCGGTATATCCTCTTTGCTCATCTCTCACTTGACGCACGTGCGCTAAAACCCAGCGCGCGGCTGCGATTGGCTCGTGAGGAGGCAAGTCTGGAATAAAACAGCTGATCTGAGTTCAGCCTTTTCCATTTCAACCAGAGATAAAGAAATAACATTATCACAATGTTAACCGACCTTAGATCAGGACTGAGCCGGAAATGGAGAATCAACAATGACACACATTTTAGAAAATGTCAAATTTACAATAAAAATACAAAAAAAAATTGAACAAATGAAAGGAATAGGATGAGAATGATGGGGCAGGGTTTAATTAAAATAAAGCTAAAAATATTTGAGGAATGCTGACGCTCAAAATGGGAATGATAAATAAATTAATAATTGGAGAGAGAGAGAGCGAGAGAGAGAGAGAGAGAGAGAGAGAGAGAGAGAGAGAGAGAGAGAGAGAGAGAGAGAGAGAGAGAGAGAGGCCATCTTTTTCCTGTTCGCGTTGGAGGAAGTGATGGTGGAGCTTTTTAATTATTAATTTATTTTATTCCTTCATCCGTGGGCTATGCAGAGTCAGCAAATCAATATGGGGGGAGTGTATAAAAAATAAATTTAAATACCAAAAAACGTAAAATAGTAATTGTTTTGTTACAACATTGGTTTTGTCTTTTATTATTATTAATGTTATTTACAGGTTTACACCAGTATAAAACCTGCATAAGGTTAAAATGACTCATATTGAGTAATAGTGGGATGACATCATCAAGATTTCATGTGGGCAAGCAATGTTTTGAACCTCACACATGACACATTTTGCACATAACCATAATCATTCGTGTATTTTTCTGAGTTACCATCTTTAACTTTTGATTCATTACATTTTTGCATATAGCACAGAAAATGTTTGATTACCCAGAAGATATGCACCCAAATATACTTCTGAGTTTCAGATTACATGTGTGGTAATGGCTGGTGGACTCAGGATTAAAAAAATTAACAAGGTTTATTGCAAAAAAATAAAATAAAAATGCAAGAACTGGGTGTGAGAGCTGGGTCACAGGCTGTGGTGATCTGTAGGTCCAAAAACAGGATCATGGAGGATACACTGGAGGACTGAAGATACTTGGAATATAACCTGACGATCTGGCCCGGTGTGGAGAAATGAGCAGGGTCTTTTCACTCCAGAGGTTGTAGCTTGATTGCTGATCGGCTGCAGGTGTCTAGTGGGTGGTGTCAGATTCTGTGCCCAGCTCCAGGCCCAGACACAGAAGGGAAGGGGGGAGACAGCACGGAAAAACATGGAAAAACAGGAATCCTGACAACATGACAACATTCTATAGGCCAATAATATTTAATACAGATGGGGATAAAGCTCTAGGTTGGATCTAGTCACCAATCAAAATGATCAGGTTCAACATTTGTCAATTTTCCTTTTAAATATCTGTCATGAAAGTACAGTGTAATCAAAACTGGCTCTTACCCATATGACATCGTTACATCCTAGAATTTAAAATCCACTAAAAAATAAAAGTAAAAGGAATGAGAAAACTAGGTTTATTTTGCAATTTATTTCATTTTAAATAATATACAATAGAGTAAGAAAAGTCCATAATTGCTGCTTTCGTGGTCCCAGAAATACATAAATTAGGTTTCGTGTAGGATTTTATTCTAATTTATTTCAACATAACACAAAACATTTCAGTAGCATTTCAATAGATGTTCCCAGATTAAAGGTCACTTCATTTTGGGGTATTGTGTTGCCAGATTACATCATGCAGAGATTTCAAGCGAGCAAGCAATATTTTCTTTTTGACTCATACTTTATTATGTCACTGTTGTTATAGATGAGATTATGTCAGTTTTGTGGATCAGAAAGTGTGAGAAAATGTTAAACTAATCTGAACTGAAAGCATCACAGTTACTTTTATTTTCAATTTCTTTTATCGAGGCCAAAGTGAAAAAAGTGTGGTCACATGTATATGATTCAAATAATACAGAATATAGTAAATAGTTTTAGTTAATGCTGTTATATTTCTCGTTCAATGCAGGCTGATCCAAAAAAATGAAACTCAAAATTCACAAAAACAAGGGCATTAAAATCTAATACAGAAAAGTGGAAAATGTGAGCGATGAGTAACAAAGCAACTTCTTGGGACTTTACTTTGACTTGAAAAACCTGTTCTGTCTCTCATAGATAGTGATAGATGTTTTGCCTTCTATTTCCTGGTTAACTGTAAATGTCTGTATCAAGCACAAAACAGGAAACAGAACAAACATGTTTTTAATGGTTTCTTCATCCAAAACCATACTTCTACTGACTTTTGTGATTGTATCATAGAAGTGAACTGAGGAAGTGTAACATCACCCATAGCATTTGACTACAGCCAAATGAATCCAATCTTTGTTCAGCTGAAGTTGTTTTGAATGTACTGTATCAATAAACCTGAATTGAATGAGTAAGCATACCCTCATCAGACCTCACAATACCCCGTTTTACCCTTTAACATCATCAGGTGGTAATCAATGAATTGCTTTCCTTTTCTCTATCCTCTCCTCCTATTGGTCAACCTCTTGTCTTGCACTGGTTGAGTAACAGATGGATTTAACCAGTGAAAGTAAAGCTGCAGAATGGTCCATACTTTAACCTGCTTTGTGAGGATGATGAGTTCTCCCTGGAACAAAAAAAATAAAAATAAAAAATAAATAAATAAATAAATAAATAAATAAATAAATAAATAAATAAATAAATAAATAAATAAATAAATAAATAAATAAATAAATAAATAAATAAATAAATAAATAAATAAATAAATAAAGTGAATGAATAATACACAATGCTGTAAAGCTTATGAAGCCCATGAATAGAAAATAAGGCAACACTATTACAATTAAACTGTTATTGGGTTAAAATAGCTTATTAACCAGTTGTGTCTGGGTAAAAAAAAGTTGTATGTGATGTATTGTACCATGTTGGAATTTATACACAGGAGCTGGTTTGGTGGAGGTTGACAGTGGAATTCTTGAGCCATGACGACTGCAAAAAACAGAAATTGTTAGGTCTTTGGTTTCTTTTAAGACAAATTATTATTATAGGTATATATGTATGTAGCCTTAGCTGATAAGACAATCAACAACTTATAAGCATAATTATGAAACACCAATGTTGTAAAAGGCACTGGTTATTTTTAATAATTAACATTACACATGTAAATGAACCTTATTTTGGGACCCAGGTCTACACTAAATCAAATGATGTAAAATACAACAAAAGCAAATGATAAAACCTCTTCTAATGCTAGTCACATATAAATGGTAATTGCTGTGTTTCAGTAATGACATCACAACATTCTGTAGGCCAAGATGATTTAATACAGATGTGGCAGCTAAAATGAATTAGCAGATTTTTATTGTAATGAAAAAAGGTAATGGTCAAAAATGGAAATAATGAGATTCAAAGTTTAATTTAGTTCTGAGGATGGTGTTATAAACAGCAGATAACTCCTCTCTTCGGACAGATATAAGGCAGTGTCCAAAAGCAATCTGACCAGAACTGAAGGGCCGCTTGGAGCAGTGAAACGTCTTTCTTTTATTATGGCAAATTGATGTAATTAACAGGAAAAACTGGCTCCCGTTTCTAGAATCTGACAACCACCAATTTGTGGAGAACCAGGTTTTATTATGGTTCCTGTTACTGGAAAAAACAAGCTAAAAATAGACATCACACTCTTATCAGGATTCATATATGTTGTGCATGTGGTAGAACAGGTTTACCTGTGGCTGAAGGTTATTAGTTCGTTCATCGACTCAATCTTTCTTGGTGCATTAAAATATTGGACAGTAGGATGTCGAGGGGCAGGGCGGTTGTGTACTGGATCACTAAAGCTGTAAAAGCAGAAAAAGTGAAAGTTTTAGTTACATTACATGTTTTTCTCAAAGTCTATGTAGTAACAGAATATCACTTGCACCATTTTAATTCACAGCCCTGGATTATCTGCTGCATTTTGTTAAAGTCTAGAGACTGAATGACTTTTTTACACAAAATACTAGCTAACAGAAGATTTGGCCTTCCAAGCCAGTTCTGAACCAGGTCTATTACAGACTTGAATCTAGGTCTAAATCATTGGGCAAATCAAAATAGGCAACAATTAGACTATACATAAAGCAAACACTAGTTGTACATGTACTACAGTTTAAGAACCACTAGACATACTACCAGTACTATTAAGATACAATAAGAGAACCTTTATTTGTACCATAATGGGAATATTCCACTGTTGCAATGCAAAGCACAATACAATAAAGAGAAATAATAACTATTATAGACTTAATTTAAAACATTTAACTAGAATATCCTTTAGTTAAAATACAAAATACATCAACTTACTACTTTTACTCCTACTATACCATTATCACCGTAAAAGGGGAGTTAGGAAAGTACAGTGAAAAAAGAAAGAAAATTAAATAAATAAATAAAAAATCCATAGACTTACTCAGTCTTTTTGTCTCTCATTTTTGTCTGGATAACAAGTGGATAAAGGTAGAATGAAAGTATGGCTCACATACTAGCAAGTGTGTGTGTGTGTGGGGTGTGTGTGTGGGGTGTGTGTGTGTGGGTGGGGGGGACCTTAAGAGGACCTGCCCCCTGCCACTCCTGGCTGCTGGGTTCTGCCAGTGAAGTGTGAGTGTCTCGGTCTCTCTGTAGCTTTTGTAACTTTAACTTTGTAAATTGAGACACTTATAATCCTCGATTCAGTTCTGAGACTGCTTTGTTTTGAGTTATTGTAATTTCTGTACTTTAGTTTTGTTGGCTGTATTACTTTTAGTTCTAAATTTATCTACTCTGCCTTGGCCTCTTTTTTTTTACAGTAAGATTTCTTTTAAACAAATTTAGTTTTACAATTTTCCCTCTTCTGACAGGATATACCATAACCAGGTGATGTCCCAACTCCAGAAAGTTACAGTGTGGCTTTAACTATATTACTCTATTGCATTGCTTTATGTTGCTTTATTTTTGGCAAAAAATGTACATATGCTTATCTTTGTCACTAATATACTTTGTGTGTTCTAATGTTATTTCTACATCAAAAACTTTTGGGGTGTTTATTTCTTTTGTGTGTATTTGAGAAACCCTCATACTCAGAATTGTGTATTATTATTGAATCCTTTATTGATCACCACACATGGAATTGCACAATACACACAACAGGTCATAAAAAGGTTACATCAGGAATTGGTTGAGAGTCTGAATGGGAAAGAAAAGATGTTTATGAATCTAACAGACTTGGATATGATGGACATGTAGCGCCTCCCGGTGGGCATAAGTGTGGACAGGTGTGGGTTGATTCTTCTTGATCACTGTGTCTATAGAAGGAAGCGTATGGCCTATGACTTTAGATGATTTATTTACAATAAGCTGGAATTTGAGGATGTGGATGGCCACGCCTATCCAGATCCCAAAACACAGTTTCACCTCATAAGGTTCAGGTTTATGTTTTTAAAGTCTACATTTTATGATAAAACTAGCAGCATTTATTGTATTTAATCTCATTTACACTGTTTCAATTGTGGTGGCCCGTGCTCTGAAATCTGGTAATTTCATTTTCTATACATATAGCCTACAATATTGCAGAATTACAGCTGAATTTTGCAACTTCATGTTCTTTTCCTAGAACAAAAAATAGGAGGTTTGAGTGAATAAATAATGCAAACGTATTTATTGTCATCTATATTTGTGAAGAAGCAAATCAATGATTCCGACCAGACAAAAAATATGCAAAAATAAAATTATATTAATTTAAAACAGCCTAAAATTAAAGGTGCACTATGTAACTCTTCTGGTGGAGGGTTAACCTCCTGCTTGTCTCCATGGAGTTGTTTCTTTGCCTGCATGTTACACATATGGCATCAAACTTATTGTTCTACAGCTGTTTTATTGCAAAACAATCTATTGAAAAACGTGCATTCTTACTGTAAGTCACTTCTCCACAGATCTGACCTGTAGCATGGTCTAGTGGTGTCACTTCCTCCTCTCCATGGAGATAGATAAGTTTAAAGCCATTTTGAGAAGACAGGGGCAAAACAATAACATCTCCATAGAGACAACTAGGTGGCAATATCAGAAAAGTTACCTATAGTGCACCGTCAAGGGATCATTTGTGCAAGAAATCAGTCAAAATTAGAAAAAAACGACACCTAGTCTTTGTTATACTTAATTGGGGGTATGTAGCTAATAATTATTATAGAATATGAAGAAATCAAAGTACTCTGTCCAATTCCTCTAATTAAAAAATAATAATTTTGTGTTTCACTTACTGAGCCCTGAACATTCCTGCTATGATGAGGAGTCCAGACAAAAGTCTAGAGTTGATAGGATTTTTCTGCCTCAGACTTGCTTCACTGTTCCTGTAAAGGAAATACTGATTAAGCATCAGTCACTGAAGCAGACAAGGTGGGGGTCTGTTGTCCTGGGTCCTGTGGGCTTAGGACACTATTACTGATTTATATTAGAGGAGAACCTATTTGAGGCTTCTTGGCTTCTAGGCTTCCTCTCTGTTGCTGGGCCTGGAGTCAGTTGCTGTACAGAAATTACAAAAGGTAAAACACATATTACGTGTTGCTGGTTGACTACTGTCCTTTCCTTGGACACTTTACAGAATCATCGCAGACCTAGAAGATCATCCTACAAGAGCCAAAACAGAATTAAACTAAGTCTAACCCAGGACTACACAATGTCTACAGTGAAACTCCACATCCCTGCAGCACCAAACCAGGACTAAAAGTCAGAAAGGTCTAAGGCACATCTGATACTGGCAACTACTTAGCAAGAACACAAAATCTGCCATATTGGACATGATTTGCACAGACACCTAAGAATTTTTCAAACTTATTCATTTTTCTTTATTCCTGTCTCTGTAAGTAATTCTGAGTGAAACTAATAATTGAATAAAATATTAAGTAGGTTATGTAGATTTAATTCTTTACAATTGTAACTCCACTCACAGAAAACATGATTAAACAAATATTTGAGATCTCTTCTTCACTTTAAAAGGAGCCCTATGTTTTGGTGAAAACCACACCAACTTGACTTATGGTTTATATATGAGGACTGAACCAAGGACCCTCTTGCTGAGTGCTAGAGCACTGTGCCACCCTCTCTTGTTCTTTGTATGTATCTTTCGTATGCATTACTTTTCAAGTATTTTAAATGCAGTTTACTTGTTTTGTTTACAGGAGTTTAAATAAATCACAATTACGTATTTAAAGTGGCATCTTCTCTTAAAGCAAAATAAAAACCTAATGTCCTTTGTCCTGAATGACCTCTACACCTCCTCCCAATCCTGAATTTACTTTAAATGCGGGCGAGCAGGTCAAAGAAAAACCGCGATCAAGCTAGCAATGCTAACAGTGTTTATGTTTACATTTGGGAACACCTTCGCAGTAAGACTTTATTTATAGAATAGTTTATATCAAAGTAGCCCCTTTCTAGAAATATTTCAGAAGTACATCATAAAAAATCACCATACATATTTTTTGGGGGTAAAGAAACATCTCACAGAGTCTATACAAGTGATAATATTACAGATAAAATTGTCTGGGTGCTTTTATTTTGGTAGAAATTTTTTAGGAAGTTATGTTTCTATCTACATCCGGTTTCCTCTCTCCTGTGTCCTGCCCATGGATCTCGGTCCTGCCATTCATACAAAGCTAGCTACACTCGGGTTTATGGGCATTTGAGCTCGTTTATCAGTAGTATTATTTTTTAAAACAAGATGGCATTGCTAACACCACTATTTGCGTTTCTTTACCACTTGCCACAGGTTTATAAATGGCTACTAAAACCGTATTACATAGCATCCTTGTTCATGTCAATAGCATTTTTAGCTATACGCAAGACCCCTGGCATCTGCGACCATTTGTCTACACAACGAGAGGATGGCAACCCCTGTGACTTCGACTGGGTTTGTACAATGAACTAATCTATGTTTTTATAGAGTAGAATAGTGTATTAATGACGTCCCTGATGAAAGATAACATTCATGTTCTGTGGTGCATTTACAACAAAATATTAGTGACAATGCACTAATATGCAATGCAACACAATGCATTATTCCGCGATATTTCTCAGCTATACAAACTTTCTTAACAATAAAAATTGTAATTTGTAATTGTCTGACCCACATCTTTATTAAACAAAACCATAGATTAATGGGGCACAATCATTTAACACAGTGTATAAATAATATGCTATTATTATATCATTTTTTGTTTTGTGTTTCAGAGGGAGGTTGAAATCCTGATGTTCCTTAGTGCAATTGTCATGATGAAGAATCGTCGAGCAAGTGAGTAATGACATATGACATCTTTTTGTACCAAGAACCACTTCAGAAAACAAATACTGTTCAAATACCACTTTAAACTGGGTACAAAAACTCACAATTAAGTGACAAGTAATTAGGGTGTTGCCAAGACTTTACCAGAAAAATTGCAAAACTAATCCGGGTGTAAACTAGGAAAATTTCACGACTAAATCAGGGCACACACAAGGACAAAACATGTTCTAAGTCAGGACTAAACCTCACCTAAACCCTGACTATACCAGCCAAATAACTGCAACCACCAGAGGTAATCGGCATAACATCGATGATACTGAGAGCCCCTTCAATATCCACTGCTCTGTTTCTTTATCATGTGTAACTTATAGACTCAAATACTAACTTGTGTCTTGTGTTGAACCAGTCACGGTGGAGCAGCACGTTGGGAACATCATCCTCTTCAGTAAAGTGGCTAACGTCATCCTGTTCTTTAGACTGGACATCCGGATGGGCCTTCTATACCTCACTCTCTGCTTAGGTCAGTATTCTACCTGGAGCATTCTAAGTTAGAGTGAGACTAGCGATGATTGAAATGACAGTATAAAATCAAAAACATGGTATGGCCCTGTGACAATGTGAATCATTTAGGTCCTGACTTGCCCGATTTAGGACCCAGTTTGATTTTACTTCCTGTATAATTTATCACCAGCCTTCTGTGCATTAAAAAACAATTATCTGAGCTATTGCATCACATTTCACAAATGATGATAACACAGTTTTGACTAATATCTAAACTAGAAGTACAATGCTCTGATCTTTTGTATACCTAGAGTCTCAAGGTCACTTTATTCTAGATAGGATACAGCTGAGGCGAGATGCTCTTACAACTTTCATCTTGTGGCGCACAGTCTCTTTGCTGGTATATGCTGCTGAAGCTGTTGTGCTCAGAGATTTAAAACATGTTCAAAAAATGTTTAAGGCTGAAAATTCCTGTAGTGTTTGGCGGGCTTTGGGAGATCATGGGCTTTAGGTGATTCTGCTTGTCTGTTAAAATCTAATTTGTTCCTCCAGTTTGAACTCTTAACATGCTTTTACATGTTTTACATCTTTGACTGTAAATCTCTTGATTATAAAGCCCAATTTGATCATTGACAATTCAAAACCTTTGTGTATTATATATATATATTATATATGTATGATATATATTAAAGTGTGATTCATGATAACACTACTCCCTACTTCCAATGACCCATAAATCATAACTGTATATAAGAAAAGCACAGGATATATTGCACCTGGACAATCCTTGACACAAATTTTTCTAGTGTTAGCAATCCAACTGATTTGCTTTTTACATTTATTACACTATCTCCTGTACATCTTTGATTAAACAATATACATGATAATAGTGTTTTTTCACGTTTTAAATGTAAGAGTTGTGAAAAGCTCTACTTGTTCTGTTTCAGTGTTCTTGATGACCTGTAAACCTCCTCTTTACATGGGTCCAGAGTACATCAAGTACTTCAGTGACAAAACTATCGATGTATGTGAACAAAAGATACATTTCATGTTTTTGTAAAGTAAGACAAATGTGAATAATTTTCTATATGCGTTTAGGACGAGTTGGAGAAAGATGGTCGCGTCACTTGGATTGTGGAGTTTTTTGCTAATTGGTCTCCGGAGTGCCAGTCCTTTGCTTCAGTGTACGCAGATCTGTCCCTCAAGTATGTATAAATTTTATATTTGATTTATTCATTCGATTGGCTCAGTGCATTTTAATAAATATCTGTAGGTGTTACAGTGTACATATGCCCGATTATAGCAATTTCCATTCGTCATCCCTTGGCAGGCAACATGGACAAGACAATTACAAAACATTACAAAAAAAGCCACTATAGAACAGTAAAATATGTTTGTGTAATCCCTCAGTCGTCCAGGGCTGATCCATAGTAAAAGCCAAAAGTAAAATCTGTCAACTGGACAAAAAATTGTAGGAGTGAAGACGTTTCACTGCTCATCCAAGCCGCTTCTTCAGTTCTGGTTAGATTACTGGTGGACATCTATCTGAAGGTATAGTAGCATATTCATATGCTAAGTATGACTCAGGCACAGTGCACACTTAGTGTAGCTCAATAGACCTAGCCTACAAATAGAAACTGTAAACAATAGCTGTTTTCAGTTTGCTTCAGATAGATACAAGGCAGTGTCCACCAGTAATCTGACCAGAACTGAAGAAGTGGTTTGGATGAGCAGCGAAACACATTTACTCCAACTACAACTTTTTATCCAGTTGACAGATTTTACTTTTGGCTTTTACTATGAAACAGTAAAATATATCAGCTTTGGCACATAGTCATTTTTGTCTCGTTAGAAAACCAAGACGAACAAAATAGTGGTAATGCAAAAATATGTTATGCTTGTAGTATTGCCTTAAACAGAGAAGTACCGGTAACTATATTTAATCTGCATTATTAGTAGAGGCAACAAATTACATTTATACTCCATAAATTGTATCCCTTTACTTCCATAGTCTTAGATTCCCTTCTTCTTAACATTTTTGTTTTGTTGAACTAATAAAACAGCGATGCTTAATCTCACAAAAATAGTACCTCTTGAATTTTGCATTGTGAGTTCCATAGTTGAATACAGTTGTTGTTTTTTAGGTATAACTGTGCTGGACTCAAGTTTGGAAAAGTAGACATAGGGCGATATGGAGAAGTGTCTAAAAGGTATGATTATGCAACAACATACATGGGATTTTTGAAGAGAATGAGATATTTTTATTAATTTCAATATTTTTACAGATACAAAGTGTCCACATCCCCTCTGTCCAAGCAGCTACCCTCTCTGGTGATTTTTCAGGGAGGAAAGGAAATTATGCGGCGCCCCCAAGTGGACAAGAAGGGACGAGCAGTGTCATGGTCCTTCACTGAGGTATACATTTCTTTACTGAATAATTAACATTTAATTTATAATACCATGAAATCATACAAGGCCTGACATAAACAAAGCCATTTAAAAGTCATTCAGGAAAGGTAAATGTATTCTTGCCAGTACTGGTAGTGTCTAGTTTTGATACTGGTTTTAAGTAGTCAGGGTCTAGATATTGATTTCTGCAAAGTGCTGTAAATGATTTTATTTCTTCCTCTTTTGGCTCTTATTTATTTAGTATGCTATATATTAAGTATTTGTGCTTAAATTTTGTAATAAATATAATATTTTTTTAATTATATTTCTATTCAAACACAAGTTAATTTACGATCCACTATTGTTATACCTTATTATTTGTTGGGGGTTGGCGCCAAACATTTACCATATTAATCATGGGGCTTAAATTCCTTCAAACTGATAACAGTCAGAATAATGGAACCACTTTCTGAATCCACTTTGAAAAAATACTTACATTTTTGTTCATTTATACTAGCAGTGAAGACATTGAAATGTGTAATTACTGAGCCTGTTCACATGAAAACAAAACTAGTAGAGATGTTAACCATAAACCAAGACAACAAATCTGCAAAAACTGCAAATTCCACCATTTAAATTTTAATTATTTGGATTCATTTGCTTCTTTTACACAAATTCAGACATCTCTCTTGTTTATTCCATTAGGAGAATATCATCAGAGAATTCAACTTGAATGAGCTTTACCAAAAATCCAAAAAGCTCAACAAAAAAGGCGAGAAGGCGAATCCATCCACATTTGCTCCTGTCCCAGAGGAAGAGGAGCCGGAGCAGCCGACCACAGATGCCCAAAACGAGGAGCCTGAATCCAAGAAGGACAAATAATTCAAAATGGCCACCATGTTTTCTCCCAGCTTTTGTGGCATATTCTCTACACTCCAGACTGGATCTATGGTAAATTTAAAGAATACATATTGTGCATAATTGTGGCTTTAATTCCCTTTAAACTGAGTTTTGGTCCTCTTGAGATTAGTGTTTCACATTTTCTAACTTAAAATTAAGGTTAAAATCACACTTCACCAATTAGGTGTTCTGCAATAGGAATGAGCAATCAGAAAATAAACAAATGAAGCCCTCAGGGAACGTGAATGCTTTGCTAATACAGCCATGCGTTGTTGCGAATACAGTTTGACAGCAGAATAAGTATGGTTAGGGTTCATGGTCTTAAAAACTGCACAGAAGTCAGCTCTTCCCATGTTGATACAACAATCTGGGAAAAAACAAACAGATTTCTGAGTGTTCCAAAGGGACTCTCGATTAATGAATCAATGTAACAAAATTCAACTCCAGGTATGTTTTTTATGAGGGGACAACATGGTTAAAACCTCAAAAAGTCTATTTTGCATAATATGTGTTCTTTAGTATGTAACAGAAGAAGGTGCAAGGTGAAGGTGAAGAAGAATGGGGTGGTGTAAATTCATCGCATCAAGTTTGGGATGGACTGAATTGACTGCTTATGGAGAGGTAGAAATGTACTAATTGACAAGGGAGGCATATAAAGTGCTGCTACGTTGTTTTTTTCCATTATTTTATCTAACTAATTTAATCTAGCCGTCGCAATATAGATTAATTGCAAGTAATGTGAATAATATATTGGTTAATGGTACATTCCAGTTTGTAATTATTTTGAATTAAATAGGTATCTTTTTTTTATAAAATTGGATTCTAATGTTGCCTTCAAGTGGTCGACATGAGCTGTGTTAATATTTGTGTAATAACTCAGCATGTATTTGTTGCTGTTGGGACATCTTTTTATCTAAGCTCTACATCACAAAAAATCTAGTATGAATTAAAATGATGTATTAAATGTGTAGTTTTAATTAGAAAATGAATCTACCAATGAGCAAAGTGTCATTTTGTAACCCAAATGAGAAATAAACTGGCTCAAATAATGTAGCTTCATGAAGTACATACATCTAGTCAAAACTACAAGAAAATTTGGATTAGGATTTTTAATGTTCCAACAAATCCTTATTTCTGTTTTTGTTTCTTGCAGTGTAATTCAAATATACTAATAATTGAATGATTTCTTTTAGTACTGAACACCTAATAAATTAATTTAGAAGGAGCAGTGGCCGTTTTTACAGCTCTTGAATGTGTCATATTGTATCGCACAACATGGAACATTTAAAACCAAGGTAGTAATCTTTTTTCAAAGAGCCCCAAGTATAAATCATGTCTTGAGATAATATTTGTCAGTTACTTTCCACAGGCCACTTGAGTGCAGCATAGTTTTTTTTTATTGTTTCATTTCTTCTCATTTTGTTTCTGTACTGAATCATCACTACCAGCATCTCTGTTATGGTCAGTATTTTTAGGGTTTTGTCACTGGACCAGTGTGTTTTTGTTGAAAATATTAGAATTTTATTGTAATTTTTCCAACAGAATTACAGACTTTCATGTTTGTTTTCCTATTTTCTGTCACCAATTTTAACACTGTTTAATTCAGCTTACATGGTATGATACAGAGACTGAACCAAATGTGTCCATGCATTTCTACAGTACAAAATATGTCTTGTTTAAGCACTGCGAGTCATTGGTTGATGTACTTTAACATTGACCTCCAGAGAATGCGTTAAATGTGACTCATGAACAACTGCTGTATGTACAAACCTGGGTAAATTATTACCCAATAACCCACGTTTTTGTTGAAATCTTTCTTGCAATATGATTAAATTACTTATGCAACCAAGACTTTTTATTTTCTTATTTCAAGGCTGATATTTTGGCCTGAGCGGGCCATAGTTTAGATACCCCTTTGTTAAGTAATACATTTAGAACACATTTAGCAGACTCGAAAATATATAAAAGCAACACTAGATGGTGCTAGAGGTAACGTGGTTTTAAGTGTAAATTCCATACAATAAAGTTTTTGTTGGGTTCTTAAAAGATAAATTACTTAACTTCATTTTTAATAGCTTTAAATTTAAAAGTCAATTGGGCAATTTTTTGTTTTATGACCAGATTTGTGGTAAAGTGTAAAATTATGTTCAAAGTACACATTTTGAACATGTCCAGGAACATTTAACATTCGAGAGAAGACTGAAATCTGAGGACTAAACCAATACAAGAATCCCATACATTTCAGAACATGTTTGTGGAGGTCTAAGGTTAGAGCTTTTACACAGAATGAGACCACATGCCACAGTGACAGGTAGTTCTCTTTAGAATAATACCTGAATTCTGGTAGCTTTTGTGATTTTTTTTATTACTATAAATGAGGACACAATTTTGTCTCTTTAGTTTGAGGTTTATTCCAACGTTCCTCCCGTCACCACACATATACATTCACAAACACCCATACACACATTAGGCTGTACAATACAACTACAATTTCACCTATTTTCAGGTCAACATTTCACCTTTGAATTTAAATAATCCAAAATGTGCTTGGTAACGTTCACGTATTCAACAACTCAGACTTTTTGTGTTACAAAAATCAAGTGTTTCTGTTATGGAGCTACACAGTGGGTGAGAACATCTGGTTTGGAAGTAAAATTCATATTTATTTCACTTGCTTTCAAAAATAAATAAATAAAAAATATGAAGACTTTGAAGACACAATGGAGGCCAATTAGCTATGTCAGACTTTCTCAAACTGTGGTGAATGTTACACTGGTGTTACACAAGCTCCCTCTAGTGGCACATGATGCCCTCTGCAGGTGTATTTCTTAAGTACAGCATGTAACTTTCTGGAAGTGGCACGTCACCTGCATTATTCCATGGAAATAAAAAGTAAAACCAGACTTTGTAACATTATAGCCACAGGAACAACATTTCCATGGAAACATGCGGGAAGAGACTCTTCTCCAAGCCAAATAAGAGTCAAGTTTGTGGAGATGCAAGCCCACTCAGTAAGGACATTTTTTTACAGTGCAATAAACACAGTCAAAATAAACAAACATGCTTTTATTTTTAGTCTGTTTTAGGCAAAAAAGTTACATACTGTGACCTTAATTTTTGAGTCAACTTTATTCATATTTGTGTCTTCCTTTAGGCATTTTCTTGTCTTAGTATTTTTGAAAAATGGAAAATAAGTTGAAATGCAATAATTTTTACTATTTTAAGATGTATAACTTCAAATGTGCTGTATATTAGTCATTAGTTTCCCTTAGTAATCCATTTGCCACCATCAGACCTTACAAACCTTACACTTAATTTCATAGGATAAATTTAAAGGAATTTGACTCCAGAACAATAAAGTTCCATCCACTGTTGAGCTCCATGTTTCACGGCCTTCACACATGCCCTTTAATTTCTTTTTCAAACAGGAAGATGGGACTGCCTTTGTTTCTTGTGGAAATTGGTTCAGAGTTGGCCACCACAGACCAAAAATGCATGACAGATTTAATATTGTGAATAAATATTTAATTTGTTGGTAACTTGGGCTTTGTAATATATAATCTGACACTTTTGGGCACTAAAGTTTTTTATGCAAATGCACATTAAAAAACAAAATTTCTGTTCCTGTTTGCTTTTCCATAAGGCAGCTGCAGTTACAAAATGCAGATATTCCCAATTTACTGGACTATACGCACATTTAATTGAAATAAAGAACGTTATAGATTCTTCCCTAATTATAAACTTGTATTGACTAGGGGAATAAAATAAATTCCTATAGCAAAATTGTGACCAAATTGTAATTTTGTCTTCATTTATAGCAGTTCCTATTACATTATAAAACAGGGTAAGATTTCAAAAATGGGTCAATTCTGCTTCTTGCATAAAATCTCTTCACCTACTTTATATTTCAATAAAAATTCATATAAAACAAATTAAATAAGTGAAATAAAAAACAACAACACTTTGAATTTCAAGGCAATTGATCCAAGAATTTTCTACAAAAAACGCCTTTTGATTTGGACCCAAGCAATAAAAAAAAAAGACAAAAAAAAAAGACAAAAAAAATAAAATAAATCAAACATTTCATTGATTCATTGATTGAATTGAATCATGTTTGTTCAACAGAGAAAGTGGTCCACGTCAGACACAGCGACCTGTAGTGGCTGTGGGTGGTAATAATGCATGCTTGCAGTTCATAGAAGAATGCCACTAATTTCTAAAAAAGAAATTTGACATTTAAAAATGACAGAATGCTGTACATACATATTCACATCTAGGAATCATTTGGGGATTCAAATCAGATCAACCAGTGCATTTAAAAGTTAGATTTTTCTTCCATTTTTTTTGAGTTGAAAGTGCAGTTTTAAAAAGTAGTTTGTAGAAAGTCCATTGATAAAGATGATGCCAACTCTACACTCCCCCCAAAAAATCTTGCTTCTTGTGCATTTTTCAAAAAATTAATGTTTAATTTTTTTTCTGGGCAAGACAGCAGCTTCTGTGGAGTAAGAACAACTAGGGCGGCATTACCATAAGTCCATGCAAAACATTGGCATTTTTTAACTATGGGAAGCCCTTTTAATGTTTTTTTGATGATTGGATTCCATAGTATATCAATGTTGTGTAATAAAAACCCAAGGACAAAACGTAGTGCCAATAGGAGCTGTTTTTAAAAGGTAGTTTTTGGGTTTAGAGCTCCTAGTGGCAGTGGTGAAACAAAATTTATATTAGACAAAACCATGCAATTGCCATAGACATAACGACTAGCACGGTTAAAAAATTGTTCAAATCCAATGGAAAAAAAGTTGAAATTAAGGTCACGTTGGTCACTTGATATCAGCAGCTTTTAAGACTGTCTTTAAGCAACAGAGTTATTCATTATTATTCTTCTGTATTTAAATCCGTAAAATTTAAACAGAAATCTCATAAGTGGTGCCTCCGATTCCCGTGACTTTCTTGACTGTCCCGGCCTGAGGTTTGTGGGCGGGACTTTGTGCCAGTGCTGAACCGGGATAGGCTACTCCGGGACGGGCAGAGACGCTGATTGGGTGAGAGGGAGAGGTAGGGGGGGAGCTCGAGGACAGCGCCTGTCCACCATTGGTCCATCCAAGAGGCTTCATTGGGATCGGTTCATCCCTGGTTTAGTGGAATGATAAGAGAAAAATTAAATTTAGACAGAAACAAAAAAGTGGACAAAAAATAGAAACATTCAGTGCACTGCTTTTAATACTGGCACCATTTACAAATAAGGTCATTAATGACTTGTAATGGATTTGTAATTTTCCTCTATTATATACAGTTGCATTTATGTCTTTTGGTTTGAGAGTGACAGTAACACCTGTAACAGGACTACAGATGAAAAACAGCCTTCTTGCATATTTTCAGGACTAGGCCAGGACTAGGCCAGGACTAGGCCAGGACTAGGCCAGGACTAGGCCAGGACTAGGCCAGGACTAGGCCAGGACTAGGCCAGGACTAGGCCAGGACTAGGCCAGGACTAGGCCAGGACTAGGCCAGGACTAGTCTCACTGCTGGAGAACTGCACAAGTAGATACGTCTTAGAATCAAATTAGAATTGCCGGTAGTTACTGCTTTCGGGCCATAACAACTGTTACAGCAACTACAGTGCCACTATGTTTGTCCTTATCAAATAAACAATAAGGAACTAATGTGTGGCCAACATACCATTTTTGAACATCTTGTGTAGATTAATAAAGATTTGAAACTGTATGGTGAACCGAGCCAAGTCAGACAAAACATAAAACTTAACAAACACATGCAATGTAATTTTCTGTCTTACATGGTACCTCCAATGTTTTGTGCATTTCAGTTTTTTATTAATTTTGTGTCATGACTGGAAAAAAATGTTGGTGTGTAGTTAGTATTTTATACAAAGTAAAATAAAAAAAAATTTGATATGAACACAAAATACACACAGAATATCCAAATATTAAAATTCACAGTTATATTCCATAACAAAAATGTAACAAATTCAATAAAACAGAACATGCAGACAGCATGTGCAAGTTTAACATGCCAAAACTGGACAGAGGACGAGCAAAGGGAAGAGAGAGGCACTCACAGGAAAGCTTGTTTTGGAGAAGAGGAAGAGGGAGGCAGAGGAGGCAGTCAGGAGGATTCAGGCGAGCAGGAAAATGTAGGAAATTTCAAGATTTTAGCAGCAAAAAACCCCAAACATCCCAAAATCCAAATGGGACTTGTATACTCACTTCGAAGTTTGTGCTCCTCCTCCTCCTCCCATCCCCCCTGTCCCTCCTGCATTAGCTGCGTTAGCGCTAGCCGACGCAGACGCCTTCCGCACTAGCCTGTATTGCATTTCGGCTGCAGCAGCGCTTGAATAGGACAATGATTTACCAAGGGGTGGGGCGTGTGGCGAGCGTGGAGGATGCGCTGGTGTGCCACTGCCACTAGGGGGGGGTATCTGTGGAGCGGGTGCGGTAGGGGTAGGCGTGGGGAGTAGGAGCAACGCCGAAACGTGGCGGTCTGTTTGTCGAGTGGTGATGATGATGGTGGTGGTGATGGTGGTGGTGAAGGTGGTGGGGAGGGGCCGACATGGGAGGAGCAGAGTTATTTAGAGAAATGTCTCGCTCTGAGGCGGATTGTGGTGACGAAGATGTTGAAGAGGAGCGATGAAGATAGGGCGGAGGGTGATGATGGTGGTGTCCATGGTGGTGATGATGATGCGGTGACTGCATTTCAACCGCTTGCTGGGTGGTTAAAAATGGCGAGGGCCTTCCAGAAGTTGCTGAAATCTCTCCTCTTTCTCCTGCTACAGATGTTGTAGAATTGGGCGCTTGCTTTTCAAATTCATCTGTAACCAAGTTGTCGTAGGATAGGCTCCCATTGCGCGTTGCTTGGTGAGGTGGCGGCGTCTGATTGGCTAAGCTCTTGAAGCTAGTGGAAGCAGTGGCAGCAGAGCTAGAGGACCGGGAGCTAGCCACTGCAGATAGCACGGTTGCATCCGAAAACGAAGGATACGAACGCCCGCCCAAAGTGTACCCGGGCATGCCAGAGTCTCTGCCCGTGTCACGCCTCTCGCCACCCCCTGCGTTGGCCCCGGGCCGTTCCGATGGGGGGTGGTCCAGGCTGGGTTGGGAGCGGAACCCGGGCTGCTGACTGGACTGGAGCAGGGAGGAGGTGGAAGAGGAGGAGTCACGGGCGCTGCCAACGCTCTCCCCTCGGCTCAGCTGTGGGGAAGGAAGGGGGAGAGGATACAAGGACAGAGGAATGGAGGCGATGAGGGGGTAGGGAGGGAAAGAGGAAGGAGGATAGAGGAGAGGAGACACATAGAAGAGAGGGGAGGAAAGGGAAAAAAGGAGGGGAAGGAGAGAGCAAACAAAGAGAGGGGAGGAGGGAAGGAGACAAGGAGAGGAGACTGAGAACACAGTGATAGTACAGCCCTGATACCCAGATGTGCCAATTCAGTCAGTGTGAAGCCCTTGTGAGCATTTTAATGCTGAATTCTTTAATTTGGTGTTTTTGATTAAAGGTGCACTATGTAACTTTTCTGGGGGGGAGAGGGATATTTTTTCTTTGCCTGGAATGTTCCACAGTATGGTATAAACATATGTATTTTGCATTTATTCGATAACAAGCGTTCTATCGCAAAGAAAATACCTTGAAAAGCTCAAATTTTGTTGTGATTGAATATGGAACTGGGGCTGGTGGAGTTTGCTTGTCTTGACAAAAATAGATAGGTTAAATGTAATATAGTGTGGAAATTTCCAGGAGAAACAAAAATGTCCATGGAGACAAACTAGTGGTGGACATATCTGGGGCACGATCCAACAGAAGGTTACATAGTGCGTCTCTTAGACAATATGGTTAGATGTGTTTCCATATAAAATAAATATACACTTTCCACTGTTTTGTTTCCCCATTGCCTTGGGGCAGACTGATGGTCAGAGAGCCTGGTGGCACAGATCAGTTGCCACTCTTCCACCACCAATCATAATGATAATGTAATTTAAAGGAAACACAACTAAGTTTAGTAAAATGGTGCCCAAAGTCATACAGTACTCACATTTTGGTGATTATTGTTAACACAGAAATCACAAGTTCTACAAAAGGGATTATTGGGAATATATGGGGATATTTAACAAGGAGTAATACTGTGAAAAATGTCTACAGTCACAAAAACATAGGGGTGAGTAAAAACCTAAGTAAATAAAATCAAATCAAAAGGTGGGGACAAAATGCTTCAGCCACTTACTGATATGGATCAACAGAAAGCCACTGAGAAACCAAACCAAGATGGCCGACAGAAAATCAAAAGAAAAGGCATGGACATCTATTAGACTGGACATAAATGTAATAAAAGACACACACACATCAAAGCATAAGGAAACAGATGATACAGAGCTGAAGTAGAGGCTGCACAGAAGATGTCCGGATTACTTGATGATTGAATAATTATTCACAGAAAGAAGTAAGAATGGATTTTATTATGCTGGGTTCAGACTGCAGCATCAAAATTACTCCAAACGCCTCTTGTTGGACACAAAGTTCAGTTTTGTCAACTTTGGCGTTGATGCTCAAGAACGCTTGAACGCTCAAAACATACAGCGGAAATGCCGGACGAGCCTAGATGTGCACCCCCCATAGACTTTGATTGTAAACCCTACGCCCCTCACGTTGTCTGAATGCAGCATAAGGCCTAATAAATTATGGAGCCTTAATAATGAAAAATAGTTTATTAAGAATGATTCAGATTTAGTAAGTACTTAATTAACACCCTAACTCCTAACCCCTTAATCAAGTAGTTAGTTACGAAGCCCAAATCATTTTTTATAAACTAATTCGTCATTATGAATTATGTCTTTGTTCATGCTTTATTAAGGCTATAAATAAAGGTGTAGTCATAATAAAGTGGTAGTTTTTAGATCACAAAACAAAAAAAAATTATCAACTATTAAGAGGTACAATCTGGGTAAAAAAAAGCATTGTCATTGCCTGGAATGTTCTATTGTGTGGCATTAGCTTGTGTAAATGAGTTTCTTCCAAAAACTATTATTGACTATGACATCCCTGTTCTGTAACTGCAGAGTAGTACAATACCTGGTTAGCATAAGCGTGTGTTAGCGCTGTGTGGTTCTTCCCAGGGCTGTATGTGGGTCTGTACTTGTACATGGTGGGAGTGGGAGGGGCTTTGTTCAAGAGGCTGCACTCTGGAGAAGGATACAGGAAAAAACATACATTAGTTAATTTCACGTAATTACAATGGAAAAGTGCTATAAGACTAGCATATGATATATTTTACAGACTTAAAATCACTACACAATTTCATGCATTATTCATTCACTCCAGATTTGGTGTTGTCTTTGTACATTGGTGTGTCAATGTCTTGCCCAAAGACACAATGAGAGTATTCAACGCTGGCAGCAGGGACCAGACCAACAACCTGTGATGAGTCGGTGGATTTGACTGCTCCACCAAGGATGTTTATGGTTGAGCAAGGCACATTCAGAGTGAAGTGCTTTGCGTAAGGACACAACAGTATCCATTGCTGCCCCACTGTATGACACCTGGTATTCTCAATAGTCTACCATCCAAGTGCTAACCAGGCTCAACCCAGCTCAGCTTCCAACAGCTGATGAAATTGTCCATTGACAAAATAGCATGTCCATTTATAATGTGCTTATTCACAATCTTGTCCATAAGAGACCTACCCTCATTGTTTCCGCGGCTGATGCCCGGGTACCTCAGCTCGGGTTTGGGAGGAGGAGGAGCTTCAGCGTCACACGACTGGGACTCCATCATCTCCAGACTCGACTTTGACTGAAACACACAAAAGAAAAGAAGTGGTCTGTTAACAGAATTAAATTTGGCAGGTTTAAAATGGGTGCATTGTTTACTGAACATGAGCAAAGGAGGCTGTGAGAAATATTAGAATTGTCATTTTTTCATACAAATGTTATAACAAGACAAAATTTAGTCCAATTGTGAAATGGTGAAAATGGCATACATTATTACGATTCAAACAGCATAAACCTAGTTGTTTTTTTAAATCAGGGGTACCAATAATTAATTAAAATATAGAGTAAATAACATATTTTCAGTCACATTTCACTAACTCCATCTTAGGTTTTAAAAGGTTTGAAGTATTTGAATAAAAATAAAAGGAGAGAGTACCTTGTTTAACCTGCCGCTGGTCTCATGTAAATGAACCAGCAGCAGATTTGAATGTGGGTCTCATAACTCCATTTATAGTATTTGTTTATCAAAGCACTGCTCTTTTATCATGTTTATGGTCCTTACCCTGTGCAGCTCTCCCTGGATCCCATTGTCCAGGATCTTAGCCGCCAGCTGAGCCTCTGTGAGCTGGGGTCTTAAGAATGGAGGCTGCACACATACACTTTGTACAACCTTTTTTTCTCCCCAAATATCTGCAGAAAAGAGTAATATTTGTTATGTCACAAAAATCTTAAATCATGAACCTTAACAGTATCAAGTGGTAAGCTGATTGGGCTAAAATACATAATTTTAATACAGTGAAATGGTAAAAAAAAAAAAAAAAAAGTAGAACGAACAATGAAAGAATTATTAACTTTTTTTAATTTTGATTCTTTGGAATAATAAGGGCACTATTAATGTCTTTTCAGCTCAAGTTCAGAGTCAAAATATAATTTCTAAATTTACGACAATGTCTACCCACACCAGTAAAAATATGTTACTGCCTTTCCGAGAATACTCCACTTATGAACTTATTTATTTCTATGGAGACAAGTGATGTGTCCCCCACCAGGCCAAGTTACAGGTCAGATAAAATCATCTGTAATGGCATAAATGGTTTTAAATTGGTATATTTCATGGCTGGATTTTTAAAAACTTAATACAGCCATATGTAAATACTGTTAGACTTGGATTTTATAAAACACATATACAATAATATTATGTAAAAGATGCCAAATTGCTTTATGTCTTTCTCACATAAAAAAATAAAAGTACCTGGGAGCTTGTGAGCTGCACAGAACATGAGACACGTTCTTGAGGCAGCCGTTTGTGAAAGGGTTAACTCCTCCTCTGAACTTCCCTGTGACCTGCAGCACATAGAAAATAAGACAGTTGATATTTTGATATTTATTTAAAGTAAACATATTGTGCCTTCGCCTGCTATAGAGTGATAACCTCTGAAATCTGTTAAAAATCATGTTGAATTGTAGACATTTTTAATTGAAATCTAAAACAACTGATCTAAAACAATTACCACCTGCACCTTTACGGTACCGTACGGTTGCCGTAAAGCTCATCACAACAAAATGCCACATGCTGTCGTCCCTTCCTATAAATAGCTGCGGCTGAAATGGCTATTACAGACTGCAGGATCCTACATGTATCACCGTTTAAGAACAAAGTAAGTAAAGAGCAGTGAGCGTACATCGATGGGAGTAAAAACGAGGACAGATCAGAGAGATGATGTCTTGAATGCAGAAGAATAAAGATCATTCAAACATGTATGAATTACGGTAAATACAACTTCGAGACAGTAAAAGAGAAGGGAAAACAACTATGACATGTTTTTTTTTCTGTACATTTTGCACAATAGGGTGCTTTAACAGTTAACTATTGAGTGTACTATCTGTTACCAAATACAATTCATTACGTATTTGAGACCCAAGTTTTGATAATGTTTTCTTCCATTTAGAAATACTAAAATATGCTCTTTTTATTAAATGTTTTGACTGAAAATAATGGCCATGTAAACATTGTTGCATTGATAATCAATTTCATGCAGACACAGTAGTTAGTAAATACGCTTAAGTATCTTACCTGTTCATTGGTGGTCCTCCCTCGGGCCACTAGAACTATGTGAAACCCCGTGAGTCCAGCCACAGGGATAAAGAACAGACCAGCTACACACATCACAGCCAAACTGAAGACCGGGGTCAAGGAGAAAATTTGTATACATAAAGCATTTTACATGTATAAAATTTGAGTGCACCCAATATTTTCATTTGGTTGCACCAGAACATGATTTGAGTGAACCAAAGCCCACTGCTTATTTAAGCCAATGTAATATATTAAATTGTCCTAAAATTACTTCTACAACAAAGACAAAATAAAAAATAACTTTGTTAATTATTTTCACTCAAGTATACTACTCATACTCTATGCTATACACTTATTAAACTCTACATTACACACTTATTAAATAATATTTCAATAATTACTGGCATTATCTATTGAAAGCTGTTTATTTGGTCAAATAACGTTAAGAATTTACATTTTCTTTAAGTTAAAACAGAATAAGTTGAAGCCTATAAGATTAATTCATAAAAAGCTATTAAATAAATATTGGCTTCACAAACTAGTCAGAGTGAGAGGTCTGTGCTTTTAAGCATCTAGAGTTCACTATACTAAGTGCAAAGTCAGACCTCTTCAGTTTCAATAGTTGATCTTTGACGTCTTTTGCCTTTTATTTTCTTTTACACCTTGCACATCGGCAGCCTCAAATGATTTATGTAACTAAACACAGTGTGGAGGATCTACAGGTTTGATGCTCTTTAAAATGTAAATACTGTGTCTCATTCACAAATAGATGAAAAAACGTATGAGCTCCGCGGTGCATTTAGCTTTGTGCCTCAGCTCCAACTGCCTTTAGCGTTCTGGTCAGAGGTGAGGACAGAGCAAGTGATTTAACGCTTTTTTCATTTAGTTGTCAATTAAAATGATCATGTGTTCTATACAACTTAATCCACATTTATGATGAGGAGAGAGGACACAGGACAAAAGATATGATGAGGATCTGTCAGGCGCACTGGTGTATCCAAGGACAGTTTTTTTCGCACCAAATTTTAGACGCATGTGCAGCCAAAATGATCTCACTCTGGAGCCCTGCACTGGCAACTCCGGTTCAGTTATGACTGTAACATCTTAGTTCAGTAAGATAGCAGGCTCCATACCTTTAAGCTAATTGAGTGATTATAATTGTTCAGCATTGCAGTTGGTTTGATAAGGATACGTGACAATGGCGTGTAGTCGGTCGATGTTCTGTCGATGGTACATGATGAAGAGGAGTCCAAACCCAAACACGGCCATGATATGAGCCGTGAGGGAGAGGAGGAAGAGGAAGAAGTATCTGTAGTTCCTCCGACCAATGCAGTTATTCACCCAAGGACAGTGGTGGTCAAACTCCTGAAATGGAACAATTTAAGAATTTAGATTTATTTTTTTACAATATCCAGGGTTACTGTAGTTATAGTGTAATTTATGATAGCTATTTTTTATTTTATTATTCTTAATCTTGACAAAAATTATGTGGATGACTACCATACAAATTTAATCAATTGAATCCGAAACTTAATTTAGTGACCAATTGTTGAGTTGAGTTTGTATATGATCTGATATGGCGCTTTAAAACTGAGATCAAATACAAAATAATGTTCTGAAATCTTGTATCGATCACTCTTCCGGTACAACTTGTTTAGTTTAGGTTAGTTGACAAAATAGTCAGAATAGTAGAATTACCACTCACTTCCAATAATTATCGATCAGTTACTTATTTATATATATATATATATATATATATATATATATATATATATATATATATATATATATATAATATATATATATATATATATATATATATATTATATATTTAATTACATAATTTGTACAACTAAATAAGTAAATAGAAATTTTGCCTGTGCTGTTGTTTTTTTTTAAGACATCTATTTATTTTTGGGAAGCTTAGCAAATTTTCTACCACCAATAATCCTTTTTAGCAAGCACCTCGACACAGTTGTCACAGACGGAGCAGTGGGAGCAGCGTGGCGGTCTGTAGAAGCGACACGTGGAACACCACTTCATTCGGACCTGGATCCCTCTGATCTCCACTGTCTTATACAGAGGAGCGCGAAAGTCATCATCTTTATCCTCATCCTCCTCAGCTAGAGAGAAAGACAGTGACAACAGAACAAAGAAGTCAATACAATAAGGCATATCACACATGTTTTATACAGAGAAGGGTGAAAGTCATCACCTTTGTCCTGATCCTTCTCAGAGAGGTAACAGGGACACCAGAGAGGAGAGTTCTGTTCATTACAGTTTGATGTTTTTTGTATGAACACTAACTTTATTTGTAATATAAAATTGTATTATACTGTGTTATATCACTATATGATCAAACCCCCTTCTGTTGTTGACAGATGCCAGAATGGGGCAGAAGCTGATGTCGCCACCTGTTTGCCAGGTTTATATATATACTATGTGATTTCAGACTTGGGCTATATATGACAATAATACAATTTAAATGGTGACTCTGAGTCTGCACCAAGTGACCAATCAAACTAACCAATTGTTGGTTCTTGATCATGGCAAATATATTACACTGCACACATTGATTTGAATCACTTCTTGTCTGCTCAAGTCTCGAACCACATAAGGTGTAAAGCTGCTATTACGCTTGAGCTCTGTAAATGGCACTGACCTCTGGGGAAGATGCCAGGGTCCATGAATGTGGCCATACAAAAGTTGGCCAGAACAAACAGGAAGATGATGCCATTGTAGATGGGCACGGCAACTGAGAACCGCTCAGATAGCCACGGACACCTGGAACAAGCGATATAAAGAGACAAAGATTTAATAGAAAATATTTATAGGAACATCATGTAAATTTTTTGGTTTCTGTGGAGACAAGCATAGACATGAAGCATGTGGTAATAACAGCAGGCCAAGTTACAAGCAAGCCCACAGATAGTAAGAATGCATGCCAAAGTAATTTTTAGTAACAAAAGCACCTGTAACTGCATAATGCAAGATAGAGACGTTTAATGCCATAATGAAACAGTCCAGGCAAAGCAATAAGCTCTCCAAGGAAATTATATTTTGACCTGGTTTATGGCCAATATCTTTTTAATTACTGGGAATATCCACAAGGCACAGAGTTCAAAGTCTTCTCTGTCAGCACAAATAAAGTTAAATTATTTTTTCTTAATAGCATCTGAAAGTGTTGCCATTATTCAACCCCAAACATGTGATTGCCAATAGAAAGGACTTTAAGACATAAGATTAATATGGCAAGTTTGTGGAACAAATCAAAAACAAATAGGATTCACCATTTGTAAATGATAAGTTGGGATATATCTTTCAAAAACAGTTAATCTTCCATAGCATTATATAGGCCCCTGTCCTCCATCTGACATTAGGGCAAGAAACTATAGAATGTGAATGCAACCTAGAGCCACATCAATTAGTAAATTAATTGTTAGCGATAACTAGGCCTGCCACAATAACGTTTGAATTTTTGAAGTGCCATATACACACATATATAAATTAAGCCTGACAGGATTTTTTTTTTTTTATCTAAATGTACAATACCTGTAACTTGAAGTGCAGTAAATCAATCACAGAGTCATAGAACTTATTTATTCAACCTTATATACCTAAACTTTTATCAAAGTACAGAAAACATTTCTCACTAAGACACAGAAAAAGTATCCCTAATAAATATTGACACCGTAAAAATAATTGCTTAATCTTTGGTTTATTGAATGATAAGGTCATCTAATTATAGACCTAGTCATGGCACTAGAACCTATTGAACCTATGGCCTCAGATGTAGTGCCCCTTGAGCAGAGCTGTGCAATTCAATCATTTCACTTTTTTGTGAAGCACTTTGGTGATCTGTAGTTGTTTTAAATGAAATTGAAATTAAATTGAACTAAAAGTCTGTATTTTCAAAAATAGGAAAGTAATATTGAAAGCATTAAAAAAAAGAAAAGAAAAAAGATTAATCAAAATCAAATGAAAAATCCTCATCAATCTATTTTAAGAAAAATAGTGTGATTTATTATTATTTTATTTTTTTACCTTTGTTTTAGTAAAAAAAAATTGTGTGATAGTGGCAGAGACTCATACAGCGTTGAGGCTTCAGAGAGTGGCAGATGTGGCCTATTTTCTCAGCTTTAATCCAGCTCCGGCATCAGACCCCACAACACAAGCTGATTACACAGCACATATGCACCACCCTCATTTACAGACATTCCAAACATATATCATAAGGGTTTGTAGTTATTAAGAATGCAACAATATGTGAAATGGTTATATCGTAAAATCAAAAATGTATTGCAGAAATTCCCACGATCCACTTCAAAATGTGTTATCGTGACAGGCCTACATGTATAGTGCTGAAGTAAATATAGATGATAAACTTTAATACTGAAAAAAATGTATGCCACTGACACAATAACCCAAGAGCAAACTTATAACACAAAAACTAGTTTAAATATATTCCTCGGCTGGCATCTGTTTGGAGTCATACAAATTATTAATTCAATTCAAGAACATTCTAAAGCAGGAGTGGGCAAACTTTTTGATACACAGGCCTCAATCGGTTCTAAAATTTGACAGAGGTGCCAGGCCAGGATATGTATATGTATATATTACATTAGAGATTTGGCCTGTAACATGTAGCAACGCATGAATATGCAAGACTCATTGTACAAATTGTTTTCCAAATGCAGTAATTAAATTAATAATTTATTTATTAAATTTCAGTTAAATAAACACAGCAGAAAAACTCAGATTTTACCAAGTGCCAAAAGATCAACAACTTGTTAAAAAGGTAAATTGAACAAGGTTTACCCTTAGCTATTTTAATATAATTTGCTCACATTTGGCAGGCTGGATTAATAAGCCCAGAGGGCTGTGTGTGGCCCCCGGGCTGTAGTTTAGCCATGTCTGTTCTAAAGTTATTAAAGAGGTTCATTTCTGCCCTGTAAGTATGCATACTTATTTAAATGAGTATCTAGTTTAGTATCTGATTTTAAATAATTTTCATAACCCTATTTAATCATTTTATTATTTGTAATGTCCATCAAAATACATTTATAAATAAATGTAATACACCCAAAACTTTCTTTCTCTACATCTTATTCTATTCTCCACCCCCTGCTCTCGGGCCCTCTCCCTCTACTTTTCTCTCCTCCCTCCTCTCCATCCCTGTTTTCGCGCCTCTATCTCCCCCTCTCTCCCTCTCTTTCTTCCCACGATCCTTTGCATCCCCACAACGAGGTGTCAGTGAGATCAGTGATGACAGCCTGATACAGCAGTGACTCAACAGGACAAAGACAGGACCTGACAGGAGTGCAAGGGTCTCAGAAGCAGCTAAAGTGGAAATACACAAAATGTTCTGTTGGATTGCAACTAATGATTCTTTTAGTAGTTGTCTAGTTAGTCAGCAATTTCTTTTTTTTTTTTGTCAACTTGTTAAATTACTTATATTGATTTTCAGAACATGTCTTTAACCAAATAAAAAAGGTTGAAATATCATGACTGAAGGAACAGGGAATATTTAATAATGTCACTGTGTTTGTAATAAAATGGTCTTTAGAGTATGTACAGTTCAGAGGATGATTATGATGATCAAAATATGACTACAATTAATCATTGCAGCCCCACTGTTAACAGTTTTACTGAAGGGTTTCAAATTCTTGTTCATGTAAGTCCCATTTTGAAAACTTTCACCATTCAAAAGATAGATTTTTCAACTCAGAAGTTGACTATAAAGCCTTTTAAGTGCTAGAATTTCAAAGTACACATTTTTAAAACTTGCCATTCTCTTTACCCACACCAAAAGTGTGTGAAATGTCACAACAGTAACTGGGAAAGACATGGACATTGAACCTCCAACCTTTGTACCCAGCTGTTATACTTTTGTCCCAAGATTTGTACCCAGTGGTTATACTATAAGGCTCCTGCAGTTTTCGTCACTCAATCCCGGCATTCACCTCAAAACCCCATACTGGCAGTGGTCGCAGCAGAAAATTCTCATACAATGTCTGCTGTAATTCACATACTTTATTGGAGTTTAAGAAATTGTGGATTATTCTAAGTGTAGAAGAAACCTGAGCCTTTTACCAGATTTACAAAGCTCCAGACTATTGGTAGATGTGTTTCTGCAGCTAAACGGGCTACCAGCTAATCAAGCCATAGATGAATTAGACAAATTTAGTCACGTGGGTGCAGGCGCTCTAATGTCTCATGATACATTCAATTACCCACACTACACATTACATAGCACATCAGCCTTTTATAGAGCTTTTAAAGACACTAAAATGCCTTTAAAACGACATGCATTAGTCATTAACCCTTCATTCAGAGGTAACTCAAGGCTGGTGTGAATTCTCATTCAACCACCTCCAATCACATTCATATACTGCACATGGAAGGTTTGCCCAAAGACACAACAGAAGATGGCCATATCTGATGTCAGAGGCTAAGCAGGGTTGGACCTGGTTAGTATTGGGGTGGGAGACCGCTGGGAATAGTAGGTGCCACAGTGGGGCAGCAGTGGCTTTAGTGCATACTGTTGTTGTGTCTTTAGGCAAGACACTTCACCCACATTGCCTAGTATGAATGTGTTGTGTGCATGAGCATTGGAGGTAGTGGCGCAGTAGGGCAGCCTCGCTTCCATCAGTCTACTCCAGGGCAGCTGTACCATTACTGTATGGAGTGAACACATAATGTAAAATACTTTGGGTATTTTGGAAGGTGCAATAAAAATCCAATGCATGAATGACTTATGAATAGTCAAGAACACACATTAAGCTTTTAACCATGTTATATTGTTGTCCCCTCATTAAATACATACCTGGAGTTTTATTTTTGAGAAAATGTAAAATACTTATCCCAAGCAGACAAAAAAACATGTTTAAAAGAGAATTAAAGCCAATAGAACACATAAGTGTTATTAAAAAAAGGTATCAAACCTAATATGTGAAGACTTACGTGAAGCAGAAGAACAGTGTGGTGGATCCAACTAGGAAGAAGGTTGCTGCGGAGACGGGGACATAGCGTGAGGGCCGGAGGGGTCTGGGAGCTGGGACGCCGGTGTGAGGGAGAGGGGATGAGGACGGACCGCGGCCCCCTTTACTGCTGCCTCCTCCTGGCATCACGTCCTGACTGAGCCTGGAAGGGGGCTGGAGCTATGGCGGTGGGCTATATGTCATTCACAACAAAACAGGTGAGGAGCAAACATGGCTGCAGGGGATTGGGGCCAAAAAAATGGAAAAGAGTCTTAAAAATGCAATTAAACAAATATTTCTGCTACAAGTAAAATCAATGGATGCATATAATTGGATGCTGGAGTTGCAAAAGAAAAAAATCTAAAAATAAAAACTAGGCAAAAAAAAGGGTTAAAAAATTGTTCACTTGAAACAGTTTGATAGGGTTGGGCACACAACAAACAAAAAATATCAAAAAGTGGAAAAAAAAAAATACTGAAAAGTTGGCTTGACAAAAACTGCAATGTGTTGGAAGTAATATGACAACAATTTGTATACAAATATGAACAAAAATATAGTTATGAGTGGCAAACAGCACTGCTAAATTTGGGTGCTTTAAGTAGCAAAAAAATAGTGCATAAATTGATCCTAAAAATTATTACAAATAAAATTTTGTATAGACAAATAGTGTTACCAAATGTAGACACTGGCGACAGCTTTCTTGCTTAAAATAGTTAGTAAGTGGTTTGACAAGTTACTTCACCTTTGAAACTCAGTTGTGGCAAAGAGGAATTGATATGAAAGCAATATAAGGTTCAAGAAAAAAATATTTTAGTCAATTATCTTAGTTATAATAAGTTTGTAAAAATGAAATTAAAGATTGAATTACCCTTTTGGCATCTACTTTTCAAATGATGGGATGTTTATGGCTCTATTGTGTTGCAAGCTTCATGGAGAATAAACAAGCAGCAAAGTAGTAAAGAAGCTAAGTAGCAAAACAAATGTATGACAAATTAATATTTTTCTCTGTTTAAATGAAGTCTTCAGCAGTAGCAGAAAAATATATCTTGCAAAATAATACAAAATAAGTCCTTAGTTGATAATATCGGCACAACTTTTGCAGTGCCAAATTCGTATTAAAAACAGCAGTCTTTGAACGGGCCAGTGGAGTAGCCTAGTTTTCCTGCGTGGAGGCATGCCTATACTTTGCAGGTGGATTGCTTACACCACCTCTCCCTCCACCCTCCAAAATAATAATGTGCTTGTTTTGACAGTGCAAACATTAGCAGATGATAGTGGTCCCTTCATTTTCCAAAACATCTGTGAGAAAATCCATTAGTGTCCATGATAAATATTTCAAGATCAAGTTTGAAGTTTGACAAAGTACGAAGTTCAAATGACTCACAACTTGTTCAAATGTCTGTATGTAGTGACTAATGCTATTTACGTTAGCCACCGAGCTAAATTTCTCTCCATAGTTCCCTCCAGGGAAATTCTTGGTTTTACTGCCCAGCTTGGAGCAGTCAGGCTTGGATAACACCCAGCCACAGCAGTCCCTTAGGAATCCATCCCTCTGGAGGAAAGTCCCAAAGTTCATAAGTGACAAACAAAACTTAATTATAAAAAGTTTGGCTTGATTTGTCTTCTTATAGGGAATTGTAAACCAGGATTTTAGCAGGTGTTGGTAGGCTACAGTCCGTGTATCCAATTGAAATCCAGTCAGATGAAGGAATGGTTACACCTAAAAAACAACAACAACAAAAAAACAAAGGCTCACATTATGAAGAAAATTTCAAAGATTAAAATATTATCTAAACAAAAATGAACAAATTAACCATATATTCACTCTCCCTCCTCTATATGTCCAAGTCAAGCCAAGTCTGAACTTAACTCTCCAAAAATCCAGAATGCTGAAAATAGTATTAATTGACCGTTGAATCATGATATTGCAGCTACAGTAGTTAGTTATTGCCAAACATTATGATGACATTTTCCGCTCCTGGTATTGCAAAACCTTCAGGCCCTAGTGTCTGAAAATTCTCATGTGATGTTTGTCTCAACAAATGGATTCTTCCTCCTTTTGAATCCCATGTTTGCTGGGATAAGATCCAATCCACAGCAATGGAAACACATATTTTGTCACATGCCTAGTTAACAGCCACTTACAATTATGTAATTTTATAATAAATAGGTAAAGCATTGTTATTTCTTTGCTGTTCCAGAGTTTCCCACAGACTGCAGACAATATGATGACACAATCCACATTTGATTAATTTTACTTAATACAAATTTGAGGAAAACGTAGCTTAATGTAGTTTAAACAGCATAGCAGTTACATATTACGTTATGAGATGCAAAAACCCATTTTCTCAGAGTTCAGATTCATCACTTTAGACAATGGGGCACAAGCAACATGTCTTCTCTTAGTGGGAAACAAATTATGCTAAAGATTATACAGCAACTACAAAATAATTCAGGGTGTATTATCTCCGTGGAGATGTTATGGCATCACCTAAAATGTTCCAGAATGACATTACACATTAAATAAGACGGTATAACACCACCGGGCCTAGTTAGAGATCAGCTCTGTGGAAAGGCAACACACCACTCATTGTAAGAATAGATGTAAATTTAACAAATGTAATTCCATATTGTGGAACATTCCAGGACCATATTAAAAATGTCATTATTGATTTGTTAATGCTACAAGATTTTTAACAAAAAATACAGATATTGTCAAACTGGAATATCATTTTTGTGATTATAGTCTAAACCGATAATTTACAAAATTACAGTATATTAAGTACTAATTGTACAAAAAGGTTGTTCCTCTTTTAATGCATATAGCTGTTTTTCTCATATAATGCAACTACAACAATTATGTAAAATGGACACAAGGACTCTCTCCTTCCATAACCAATAATTATTAAATATTATAAAGTTACGCATTTACAAATGGTTCAAACCAATATTGCTCATTCATTGTCTTGTGAGAGTGCATTGCCATCTACAAATGCTCAAATCCCCAGACACAATAGCACCCCATTGAAAAAGGCAGCACCGGCTTCCCCCATATCCTTGGGTGTGTTTGGCCCGCTGCAGTGCATCCAACGCCGGGTAAAGAAAGCGCATTAGCTGCTCTTCTGCTGCTAGTCTACAGGGCATCCTCCACCCACCATTGAGCATTTGCACTTTCATTTTAATCTAGGGATTGTCCTTAAATGCTATGGTTCTTTAAAAGGAATAATTGATCACGAATGGGATTACACGGAAATGCCAAATGAATGGTTGAATACACGCTATAGCAGGTTGGTAGCAGATAAAACCTAATCATTTTCCCAATTATGTTCACTACGCCTGCCTGAAGTATTAGCAACATGTCTTTTTGGCTATTTTATCTTACAACATTGCATTTTGCGTGCACCCTCATAGGATGCCGTGCCAAATAGCTTAGATAGCAAATGTAATCGCTGCAACACGCATTTTGTGTCTATCTTACCAACGTACTGGGCATCTTGGGTGGGGGACGCAAAGAAGTGGGTGGGTATAAGATGTCAACCAGTCCTACAATTGCAATTTCATTTATTAAGGTTTAATTCCAAGTTATTTCGTTAAGAAAGCAAATAACTAAAAACGAAAAAACAGGGCGGAGTGAGTGGAAGAGATGATCTTGGATAAATGTCATTACGCACAACATGAACAAGAATATAATAAGGCTTGAATAAAAATAAACGTTTTAAAACACATAAATGTACTTGCGTACCCTAAAAAAATGTTATAATGTGGTATAATATGACACTTAAGGTTTACTTTTCAGTGTGGGGGTTTAACGTTAGCTTCTATGATTAGCTCCTTAGCTCTGGTTAGCGGCTTATTGCTAACATCAATTTTACCTTATTCCTGTGCATGCGTGTCCAAAAATAAAGCGATGGGGACGCGCAGGTAAAGGATGACTGCTCCAGGCGTTAAGGGACAACGCCTCGCATCCGTAATCCAACAGAAAGAAACAGCGGTGCCAAGGTCCTCTCCACAAGCTACACAGCGCCAATGCTAATTTTCATTAAAGCGAAGGTAGCGCCAGCCATTTAAACAACCAAGTCTTCGTTGCTGTTAAAATCCCCTGTGGTGTGGATGATCTAATAATACAGAAGTCTGCAATCCCGTGACATCTGGGTACTTTCCGTGTCCGTAATGTCTGTGGTAAGGAGAATCCCAGAGGCCGCCGACATATTTGCTAGTAACAAAACTCGGATAGCGCAGCCTCCAAGTTACGGCAGCCAGGGAGGCATCTGATTGGACAAAGTTAATGTCAATCAATTTGTTTAAGACTCTGATTGGCCAATAACCTCCTTATCCCTCCTTTCATGGGTAAGCGTTTTAATCATAGTAAATAATGGGTTTTAAAAAAAATAAAATTCTCTCTAATTACGTACAAAATGAATCAAAAGCAATATTATTAAAATATACAACACAGATAAAGCTAAGATTATGCTGTTTTATATGCATTTTTGAAAAAGGACTAAATAAATAAATAAATACACAATAATAGCTAATATATACAAAAAATATTGAAGACAGTGTTTATTTATTCGACTTGATGTGTCCTATTAATTCTTAACCTAATTAATATATTAAAAACTGGCTAAATATTAGTCTACGCTGAGTGACTTGTTGACAGATATGATAAGAAGATAATCCCTGGTGGTAATATAATTTATTGTTGCTAAGCATTGGCTGGCACATAAGCTGTTTCTGACATGAGGTTTTAATCCCTAATGTGACCCACCGACACAGTAACGTATGCTGGCTCAGAACAGATCTACAACCATTTAAAAAGTGATCTTATTCTGTAGACCAGCATGCTTGATATAACATGCATACCTTTATGAAACATACTATTTCTTCTAATGCATACTTGTATTTTATTATAGTTAATATTTTACCATTATTACTTTTTTTTTAATTGTTTTATATTGTACTTTATTTCCAAAGCATGGTCCTAGTTTGTGAATTTTGTTCACTGACAGTGGCAACAAAACTTCTAATCAAGTAAATAAAGAGACCTAAATGAGTAAATGCTACCTTTAAGGTATAACGTTACTTTTCTTAGGTTACTGTTGTTGTAATATACTATTAGAACTATTAAAATGTAAAACTTTTAGGAGTACTGTAGTACTACTACAACACTACAATAATGCTTCTTCTCTAGCTATATACAGCTACAACCTACTAAATGTCTGAAAACAATGATGTCTACTCTCATTTACCCTCTGCTGCCCAACTGGCACAAAAGAGAAGATTAAAATCCTGGCAGTGGTCAAAGGGTTAAACCACTCAATCAACTCTTCATCCTCTGCAGCACAAACAAAAAGCCCACACACAAATACAGCAGGCTAACAACACAGTGTGCCCTCTGCAGTTGGGACCACACAAGCTAAAGGGGCAATCTCCACTCAACAATAGATTATTTTATGGATGACCCAAATACACAGTGATGGACAAAGCTGTTCAAATTTTCACTTGTTTTTAATTTAAATTTCAGTGATAGAACACAGAAATATTGTTATATAACCACCAAAATTGATTGTAAGGCACAGTTTGTCATGAGGCTTTACTTAGCACTTATAAATGACACAATTTACATATTACTATTCAAGCAATAAATAGCCACCACTAAAAGTGACTTAGAAACGTCTTACAAACTACTCCCACTTGTAGTATTACAGTATAATAATACAAAATAGTCAAAGTGCAAGAAGCTAGAGCAAGTTACAAGTTGTTTATTTACAGCATCGCATCAACACTCAACTGCACGTAACAGCTGCACGCAACACACAATAACAACACATAATAATACGTAATAACAACAGGCAACAACATGCAGAACACATAACGACATGTATAATGCATGACAACAACACATAACAACATGGAAAAACGTGCATTTACCCCTCAAAGGATACAGACCCATCCAACTATAGGCCAGTAACCTGTCTCTCCACAACATGGAAGCTCATGTCAGACATCATAGTGGCTAAGATGAGCGGGCACATGGATCAGTATATGAGCATAACACAGAAGGGCATCGGCAAAGATACCAGGGGAGTCAAACACCAACTCCTGGTAGACCGAACAGTCGCCCGAGACTGCAAAACCCAAAAGACCTGTGCACTGCCTGGATTGATTACAAGTAAGCCTATGGCTCAATGCCACACACATGGATCACTGAATGCCTGGAGCTGTAGAACATCAACAGGACTCTAAGACCCTTCACTGCAAACTCAATGTGGTTGTGGAAAACCACCTTTGAGGCCAATGGCAAGCCACAAGTGACCATCAAATGTGGCATATACCAAGGAGACGTACTGTCCCCACCGCTGTTCTGCATAGGTCTGAACGCCCTTAGCCAAATCATCAACAACACTGGCTATGGATACTGACTCAGGAATGGGGCCACCATCAGTCACATGGATCACATCAAGCTGTACGCTAAGAGTGAGCGGGACATCAACTCACTGATCTACACCACCAGGATCTACAGTACAGACATTGGAATGTCATTCAGGCTTGAGAAGTGTAGCTGGATGGTGACAAAGAGAGGGAAGGTAGTCCACACAGAAGGGGTCTCACTCCCAGAAACAATAGCAGACATTGAGTACAGTTACAAGTACCTTAGTATCTCACAAGCAAATGGCAACCTTGAACAAGGAAAGCAGCTACGACCAAATACCTCAGACAAGTAAGGCAAGTCCGCAGCAAGTCAGCTCAGAACAAGACCCAGGCAAAAAAGAGCTACGCCCTGCCAATCATCAGATACCTAGCACAAATCATAAACTGGCCAAAGGACGATATACAGACCACAGACGCGGACTGACCATGCATTCCATCCCAATCCAGAACCCTGAGACTGTACACGAGCTACAAGGATGGAGGCTGAGGACTAGTGAGTGTGAGAACCACTGTCCAGGATGAAACATCCAAGGTCCATAAGTACATCAAGGACAAGGCCCCAACAGATAACATGCTCAGCGAATGTCTTAGACAGTGGAGTGCCGAGGAAGAGGTGCTGGAGGAACCATCATGGAAGGACAAGGCCCTGCATGGGCCTTGTCCTTCTGTGGCTGATATCATTTCTTGATATCAGCCACAGAAGTGGCTGATATCAAGAAATCCTAACAATGAGTTGAGAAAGCTAGACTGAAGGACAGCACAGTGACACTCATCTTGGCTGCACAGGAGCTGGCCTTGAGCACCAGAGCGATAGAGGCCCAGATCTACCACACCAGCCAAAACCCAAGGTTTAGGCTGTGCAAAGAGGCCCCTGAGACAATCCAGCACATAACTGCAGGGTGTAAGATGCTGGCAGGGAAAGCATACATGGAGCGCCATAAACAAGTGGGGGGCATAGTGTACAGAGACATCTGTGTAGAGTATGGACTAGAGACCCCAAGGTCAAGGTGGGAAACCCCCCCTTCGCAAAGGTAGTGGAGAATCATCGAGCCAAGATCCTGTGGGACTTCCAGATACAGACTGACAGAATGGTGATGGCGAACCAACCAGACATTGTGGTGGTGGATAAACAACAGAGCAAAGCCGTTGTGGTGGACATAGCAGTACCAAGTGATGGGAACATCAGGAAAAAGGAACATGAGCAACTAGAGAAATACTAGGGGCTCAAAGAAGAGCTGGAGTAGGCCTGGAAGGTGGAGGCATTAGTGGTGGCCGTGGTCATCGGAGCACTCGGGGCAGTGACCCCCAAACTGGAGGAGTGGCTACATCAGATCCCAGGAAAAACATCAGACATCACAGTCCAGAAAAGTGCAGTACTATTAACAGCAAAGATACTGCGCAGAACCTTCAAGCAGAACCCAAGTGTGGAAAAAGGGGATGAAACCACTTGCGGAGGGTGAGTATGTATATGTATGTGTGTGTGTGTGTATATATATGTATATGTATATATATATATATATATATATATATATATGGGAAAGCATCACAGATTTCTACAGCACTAAACTCTACTAATCTTTTGTATTGTACTGATATAAAGACAGATCCAAATGTGTTCTTAGGTCTGAGTCATACATTTTTACAATTACATTCATAAAGTCTGCGCCTGTATAGTCTCACTCAACCTGTTTCTGTTACCAGGAAAGCACCGACCTGAGCATGAACTTTCTTTAAAATAATATTTATATAAAAAAGCCCAAAGCTGCTGGGAGGGAGTTCACTATGGATGTTGTAACCTGTTATTTCTTTTTGAACTCCCTATGACATTGCTAAGACCCATGTAGTAAAAAAGATGAGACTTTTACCTTTGTCTTAGTGTCTTAGAATCCCATTTGTCATTAGAACCCCAACAGACAGCCTTAAGTATTTTAATTATCCCTGTCAGTGTTTGATAACAGGGTCTACATTTACTACTATGAAGCTTCTATTCATGGGTTTCATAAAAGCAACATTTTGAAGACTTTTAAACCTTTAGTAGTCAATATTTTTGTTTTAAATTGTTCATTGGCTGAAACCCAAGGATAGTTACTTATACTACTACTAATACTTCTGCTACTACTCTGTAGATCATGAACCCTCGCTCTGTTTCAGTGCAGCCAACATGAAGAAATTACTTAAAGGTGCAGTATGTAACTTCTCTGGTGGAGGGTCTGCCACCTGCTTTGAGACTAAGTGACGCCAAGTTACAGGTCAGATCTGAGAAGAGACTGAGAAGTCTGAGTATTCAATGTATTTTTCAACAATAATCTTCCTGTAATTGAGTCAATGCAAGCTAAATAATTGCCATACTGTAGAACATTCTAGACAAAGCAACACATCTCCATGTAGACCTGGAGATGTGTTGGAGGTGTGTGTGCATTTTTTAGAGATAATTTAGTTACTCACAGATTGTAATTTGGGATGTTTTCATCTTTTGAGTATGTTTCATTTAAAATGGGGCTAAAGCAATCCCCCTCCATACTCTACTTAGTCATATACAGACCAGCACTGTGAGTTTTATTGATGATTTTACTGAGATGCTTTCAGTCATATGCACAGACTTTCATGGTTTAGTCGTTACAGGTGATTTTAATGTACATGTGGATAATGTGTTTGACAGAAACGTTAAACAGCTCCGTTCTGTCCTTGAAACCTTTGGTCTGACTCAGCATGTCAGCGAGCCCACCCACAACAGAGGACACACTCTGGACTTGCTCATTACAAAAGGAGTAAATATCTCAAATGTCAATGTGGTGGATATTGCTCTGTCTGATCATTTCTGTGTCTTTTTTTGACCTGTCTGTTATTCCCAAACCAGAGGCTGGTCCTGCAGTTGTTCGAAGGAGACATATAAATGATAAAACAGGTGCACTGTTCATGGAAATGATACAGTTTGAAAATGCCTCATGTTCTGATGTTGATGATTTGTTGAACTCTGTAACTTCGAGTGTTTTGAATGTTCTGGACACCATTGCCCCAATGAAGGTTAAAATGGTTAAAGATAAGCAGAAAGCGCCATGGGGGAATGATGACTCGGTCAGGGCACAGTGGGAATGGCGCAAGTCAAAGCTCCAGGTTCATTATGAGATTTACAGAGAAAAAATACACATGTACAACCACAGTTTATGTAGAACAAGGCAAAGGTATTTTACTGACATTATTGGACGTTGTAGTAACTACTCTCGTGTCCTGTTTGCAACGGTAAACAGATTAACAAACCCCCCAGCTCCACTGCCGTTAGAACTAATTTCCACATCTAAGTGCAATGAGTTTGCAGTGTTCTTTAATGACAAGGTTCAGGGCATTAAAAATGCCATAAATTCCATAACGCAAATAACACCTCAGCAGCCACCTGGACACTTAGAGCTGACTCACTTTGCACCTGTAACTGACAAAACTATCCAAGAGCTTGTCACCAGTCTGAGTTCATCTACATGCTGCCTTGATGTGTTACCCACTAAATTTCTAAAGTCTGTGCTCAACAGTTTGCTGTCACCACTCACTCACATAGTTAATATGTCACTTCAATCTGGAACATTCCCAAGCACTTTGAAAACTGCGGTTATCAAGCCTCTCCTAAAGAAGAGCAGTCTTGATGCCACAATATTGAACAATTACCGACCAATCTCAAATCTGCCGTTTTTGGGCAAAGTCCTCGAAAAAGTTGTTTACCAACAGCTTATTAACTTCCTCGAAAGTAACAACTCCTTTGATGTCTTCCAATCAGGTTTTAGACCCCACCACAGCACTGAGACTGCTCTTATCAAGGTGACAAATGACATCCACCTGAACAATGATGCAAGCAAAGTCACAGTCTTGATCCTGTTAGATCTGAGTCCTGCCTTTGACACTGTGGATCATGGGATCCTCTTACAGAGACTAGAGGACTGGGTGGGCATCTCTGGTACGGCACTAAACTGGTTCAAGTCCTATTTAGAAAACAGGGAGTACCCTGACCTGTGGGGTGCCAGGAAATGTCCCTGACCTGTGGGGTGCCACAGGGTTCAATCCTGGGACCCTGTTCAATCTCTACATGCTGCCGTTAGGCCAGTTAATACGCAGCAATAATGTGTCTTACCACAACTATGCAGATGACACTCAGATCTATGTCTCACTGACAGCAGGTGAATATGGACCAGTGGATTCACTCTGCCAATGCATCCAACAGATCAGTGTGTGGATGCAAAAAAACGTTCTTCTGCTAAACTCAGACAAGACTGAAGTCATCATCTTTGGCCCACAGAAACATAGAGAAAGTGTCAGAAGTCACCTCCAGTCTCTCTCTCTAAAACCTTCAAATCAGGCTAGAAATCTAGGGGTAATAATGGACTCAGACTTGAACTTTAACAGCCACATCAAATCAATAACATCTGCAGCTTTTTACCACCTAAAAAAACATTGCAAAAATCAAAGGTATACTGTCAAAGCCAGACTTAGAGAGACTTATCCATGCATTTGTCTCCAGTAGGTTAGACTACTGTAACGTCCTGCTCACTGGCCTCTCCAAACGAGCCTTAACACAGCTGCAGTACATCCAGAACGCTGCTGCTCGGGTCCTGACTAGAACCAGGAAGTACGAGCACATAAGTCCTGTGCTCAGGTCTCTGCACTGGCTCCTGTGGCTCAGAGAATAGACTTTAAAGCAGCTCTGCTTGTGTATACATCTCTCCATGGCCTGGGTCCAAAGTACATCTCTGACATGTTAGTGCCATATGAACCATCTCACACTCTGAGGACTTCAGGGACCGGCCTCCTGCTGGTGCCCAGAGTCAGGACTAAACATGGGGAATCAGCATTTAAGTTTTATGCAGCTAAAACCTGGAACAGTCTTCTTGAAGATGTGAGACAGGCCTCTACTTTGACCATGTTTAAATCCAGGCCCAAAATGGTTCTGTTCAGCTGTGCATACGACTGAAAGGTTTTTATTCTGCACTCTTCTCTTTTAATGGTAAATTTATGATGATTATTTGTAATTATTTATGTTTTGATTTGTGTGATTTTAATGTCTTTCTTATTCTGTAAAGCACTTTGAATTACCTTGTGTACGAATTGTGCTATACAAATAAACTTGCCTTGCCTTGCCTAGACCTGCAGGTGGTGGATTCCCCAGAAACGTTACATAGTCCTCCTTAAAACACTTAATAAAGAACACATATTATGCATTACTTGTACTGTTATTTATACTGTTGGTCTTTAAACATGCTGTTGAGTACCTTTGCTTTGGCATCTCACTGAAAATAATGACCATGTACTGACCATTATTTTCCAGCTTGGGGGGGGGGGGGGTAATGTTAATCATGCATTTTTAATGAACCCAATTTGAAGGTGCAATTGCTTTAAACGAGTCTGTCAATGATTTGTCGACTTCAAAACTGCACAGGGTTTCTACTTGTGATGCAACAATCCTGTGAAAATTCAAACCACAGGACCCGAGGACTTTTTACAAAAGGATTATTGAAACCAGCATGAATAACGCTCAAAACAACTCAAGCTATGTTTTTTGATAAGGAAACATGGGTAGAAGCTCCAAAAATACATTTAGCATAATATGTGTCCTAGATCTTATAATACTGTAAGCCTTCACAAAATATTGCAGTAGCGTGAGAAATATGTATATTGTTACATCCCTAACTCATATTATACTATTTTGTCAAAACAAAAGGTGACCCGTATTTGTCCCAAGGCAGCATTTGTCTTTCGTTTTAAAACCAGTTGGTCAGGACAAACTTCTCACCAACCTCCTCTATGTCATTCATAAACTCAATATTTGCACAATAAAAAAAAAACACTACAATCCTAAATAACATCCCCGTTAGCTGTGTGGCCATTGGCTCGAACTTTGCTGTTTTCTGATTGGTAGAGAGAATTGTTGTCTTGCTCTGATTGGCTGAGAAGATTTGAATTGTGCTGCGCTTTGGCCTTGATGAGATTTCGTCTGTGGTAGAAGAGATATCCCGGTAACAGGAACCCGGCCAATGAAAAAATGAGCAGGGCAAAGTTTATCTGTAAAGAGAGAGAAGAGGCAAGTCACTGCAAAGAACCATACCCGGTTTTTGAAACACTCCCATAATGTGGACTGATGTGCATGTGCTCTGGAGAGAGTGTGATGTTTTGGAGTGAATGATGAACTGATGGATGCTTTTGGATGATGGATGATTATTTTATGCTGCTGAGATAACTCAATGTGAATGATATTACACACCTCTATATGATGGTTTGGTCATTGTAAAGCTATTTCTTTGAATGTTTAATTTTATGAACTATAACATCAGCCTGCCCAGGGACTTCAGGTGGAAATTAGTACTAGTGCTACAACCTGGTACATCACATCTCTCCTGTTAAATTTAATCTGTATTGTGCACTGTCCCTGTCTCATTAAATAAATAAGCAAAACTAAATTATTCCCATGCTGTTTTAGAGAGCCGTTTGTGAATAACTAGGGCTGCAATGATAAAATCAAATTATTATTCTGATCATATAAAACTAATGCACAATAGAAAAAAATGCCAGTCAACTACAAAAATAATTAGTTAGAAAAAAATGTATTCATTGCTGCCCATGTTGTCCAACATGAATTTCTCCATAAGGAGACTACAGGCCAATCTAATCAAATCAAATCTATTAATAAGCAGGCAATTATGCATTTTAACTAGCTGAACTGTGTAACTTTTGTCTCCATGAAGATGTTTCACAATATAAACAATTATGTTTAACACATGCCAGGTGGCATGTGATGCCATCCTAAGGAACACTGCAGGCAAAGCAAATTCCATAAGGAAAACTAGGTGGCGTGCCCTCACCAGAAAAGTTACATACTGCTTCTTTTACTAGGGCTATAACATTAGTAAAGCCACATTAGTTTCTCAGTGTGTTTCACAAATAGACATATATTATGATTTTACCCAGTACGGATCTCCTTTGAGTGTGCCCAACATCAGGATGAACAGAGGCTGCTGCAGAAGAGCAAACGCTGCACTGACCATGGACTGCATGCCCGTCAGAGTCCCAAAATGGTTTGCTGGATATCTATGGGCATGACCAACACAGAGGGACATGTCAGTAGAAATGTCATGTTATCACATTTTTGTGTGAATTTTCATGATAAACGATCAAATCCTTAATCCACACTAATGTATTACCATTGCTCTTGTTCTGTATTACCACTGGTAATAAAGTTTATGAATGGTACAAAATGACATAAACAACCCAAAAGAAACTTTTCCATTTAGACCTATATTTTTGGTGTACAGCTTCAAAAATCGATTGCATTTTGCTTCTGGTTAATTAATGGACAAACTCAGCAAACTCAGCAAATTATTGATAAGCCAGTTAATCTTGACATCTCTAATTGTCAATGATCTAATATTTTGTGATCACATGCCAAAAGTTTCAAAATGTAAATAAGTATTTTCCCAATATAATACATGGTATTTGTGTGAACTCAAAGGAACCGTATGTAAGATTTTGATTTTATATTCCAAAAACATGACTGTTTATGTCCCCAGACATGACAGCTGTGTAATCCCTCAGTTTTCCAGGTCTGATGCATAGTAAAAGGCAAAGTTAAATCTGTCAACTAGACAAAAAGTTGTAGGAGTGAAGGCATTTCACTGCTCATCTAAGCAGCTTCTTCAGTTCAGGTCTGATTGCTGGTGGACACTGCCTTATATCTATCTGAAGGGAGGAGCTAACTACACTGAAACTGTAAACAACTATTGTTTACAGAAAATCATAGACTGCTTACAGAAGCTGGAGAAGAAAGAAGTCATTGATAGACAGGTGTATTACAAACTGTAGTATCCTGGTGACTCAATTCCTTGCATCTATGGCCTCCCAAAACCCACAAAGTAGGAGTACCCCTCAGACTCATTATATGTAGCACAGACTCCATCAGATACAATGTGACCAAACATCTGAAGACCATCCTGGCTCCTCTGGTGGGCAGCAAGGAGCACCATATTGAGAACACAATTTGTGAGCAAAATCAAGCATCTCCAAATTGATTCAGATGAAACCATAGTTTCATTTGATGTGACCTCTCTTTTCATTTGGATCCCCACATCAGTAGCAGTGGAGGCAGCAAAGAGGCCACTGCAGAATACCAAGCTAAAAGAGAGAACCAACTGCCAGCTGACCAAAATGGGCAAACTGCTGGAAATTTGTTTAAATACCACATATTTCCAGTTTAGAGAAAAGTTCTATAGGCAAATCCATGGGCTGATCAGTCTCTCTTATTATGGGTAACTTATGTATGGAAAAATTTGAACGGGAGGCTTTGGCCTCATATCCAGGCATTCCACCCACACATTGGTATAGATATGTGGATGACAACTGGACTAAAATCAGACTTCAAGATCTGGAACCCTTTCCTGCACATATTAATGCTGTGGATGCAAACATCAAGTTCACACTTGAAGAAGCCAAGGAAAACAAACTAGCCTTCTTAGATTGTGGAGTAACAATAGGAGATAGATTACGGTCTATTTCAAACCTACAAACACTAAGACAGAAACTGGTTCACCCAAAGGACAAAACCCCGAGCCTTAAACAAAGTAATGTGGTCTACTCCATTCAGTGTAGTGAAGAGTGCAGTTAGCTTTATATTGGAGAAACTAAACAGCCACTTCAGAAGAGAATGTACCAACACCATCACGAGAGCTCCTCTGGACCCCAGTCCACCCTACATCTCCATTTCAAAGCCACTAACCACTGCCACTAACCAGTCCTTTGAATATAATGAGGTACAGATCTTAGCCAGAGAAAAGAAATGGTTTGAGGGGGGAGTTTGACAAAGTGGGCTTTTGTCCCTTTAAAATCACCATCATTTTGTTTATTCCCACATTTGGTTATTTCCAATAATTTTTCAATATACAACTAAACAGAACTATTCTAGGTTTGTTTTGTTTAGTTACCTTTAATTTAATCACCACACACATCTGTTACTTTAAAGATATTTTATTTGGTTATATTTTGTCAAGTCAGTTTAATACATCCATCTACTCTTACCTGAATCTCCACATGGTCCAGACAAAGAGGGGGCATGCCCTATATCTGCCATTTTTAAAGGCTTGGGAGTGATCGTGGGCTGGACCATGTTTTTTGTTTTAATGTCTTTGTGTATTTTGTAATGTTCAAGTGTTTATAGTTTTATTTTAAACAGTTTTTGAGTTAAAGGGATTTAGGCCCTAATAAGTAAGCAGTGTAGTATGAGATCCTGCTAAAGTTGTGCCTACCATACTTGAGAAGTAAATGGTGTTTACCTGGTGGAGGTGCTTCTGGTTTGAGCAGGTATATAAACTGGGTACATGTGGGTTTTTCCTTAGTTTCTTAATTTCGGTTGCCTTTGCTTAAGTTGAGCACAGTTATATTTTTGTAAATATGTATTATTTTTTCCATGCATTACCGTGAAGATTGAAATAAATTTTGATAATTGGAGAATTTTTCTGCCTCCTACATTCTACCACATTGGACCAGATTCCTCATATTAAAGAAGAATTTTTTGTTAGGAAAGACAATCCTTCCTTGAACGGGAATGGGGGCCTTAGACATCACTTCCTTATACAACTCTACATCGTCAGACCCAAAGCAAACAATGGAAACAAAGAGAACATAGACCTAGTCAGGGCCATTAAGGCTGAATGTAGACCCATTAGGCTGAAACTGTAAACAATAGCTGTTTAAGTGTAGTTAACGCCTCCCTTCAGATAGATATAAGGCCACTAGAAATCTGACCAGAACTGAAGATGATGAACAGCAAAATGTCTTCACTCCTACAACTTTTGTTCTTCAGATTTTATTTAGTCTTTTACTATCCCCAGACATGAGGTAAACATGTTCAAATCAAAAAGAGCTTTTACTGATAACAAATGTAATTGTTGACTAAATTGAAGTAGCCTGAGAGTTGAAGAGAAAAGGCGTGTCTAGTCCAGGTCAGTCTGGCTATGCTTCCATTGTAGGAGTATCCACCCTCTGATGACGTAGGTCAAGATAACAGGGAGTGAGCAGGCAGTGACAGCCCTCAGTACAGCACAGGAATAGTTTTTTTTCTAACAATAACATTGTTTTGTTCTTCATTAACAATGGCCAATATGGCCAAATTGTTTTTGTTATAATTTGGTGTTTTAGTTCTCAAGACGATTATCTAATCAGAAAGCAGAATGAGCCTCCCATGAGTCTCTCATTTGAGCTGCCAGTTAGAGATGCTGAAATCCAGTTGGTTTGAACCTAAAAGGATTCTCTCTGACCTGAAACCTCACTACCTAAACCCAGCACCTGCAGCCAATCATTAATCAGTCCCTCTGTCGTGGCAGTATATGCTGTTAAACTGAGAAAGATAAAAACTGACCCTTATATGCAGGTTAAGGCACTGGTAACGAAGGTTTAATTGTGATTGTATTTGTAGTACTCTTAAAATTCTAAAAGTGCAGGTTACATACAGTTTTTTTTTTTTTAATACATAGTTTTGGTTTACCTAGGCAGCCAAAACCACACACTTTGATAAACTTTGCACGGATGTTCCGTTCAGGTAAAAACAAACATGGCTGCTTACATTAAAAAAGGGCACAGATTTCTGCAAAACAACTGAAGCACCAAACTCTTACTTATCTCAGGTTAAAAAAAAAAGTTATAGATTTTCGATACAAGATACAATACAAGAATTTTCGAGAGGGGATTTCTTCCGCATTTGACAGACACATGATACAAATTAGTAGCTGTGGTTGGACTGTCCCATGTTAAGACAGATGTTTGTCACAGTTCCAGTTCCAGACAAAGTTTTGGTGGTTTTACTCACACTGCAGCATAGAGGCCTCCGCAGCATGAGTGGATGAATCCTCTGACCATAGTATGCAGAACAAATGACACCATCTGACCCACAAGACACAAGAAAATCAATTATTTTTACTCAGCAAACAGTGTCTATGCTAACTCTCACTTCACCTACGTAACATCTCTGGTGGAAGGTCTGCCACCTGCTTGTCTTCATGTAAATTTAATACGTTGTTGTCCTGGTTTATGGTTAATATCTCTGTTGTTATTAAGAGTAATTAACTTCAGATAGTGCCATTCAGCCCCGAAGACATAATCGTTGCTGATTGATGTATAAATGCAAGCTAGATAATTTTATTGCCATATTGTGGAATATGTCCATGGAAACAAGCAGGTGGCCAGCAGGTCTGTCAAAAGAGTGACATAAAGTAGCTGTTTTCTCACCTGAATGGGTAGATTGTCGATGAGTGAAATGACCCCAAATGTGACGAGGAGGAGGTTTGTAAAGATGAATGCTCTCAGGGCATTGGTTAGTTTCTGGATCTTCCTGTCACGTTTTGGAGGACCTGATTGGCTAGAACAGAAATAAACTTTCGTTATTTTGTAATTGATATTGTTCTGCATTACCTATTTGTTACCTTGAACGGTTGATACATATTCCCCTGGAGTGACCTCAGGTATGAAATTCAAATTCCTCACTCACAGATTTGAATGGATAATGAATTACTTTGGAGTTTGCATGAAGAGATAGTGCACACTACTGCTACAACTACAACTACTCTAACTATAACAACCACTACAACTACTATAACTACTACAACTACAACTACAGTACAACTACTCTAACTAATACTAACGTAACCAGTAGTACTTATTACAACAACAACTCAAACTATACTGCTGTTACTATAGCAACTACAACTATTCTAACTATCACCAGATTTCTAGTACAACTACTACTCTTACTCCAACAATAGCTACTACTAATGCTACTGACACTAATACAACAGTTACTACTGCTACTACTACTATTACTAACACTATTACTACTGATTACTAATGCTACAATCCAATTCATGATCTGATTGAGTCAGAATTAATCCAGTTAGGAGGCAATTCAACAGGAAACATGGCTCAATTGCATAGCTGCCAAGCAAGACACTTCACCAACTTTGCATAATATATAAATATGGTGTTTGAGTGAAGGATGGTGGTCACAACAGTAGAATTATTTTATATAGTGTGAGGAGTGATTGGGTGTTGTTAAGGACATTATAAATCAATGTATATAATAACAGTTGTATTCCTGTCAATACACTAGCAATCAAAACATCTCAAACCTTGATTCTGGCAAGTTTTTACCCTTTCAGAGTTTCTGGAGTTGCGTTCTCCTCCTCACACTCCTTCATCCTCCAGTCCATGATGTACCCAATCATTGGACACGTGACCAGGCACAGCAGCTGCAGTGAACCGAACACAGACGAGTAGAAACCAACTGTAACAAGAGCAAACAACCACAAGAGGGAAGTAGAGGGACACATGTTTAATTTAAGTGGATTTATTATCAAGGTCTAAGAATAACCCTGGAACTAATAATCTGATCAAAACTTCCAATATCATTGTCAGTAGGCAAAAATTACTACAAACTATGCATAGTACAATGAAATACTATATAGAGTACATAGTACAATGAAATAGTACATAATATAATGAAATACAGAACAGGTCTCACTACCAGAAAGAACAATAGCAGACACTGAGGACAGTTGCAAGAACCTGGGTATCCCACAAGCAAAGGGCAATCTTGAAGTGGAAACAAGGAAAGCAGCCACGGCCAAATACCTCAGACAAGGAAGGCAAGTCCTAAGGAGTCAGCTTAATGGCAAGAACAAGACCTGGGCAATAGGTAATCAGACACCTAGCAGGAATCATAAGATGGCCAAAGGAGGAGATATAGACCACAGATGTTAAGACATGAAAGCTTCTGACCATGTATGGAGGGACCCATCCCAAATCTAAATCCAGTCCGAGGACTAGTGAGCGTGAGAGCCACTGTTACGGATGAAACATCCAGAATCCATAAGTACATCAAGGACAAGGCCCTAACACATGACGTGCTCAGCAAATGTCTCAGACAGTGGAGTGCAGAGGAAGAGGTGCTGGAGGTACCATCATGGAAGGACAAGCCCCTGCACGGGATGTACCACCGGAACATAACTGAAGTGGCTGATATCAAGAAATCCTACCAATGGTTTCAGAGATTTGGTCTGAAGGACGGCAGAGGCACTCATCCTGGCTGCACAGGAGCAGTCCTTGAGCACCAGAGCGATAGAGGCCCAGATCTACCACACCAGACATGACCCAAGGTGTAGGCTGTGCCAAGAGGCTCCTGAGACAATCCAGCACATAACTGCAGGGTATAGGATGCTGGCAGGGAAATCATACATGTGAAGAGTATTGACTGGAGAGCCCAAGGTCAATGTGGGAAACACCTTTGAAATCCTGTGTTACTTCCAGATACAGACTGACAGAATGATGATGGCAAACCAACCGGACATTGTGTTGGTGGATAAACAACAGAGCAAAGCCCTTGTGATAGACATTGCAATGTCAAGTGATGGGAACATAAGGAAAGAATGAGAATGAATAAAAAACTAAAGAAATACCAGGGCCTCAAAGAAGAGATGGAGAATGTCTGGAAGGTGAAGTCAGTGCAAGGCAGAGTGATGCTCCATGGTCTTTGGAGCACTCGGGGCAGTAACCCCCAAACTGGAGGAGTGGCTACAGCAGATCCCAGGAAAAACATCAGACATCACAGTCCAGAAAAGCAACAGGAATAGAAACAGCAAACTTTGCAGTGCCCTAAAGCTCCCAGGCCTCTGGTAGAGGAGCCAAGCTTGGGAAAAGGATGAGACCACCTGTGGAGGATGAGGACGAGATTTGGACGAGATTTTACTTGTCAGCTTGTCTCCTTGGAGAAAGAAAATATTATTGCTTTGCTCAGAATATTTCACAGTATGGCATTAGACTTGCTAGTATGCTGAGATGTACCTTGAACAGGCACTCTCACCTGACACAGACCTGACCTATGGTGGAACATTCCTTACCTTCATGGAGATAAGTTGTTGGTGAATCCTCCACCAAAACGTTTAATAGTGTATTTCAGGGATCAAACATTATTAGGGTATAAGTATTGATTCTCAAAAAGTCACATTCACAGGACAAAAATTAACCTTTCCTGAATAGCTTTAGTATGATCTTAAGCTGTATCAGAACAAGTATAAAACCACATAAACTAATATACGCCTATGAGCTACTACCGAAAATACCTCAATGACTGAGAGATTACATAGACATACGACCACATGGTAATATAAGTACTACAATTTAATGATGAAAATTACTTTCTACTGTCTGAATAAAGTGTGTTTTTATTATCATCAGGGTATCAGAATCAATATACACTATCAAGTTTATTCCTTAGTATCGAAATTGTGTTTGAAAAGAAGAAAACATTAAACATTAGTGCCAGAAACATACCTTGTGTCTCTGCCTCTATCTGTAGATTTTCTGAGGCTGAAAAAGACCAAAACACAGAAAATAAAGTAGATAAATATTTCTATTATTGAAAGTACAGTACTATATAGACAACATTATAGTGGTATAAACTCTTAAAAAGGCATACAGTCTCCGTGGGTGACAAGGAACTCCAGCATCTTGTTCATGGCGCCCATGAAGAAGATGAGCCTGAGCTGAGTCATGGGCATTGTGATCAGGCTCCAAAGGAAGATGGGAGAGCAGACGGAGCGGCACAGAGGAACTGCACCTGGAAAATAATATGTAATTGTAACAGTAATAACAATAGTAAAAACAGGAGAGTGAGCAAACAAGTGATCAATCTAAAATATAAAACCTTTATATTTAGTTATTTCTCACTTTTTTGTTTACTACATGCCATATGTCTTCATTTATAGTTTTGATGCCTCCTGTGAGAATCCACAATGTAAATAATCATGAAAAAAAGAAAAAACATTAAACCAATCCCTATGGTCTCCTTAGCTGACTCTTCTCAATGTGGAGGAGCAGCGACTCTGAGCTCCTCCTGAGTTTTACTATTTTTAAAAGTGAAAAAAGAATTAGTTAATTTTAAACTGTTTGCATCTGTCAAAGTTTATTCCTCATTTTCCAACCACATTCGTAACATCCAAATTATTCACCATGATGAGTTTAAAAGCTCATTTCACAATGAAGCCAGAACAACTAGCATGGTTACAGTGAACCAGAAACACTTCCTGGTTCATAGGGGATAAAACACCCTTATTACATGCAGACACCACACAACAGTACAGATTGTTTAAAAGCCCTTTATATTTATGTGCATATGTGTAGCTAAAATATCCTTATATAAAGTGTGTCTTACTCTGGGGGGCGCTCTGCGAGTCTGAATGGTCCTTTTCCTGTCTGGAGTCCACAGTTTCCTCAAACGTAGTGACTGGAGTGACGTGCATGTCTCCGGTTTTAATGTCCTTCGTGACAATGCTACTCATCTTTACCTTCTTACTGCAAACAGGGACAAATCAGTAACAAAATATGTGAATATAAAAAAGAAAATAATGAAATGTATGTTAACAAGACCTATGATTTAAAATATGCACATAAAGAGATAATTAACCAAACTATCATCAAATGAGACCCGACGAATCAAACCCATGACCTTTTTGTGTATAACTATTGGGGCTATCCACATAAAATAAAAATAAAAAATAAATAAAAAAAATGGCACAAAGTGTAATGTCTTGTCTATGAGAATATATATACACAGAAGGGAAATCCTTTTTTTTTTTTATTTATATTTTTTTTTACAATATCTTCAGGAGAAGATGTTGAATTTTGCTCCAGTTTTTTGGTTCATGTTTCCCTGTAATTACGTAGATATTAACCATACACCGGGTCAACAAATCTGCAATCTGATTAACAGCAAATCCCACCATAGAATTCAGACCTGCCCTCCAGCTCAGTTTAGACTATAGGGATTGTCATGTGAACATAATCTATAGTGAATGAAATACTGACGTGTATCTTATGTCCTCTGGAGCAGGGAAGGACTCCAGGGGCCAATTGAGAAAACAGTTGATGAAGACAAGACAGGCGAGACCAGACCAGGTCCACATGATGATCCTGAATGAAACGCCCGCATCGTAGATCAGCTACAGCGGAGAGGGTACATTTTAAAGTCCCTGTAGATTTAAACACCTTTTACCTGTAAAATGTAATACCTGAAGTATTCCAAATCAGATACAGTTGAAACCAGAAGTTTACATACACTAGATAAAAAGACACATCACTGTCTCTGATTCAACTTTTCCTGTTTTAGGTCTATTAGGATTACCAAAATTATTTCTATTTACTAAATGCCAAAATAATGAAGGAAGGACTTTTTAGACAATTTTTCATTACTTTCTTCAAAGGCAGGAGTTTACATGCATTTCATTAATATCTGGTACCATTGCCTTTACTATATGCCTTAGATTCAAACATTTTGGATATTCTTCTATAAGCTTCTCACAATAGTTGGCAGGAATTTTGGCCCATTCCTCCTGACAGAACTGGTGTAATTCAGCCAAGTTTGTAGGCCCCCTTGCTCGCACATGCCTTTTCAGGTCTGTCCATACATTTTCAGTAGAATTGAGATGAGGGTTTTGTGATGACCACTCCAAAACACTGACTTTGGCCAAACAGTTCAGTTTTAGTTTCATCAGACAAGAGGGCATGTGTCCAAAAATGAAGGACTTTGTTCCTGTGTGCAATTGCAAACTGTAATTTGGATTTTTTTTATGTTTCTTTTGGAGTAATGGCTTCTGGCATATTGTTACGTTTCACTGTGGATAATGACACACTCTTAGCAGCTTCAGTCAGCATCTTCACAAGGTCTTTTGCTTTTGTCCTTGGGTTGGTTGGCACATTTCAGACCAAAGCACGTTCACCCGTCTCCTTCCTGAGCAGTATGATGGCTGCACTTTCCCACGGGGTTTATACTTTCGTATAATTGTTTGAACAGATGAACGTGGCACCTTCAGGCATCTGGAAATTGCAGCCAAGGATGAACCAGACTTAAGCAAGTCCACAATTCTGTTTCTGATATCTTGGCTGACTTCTTTTAACTTTCTCATGATGCAGTGTTTTTCAGGTGTGCCTTCAAATACATGCACAGGTGTGTCTCTAATGAGCTAAAATGTTGTCAATAAACCAGAAGCTATCAAAGACATGACATCATCATTTGGGTTTTCTCACATTGTTTAAAGGCATTGTAATCTTACTCAATATAAACTTCTGACTTTAAAGAAAGTAATGAAAAATTGTTTTAAAAAATCTATCTGTCATTATTGTGGCATTTAACAGACAAAAATAATTTTGGTAATCCTAATTGACCTAAAGCAGGAAACGTTTAGTCAGATTTTATGTCAGTGAGAAAAAAAAATCATGCAGCCCTATTTTTTGTCTATATGAATCACCTTGACACGCCTAGGTTTAAAGCAGGACTAAACAAGGTTTGAAATGCGACTGGCTTTACCTTGACTCCCGGGAACGTGACAGCAGATGAGGCATAGGAGCCAATCATCAGTGAGAGAATCGTGGAGCGGATGTTTCCAAACATGTTTGGCAGCTGTGAGTAACAGAAACACACAAATAAAGCGGTGTGATATTGGCAAACAGTCAGACTTCAACAATCTCATCACAGGGAAGATAAATAATAAAGATCTGCCTTATATCTGACATACACATGGCCCTGTACATTTATATGTACAAATCCTTCACGTTGGCGCATGCATTCACATGTATGCAGAAACGGGAGGGACACAGTGACATAAGAAATAAGAATTGAACTTTCAAACTTTGTTTATTATCCTCCTGAGACCAGCAACAATGCAAATATATTATATATATAAATTTTTTAACAGTTTAGAATGTTTAGAAATTTTTCTTTTTTTGTTTTTCTTCCTGCTCCTGTCAGCAGCTCTTCACATGAGACACATTGTTCCAAGAGGCACAATTGTTGTTTCTCATTTTGTTTTTACATTCAGGACAAATGTTGCTGTGCTCAGGGTCTTAATAAATAGTTTTTGTTAATCATTATTCAAATGTTTTATCAAAATGTTTAAAATGTCCACATATGAGGACATTTGATTTACATATTTTTTTCTCAGAGACTACATAATGTAAAAAGATAATTCTTTGTTTTTACACTCATCAGGTCCCAATCAGCCCAAATAACAAAGACAAATTAATAAAGCATGTCATGCAAGAGCTCGGATCTCAGGAGGTTAAGCTAACAAAAAAAAAAAAAAAAAAAAAAAAAAAAAAAAGTAGATAGAAGTAAAATTTTTGCCTAGTTCTCTGAGGTTGCAGTTGTCGTCAAGCACCACACCAGGGCAGCAAAGAGCAAACTACAAACTGCTAATGTTTTCTAAAATACAGACACTTTCATCAAATTTAATTTCCTAATCTAATTTAAATGACATTAACTTAATTAAATTATAAATCAAATGTTACATCATCTCACAATTGCTCTTACAGTTACTCTTATTTGAGTAGTTTCACCAAATACTTTGAACCACTACTTTGTATTTCTTCTTAGGGAGTATTATTTCTGAAGTAACTGTACTCCACTCACTTCTGACAGTTGTATATGTTTTCATAGAAATTACTGTTGAAATGAAAATATTAAAAGCTTCAGTGATAGTATTGTCGGTTTCCTTCATTTTATTGGTTTGTATAAGCCATGCCTCTTTCTAGCATTGCCATGTGGAGTGGAGAGTATGGGAGAAGCATGAGAACATTTCCTGGCTGAACACATGTGAATTTTAGACCGGCGCTAAGTTTAGACTCGACCTGAAGAGGCCAAGAAGCTACCGAAGCTACTGCACGTGTCTCTATGGGCTATGTGTTAAATCAGGAATAATCCAGGACTGAACAAGGACTAAACCAGGACTGGGCTATAGGCTTACTATGACTAAAACAAGCAGTACAAAACAGAGACTGAACCAGAACTAAACCAGGACTAAACCAAGACTTGGACTAAAACAAGGACTAAAGCTAAATGGGTGTGTTATTTGAGAGCAGCTGTTGAAAGAGTACTGACAATTTCAAGTTAAAGTACAGTTACATGGCTAAAAATACTCAGTTAAGCACAAGTGGTATTGCCACATTCAGGAATGAAGGATAAAGACAAGAAGTTTGACAAAGTAATTATGTATAATTATGTAAATATGAAACATCTTTTCAGATTTGGATTGTCACAGCAAATGTCCTTGTGCAGTTGCCTGGGATCCAAATATACACTTCTCCGATACTTTCCGAAGATGTGAGTCTGGTCACAGGTGACCTAAGAATAGATAGGCGTGATTGGATTAGCTAATCAGGAGCATGCATGGTTCCTCCGTATCAAAACAACTATGGCTGCTTACAAGGAAAAAATATTGCATGGGACTGAAAAAACATCATTTTCTACAGAATCAGTATCCTTGTCTGTTGTTAGAGCTGGCACTGTCTGACATTCTGATACAGCCTCTTATCAGTGTTTTGGTCACATACATTTGTTTCTTTGTTCTTTGTTCTTTGTTCAACGTTTTGTCCAGTTGGCAGATTTTATTTTTCTTTTGTGATGGATCAGACCTGGACAACTGAGGGATTACACAGAGTGTAATCCCTCAATTGACCAAGTCGGACCAAGTTCTGTCGTTGTGTCCTTAGGCAAGACACTTCACCCACATTGCCTAGTATGAAAGTGGTGTGTGCACGAATGATAGGTGGTCTTCGTAGGGGCCGATGGCGCAGATTGGCAGCCTCGCTTCCATCAGTCTGCCCCAGGGCAGCTGTGGCTACAGTAGTAGCTTACCATCACCAAGTGTGGAAATGAATGAATAATGACTATAGTGTAGCGCTTTGAAAAAGCGCATTACAAGTGTAAGCCATTATTATAGTTCTTTGTTGAGACTTTGAGGAAGTGGTAGAAGTCTGCAAATGCTCCAGTGCTGATCGGTTGTTAATATTAGAAATTAGATTAGTTGTTTCCCCTTCTCATTTGCCCTCTTGAAGTTATATTTGTGATTGATGAATGTTTGATCCATCTTTAAATCGCTTATTTTCAGGACATCATATTGTCGTTCAACTCCCATTTTCATCACCACCAGTACACACTCAGAATTGTATTTTCTTAATCTGTGATATGTGTAGAATTTGGTAATGACACATGTTCATTTTTGTATAAATGAATGTGACCTGTTGCTGTCTGGAGCAAAAGACAACAAGATAAATCAACAACAATGTCCCACAACAAACACTGGACTCAGATGACCATAACAGTGCCAGACACAAGCCAGGTCAGGAGCTGTTTAAATTTACTCTGAGGGCAGAGGCGTGATAAGGCTGAGAATCTGAACAGAACATAAGAGGGGCATGAGTCTAACTGAGGCTTCTGATTGGTCTAGATAAAAGGCAATTTTAGAGCAATCGGAATCACTGTTTTCCAAAACACACATAAATAAGCTGTCAAACAAGAAACTACAGTCACTAACGGTAATAGGCTTTGTTTGTTGTCCTACATTCGCAAGACATGAAAAACAGAACTACTTTATTTGAAGTGGTTTGCAAGTTATTCCTCGTTTACCTTGTGCATTCTGATCCATCCTAATTCACTAAGTGTACAAGTGTGTTTCACAGCTTTCAGAGGTCAGAGCAGAGGTTTACCATTAAAGTATTGCTAACAGCAACTAGCATACTTACAGCACAACACTGTTTTACAATTGTCTGAACGTCCAAAACACACTTCTCTAATACGTCACAAAGATTGTGCCTGCTCTTGATGTGATTGACAGGTGGCTTGGCCAGTCGGGAACAAGCATGATCTATGTATTTGTATTCAGGAAAGCACATATATTACCGGTACATGGAACTGAAAAACTGTCAAATCAGAGTGAAATACTAAACACTGCTTATCTTCAGAGAAGTTTCATTTTGTTAATTCATTTTGTTTGATGAGTGACGCATTAGCTCCTAACATAAAGCTGTAGCATAAGAATGGAAAAACACATTCTTTGGTTTAGATAAACCAGATTATGTGCTCTTCCTGTTATCAACTGTCACAGTAGTAATTCTGATGCACTTAATTGTATCTTTTATATGACCTTGTCATTTCTCTGTGTAAAATGAGTGAAGATGCTCCATTCATGGGCAGCATTGAATGATCTCTGTACCATTTTGTGTTGTCTCCTCTTGCAAATAATTAAAATCAACCACAAAGACAACTCTTTGACTCAGACCTTCAGTTCATTTTCAACAATTAAACAGGGTTTTCTACAACAAAAGAGTCTCACCTACATCACATATCTGTACTCCTCTTCTTGTTTGTGTCTCTAGATTGTGCAGTGTATGAGACCAAACCTTATATAGTCAAAGGTTAGAACAAGGCTTCTGTCTACTAAAATATGTATTTTTTTATTTAATCATAAACATTTATATGAAAAACATCTTACTGTGAGTGATGTGAAGGTCAGACAAATTCCTCCAAAACCGTTAAATGAAACAGCAAAAAAGATGAGCATGGACAGAACTAAAACAGAAAAATAATACAAAATACATTGAAATAACTTATCAAAGTATTTAAAATGCCAGATTAAAAAGGCTAATGCCTCTAATGTGTTTTTTCTTCAGGTTGAGGTTAAACTTTATTTGTCCTGTCTGTATTTTAGAAATTCTATGACACAAACTTACCTTCAGGTTTGTACGTTGCTGTGGCAATCATCGCACACGATGCTGCAAAACATGAACTGAAAGAAACAAAGTTCATCTGTAAAATGATATGTGGTTTGAAAAAAACAATAAATATTAGGAAAATTCCGACAAGGGATATCTGAAGCTGTTCATTTAAGTCTTACAAGAGTAAATCTGCATTATTAGCTCCAGTTTCCCTGGTTGAGACCTCATAATCCTCAGACTCCCATAGACTGTGTGGTTCCACCTCTTAACGCCATCAGGACTCTGTCTGATCATGTCAGAACTCACTAAACTCCAAAGCAGCAGGTTTTTTTTGCTAAATTTAAAGTGCGCCTGTAGAAACCAAATCCTTGTTGCTACTGCTGACAACCATGTCATTTTGAATGATCCTGTAAAGAGTTAGGTCAGGTGAAATGACTAGTCAGTTTTAGTTGTAATGTATCAAGTCCAATATCCTAGTCGTTATAAATGTCAGGTTCCAAATTGCACTGACTCCTGCCCCCACATGGAAGTAAAACATCATTACACCCACCTGCCTACAAGCCTGAGTGGGCGTGGTCCAAACTTGTCCATTAAAATTCCCAGAGGTAAAGTTGCAGCGCTGAGGAGAAACGATCCGATGGTGAAACCTAGATTCAGGATCTCCTCCTGCTCCACACAGCTTGCGTACTCCCCGCTGTGCTCGAATGAGTGGTTAGAGGGCACGGTTTCATTCTCTGAAAGGAAAGACAATAAATTACTATTGGTTTATTATATATTATAGTTGATATATTATAAATTGGTTCTTATTGGAAAGGTAATGGTGCAGATGTAGAGGTCTCTAAATTGGCATGTTTCACTATTTTTAGATGTAAGATCATGGCACTGACATGACAAGTACTTAATCATGCTGTAAACTAAACTAACATCTTATTAAAGTTTTTGGTAAACTTATCAAAACTAAAATCTAGATTAACACAAATGTATTTTGGTTAAAGATATACTATGCAATTTTTCACCTGCCTGTCTCCATTGAGCTGCTAGTGCTGTGTCTGGAATATTCCCCATTATGACATTGCCTAGCTTGCATTTATTCAAGGTATATTTATTGCTAAAAATGTATATTTAGGTCACAATATTACCTTTTATATATTCACTGAAAACAATGTATTAATATGTTTAATAAATTTCACTCTCATTTTTGCCACTGTGATTCCCCTCCCCCTTTGCTCTCGCTGCTAAATCACTCCTCCTTCAGATTCCACCATTGAAACTATTGCACATCACATACGGGGTGATGTAGGACTGTGGGCTGATTGTACTGCTAACTGTAAGGAGGGATTGAACGGGGCCCGGAAGAGATCACAAGATTACTCAAACATATATGGATGACATACAAAATCACTTCAGGCATGTTTTTGATGAGGAAACAGCCCTGCTCTTTACAAATATTCCTTCAGGGTTACCGGTGCAGATGTGCGAGTAAAATCCCTCGTTCTTGAGCATAATGAGGAGAGAGCCCCACCCCAGCAACACAGCCGAGCACAGCAGGTTTTCTATGATCGCTGTGACTGCCATCCACCAGCGCCTCCGGTACGCCTGTGCCAGACTCGGAGCCATTCTACTGCAACAACATACACAACAGAGGAGGACATTTTGTTTATATAGATAACACTATAGGGGTGTGCTAAAATATCAGTATATCGTGATGCAAAATTTGGTGATACAGTGTTACAAACTGCAATTATGTATTTAAATTAAAAAAACTTACCTCACCTACACTATTACATTACAAGCTGGACTCAAACAAAACTACTCTTAAATTAGCTGAAACTATTAAGAAAAAAGCATTCAAAGTACAAGACAAAAAACCCGGCAATTATCATTACTGCAGAATACTCCACAAAAAAAAAAAGGTACTAAACAATCAAATATGCTGATTTCATTCAAAAAGGGTGTGGTAAAATATATCAGTCGTGATACTAAATTTGGTGATACAGTGTCAGTTTTGTTGGCAGCTGTATCAATAATATATTGTTATTTTTGGCATTTATTACAAAATGTTTTGTGAGAGTGCAACAATTTTTTTACTTGTTTAGAGAAAGGAAACTTGTTCATCCAGGATGCCTCTACAGATCAGACCTGTAACTTGACCTTGCCGAACTGTTTACAGCTACATAAGTTTAATGCCATTCCGTGGAACATTCTAACCATGAACCTTCTAACCATTCCTTCCATGAATATGAGCAAGTGGTCTATGACGCACACCAGAAAAGTTACAAAGCGTACCTTTGAAGAAAACTGACAAATGCCTGATGCCTTTAGCCATTCAGGATCAAATAACATATACAATATAATATTAGTTAGTTAATTAATGAGATATTTGGTTGTTTTTAGATTTTAGAATGGTCTTATGAAGGGCTGCAAATCGTTACATCCCGGTGAGAGATATAAAGTAGCTTGGTGCACATGAGGACCCATGTCTTTTTTTACACATTTTGTATTGCCTGCTCAGATCCTGCACACTTGTTTTAAGATGGATGTGACTGTCCTCTCCCTTACTCATTCTCCCATCATTCTCCCAGATAAGGACATGAGAGAATTTTGTCTATAGATAACATTGTGCTTTTCCATGACATATCCAGAAGGCCAATTCACGAATGCTGAACCTGATCATTTGTTTTATTTACTAAACCCCCAAACTCACTGCTTTACAACAAAGGGATGCAATTTAAAGGACTGTGTAACTTTTTTTTAATTTAACTAAAATGTACTACAGCACGGGATTAAACTTATCTATGTCCCCATAGACCAGGGGTGTCAAACACATTTTCACCAAGGGCCACATCAGCAAAATGGCTGCCCTCAAAGGGCCAGATTTAAAATAAATCTAACTACTTTTTTTTACTTGTTAATTAACTGTTTCTGCATTTATTACTTACTCAAGTTACAAATATTGCATATGCATTTGCCTAGATGTAAAAATATGGCTGTGTAACTGTGTATCTCCTGATAAAATGACATGTTAAGACCATCATATCTTTTAATTTACCCTGTCGAGGGCCACATAAAATGATGTGGAGGGCCACATTTGGCCTGCGGGCCTTGAGATTGACACATGTGACACAGACAAACAGGTGAGGCACCATGCAAAGTTACAGGCCAAGTCTGTGGAGAGGCAAGCCCACTCACAGTTAGAATGCATGTGAGCATTCTAGGCCAAATGAATAATATGAGACAGGTTGGTGGCAGGCTCTCCACCAGAAAATTTACATAGTGCACCTTAAACGATATTATTTTAGTTGCCCCCATGTATTAAATATTATTCTCTGCACACCATATTCTAAAAGTTGTGAGCTATCAAAACTATAGTGCAACTCGTGTCAGCTATTTCCTGTCTAGAGGAAAAACACTCACTTTGAAACTCTAAAATGTTCCAAATATCAAAGGATTGCACTTCTACTTTAAGCCAAGGCAAGGCAAGTTTATTTGTATAGCACAATTCATACACAAGGTAATTCAAAGTGCTTTACAGAATAAGAAAGACTTTAAAATCACAATACAACAAATCAAAATGTAAATAATCACAGATAATCATCACAAAAATTAACATTAAAGCAGAAAAGTGCAGAATAAAAACCTTTCAGTCATATGCACAGCTAAACAGAACTGTTTTGAGCCTGGATTTAAACATTGTCAAAGTAGAGGCCTGTCTCACATCTTCAGTAAGACTGTTCCAGGTTTTAGCTGCATAAAACTGAAACGCTGACTCCCCATGTTTAGTCCTGACTCTGGGCACCAGCAGGAGACCGGTCCCTGAAGTCCTCAGAGTGTGAGATGGTTCATATGGCACTAACATGTCGGAGATGTACTTTAGATGCAAGTGTGTTATTATTATTTGTGAAATGTGGTGCGATAGTTCAGATAAATCCTTTTAATGCACAGAAGGCTGTTGTTAAACTTCACAGGAAATAGAGTTGTGTTTACTGTAGCACTACCCTCACCCTGATCCATGCAGCAAAGATGTAAATAGATACACGTGAGGCTCTACTCTCATCTTTTTACTTTTAAAGAATGCTTCAGATTGGATTCAAACACTTGAAACTTTCAAACTTTAGAACTTTAGAACTTTACGCAAGGTGAGTAATAAAGTCGCCTTACAGTTTTCTCTCTTTCCTGAGTTTGCAACTTGTGCCTCTGTGTTCGTCTCTCCGTCTGTCCCTGACACTGTTTTATTGGCTGGTGCAGCTTCGTGGTTACAATCTGACACCACATTAGAGAAGTGCAACGGATTCAAAATCACATGTGAAGATCCAAAGTCGGGTCATGTTTCCCAGAAGTTTGGGAGAAGCAAATTGGGACCTAAATTGGGCAAATTATCATGTAGTGTGTGACAGGCTTAAGACATGATATGTGAATGATGCAACTGCAGTCAGAAATAGAATAGTTTTCTCGCCCCTCTGACATGCATCTGTTCGAAGCAGTTAGGCCTGTGGGTGGCTACTTTAGGTTCAAAGGGTCAAAGCATGAACTATGATCTGAGAGTAAGGCTAATGCAAGGTTACATCAGTGACCCCTCTCATTTAAATAATTGGGCTATTTTTTTTTCCTATTATGTCATGGTGTGTAATGTTATGAATAGACCATAGATAAAGAAGTGGAATCAGTAAGTGTGAGTATCATAGCAATCAAAAGGCCAGTATAGAGTTTAGCTGTGGAAGGTAAAGCCCCTTCCCGCTCGTACCACTGGTTTAGCAGGGGGTGGGCGCTTAGCAATGCTGTCAGTCAAACCTGTTGCTAATGCTAGCAGGAGCGACCTTGGGGAAAGAAGGCAGCTGATTGGTCCCTTATTAATGTTCATAGCATTGCCCATAATCATTTCCTATTTGGAACACAGCGGCTAGCAGCTTTGATGGATTAGACTTATAAAACAAAATTTTTATTTTAAATTTATTTTGTTAAACCAATGTTTAAAGGAAAATGCCTTGCTTGTGCGTTAACTGTCTCTGCATTTTGTATGTAACTTTCAGTAGTGATGACATATTTAGAGGGACTCCCTAGATTCTCAGCATTTCATCTGGGGGGCAGGGCTTAGTGTTTTATGTCAATCAAAGCTAACTAACTGAGTTTTTTGTGATCCATGAAATACAGTTAACTAATACTCTTATGTATTTATAATTTTCTTTTGTCTAAAAAATTAGGCTACAGGTCAGATTTGCCAAGTCCCAGTTAGCAAATCTGTCCCAAAACCCTAAACTTACCTTTTCCTAAACCTAACCCTGATCTTATCTCTAACTTTGACCTAATTGTGAAAAACTATAATATCAAAAATCAATATTTGCGACCCTAACCACTAAGAGGTTATTGTTTGGCATTACTGTGTTTAGGGGAAAATTGTGCCATAGATGTATCATGGAGTAAAAGAAATGTTGAATGTGTTTTTGTCAAAATTTTATATCTATATTTGCTTTGTCTTGTCAAAAAGTCTGCTTTTTAGACTTGACGGCTCAGGAGAATAGGAGCCATGTGTTGCCAAAGAAATTCTGGCAAACCGTCTGACGCCTCAGGAGGGGGAAGCAATGCTTCACCAACACTGTTTACGGTGTGGACAGAGAGCTGCTGACCTTGACTGGGGATGTTATTGGGCAGTGGAAGGAATACTTTAAGGAACTCCTCAATCCCACCGTCACATCCTCCGAGGAGGAAGCAGAGACTGGAATTTCTAGGCGCAGCCAGGGGCCGGAGGGGGTCTGATTTGGGAACCACAGGATTTTATCTCTGCTGTTTGCAGATGATGTCGTCCTGATGGCTTCTTCGAGCCAGGACCTGTAGCAGGCACTGGGGCGGTTTGCAGCCGAGTGTGAAGTGGCTGGGATGAGAATCAGCTCCTCTTTACCGGTCAATCTATGTTCCTACCCTCACCTATGGTCATGAGCTCTGGGTAATGACCGAAAGGACAAGATCGCGGATACAAGCGGCCGAAATGGGTTTCCTCCGCAGGGTGGCTGAGCGCACCCTTAGGGATAGGGTGAGGAGCTCAGAGTAGAGCCGCTCCTCCTACACGTCGAGAGGCGACAGCTGAGGTGGCTCGGGCATCTGCTCAGGATGCCTCCTGGACGCCTCCCTAGGGAGGTGTTTCGGGCATGTCCCACCGGGAGGAGGCCCCGGGGAAGACCCAGGACACGCTGGAGGGACAATGTCTCTTGGCTGGCCTGGGAACGCCTTGGGGTCCCACCGGAGAAGCTGGAGGACATGTCTGGGGTGAGGGAAGTTTGGGATTCCCTGCTTAGACTGCTGCCCCCGTGACCCGGCCACGGATAAGCGGAAGAAAATGGATGGATGGATGTTGCCATGGTTGCAATAGAATGTTAAGTCCCGTCCTCGGATGAATGCTACGCTCTGAGGTATTCTACTTTAGAACGTAGCGTTACTTATTTTATTTTTTTTTGCCATACACTGGCACTTGACTAATGTAAAACTATAATCCATATTTACGAAATGTACTATTCTACCAAATAAAGTAATAATTACAAAAACTTTAATCACAGTTAATTCACACACATGCACACAATGACTTTTGCAGTCTCCTTAGTTTTGAGTTAGAGGAAGGACTGGAAACATTTGGCACCAGATTTAAACTAAAACGTTTTAAAATATATAAAAAAATACACATATATAATTCATCCACACTTTTATACTAGGCAATATCATGGGCCAATCAAAAGCTTACAGGTTTTTTTTCCAGTAGAAATTATTGTTTACATTGAAATAGTGTAAAGTATACAGATGATGCAATGACCTAGTTTTGAGGGCAGTGACTGGAGCTCTGTGGTGTCACTAAAATATCCTGTATACAGCTCATGCACACGTGGAGCTCTGGTACATGTGAGACTGGACAGTAGCAGGAACCATAAATCTCTCTGAGGCTTAAACATGTGCCCACTAAATGTACTGTATTTTTAAGCTGGCATGTGAATAACAATAGAAACAGAGGTGAGAGCTGAAACGACACAGAAGCTATGACAGTCACAATGTGTTCATGTTTTTAATAATTACTTTGTTTGTTTGTACTGTGGTAAATATTTATCAGAGTTTTATATTTGTGAAATAGGTAGGATTAGGGTTAGAAAGAATAGGCAAGGTTTTTAGCATTTTTAGCATTATTTATAAATAATGAAAGACTGGGTAATCGTAATTCCCAAATCTGGATTACAAAATTAATTATAAAAAGTATTGTGAAGCCCTCAACATTCAGCCAAACAAAGTTCACACAGACCTACAGTTTGGTACATTTTGCATAAAGTTAAAGGTGCACTATACAGTTTTTCTAGTGAAGTTAGACCAGCTCGTTTCAATTCTTGCTTTGCCTTGAATGTTACACAGCAGGGCATTAAACTTATCTATGTCCATGGAGGGAAGCAGGTCAACTTACAGGTCAGATCTGTGGAGAGGTGACCCCCCCAGGCAAAAAACAACAAGCATAACTAGTAAACCTAAACTAGAAGGAACCTTAAACTGGAAAACTATTAACTATTATTACACCAATAATATTTAAGCAAAAGATATCCATCTGTTCATACCTGTTAGCAGAATCTTCTGTGTGAAGTTTGTTATTGATTATGTGATTTCCCTGTGTAGATTCCTTAAACGCAGCAATAGCAAAGTGGCTCCATGCAGTAGACTTGTGGAAGAGACACATGGACTTTCTCTCCTCTGACCAAAGCAGTTTGTCCAAAAAAGGAACGACCCGCCCCCTCCACTCAGGCTGGACACAGACAGGAACTGTTCTGCAAATGAACAGGAGTACTAGTTAAAAGTACTTACTTGAAAGATGCACAAGTAGTAAAAGCACTTAACATGTCTTCTGCAAAATATAAGGATTTTGGACAACTTGCAAGACAAACTGATAGTGACTACTTACTTTAACATCTTACCTGCTACTACAGTTACTACCACTACTAAACCTATGATTGCTTCTACAAAGGCTTTAATCTACAGATACTACTAGCACTACCATATCTCCAATACAAATTATATTTACTATGCTATGCTTCATCCAATAGGCTACATTACTGCTATGAATCATGTGAACTAACACCATTTTCTTAAATAGTACGCAATGGTAGATAGTGGTACATCACCTGCATGATTATATAAAAATAAAACATTAAAACATACCTTGGAACATTCTCCATGAAGATAGATATGTTTTATGCCATACTGTGGAGTATTATAGTCAAAGGAACAACATTTCCATACAAACAAGGAGGAGGAGCTCACAGTAAGGACACATGTTTTTCGATCTATAATGAAGAAAAAAACAAAAAACAAACAAAAAAAAACCCCAACTATGCGTATATTTCAGTATATTTGTCAAAAAGGTTCTGCACTATGGCTTTAACCTAATTTATTCCTATTGTATTGAAACCCAGCAGTGCCCTGAGGAAACCTGTGTAGACACAAATAAAACAAACTCCACACAAAAATGTCCTCACCGGTCCAGGAATCACACTCAGGACCTTCAATGGTGTACAATACACAATACTCACATTAAAATCGAACTTGAGTAACAGAGCTTCAGACAGAGCAGTGTCTACAGTTAGCGGCATGTTAATGATCATCAGCTGCAAAGTGTCAATAGTCCAGTGGTCATAAAATACTATCACATAGCTCCATTTAGGTGGTTTAGAGTCAATTTAGTTCACATTCCTGTTCTCCTTTGGTTTAGTCCTTGTTTAGAACTAATATAGCAAGTGTGTAGTCCTGTTTTAGACCAAGAATAGTCCTTTTGTAGATTACATGGTTTAGATCTGGTGGCATTTAGAAGGCTAAAAAAGGCTTGGTGGTAATTAGTGGGAATAACTTGAGAATCTCTAATATAGATGCTAGTTTTAATTTTCTAGAAATATTTTAGGAAATCTGGCACTGACAGAGGAAATATTTGTGTGCAGTTCAAATACTGTGCTCCTCTGTGTATTACAGAAACTGGTTTGAATGAGACTGAAGCAGTAATATGGATTATTGGTGCCCTCATGTGGTAGATGTGAAAAACATTAAGCAAAGGAAATACTAGATTGAATGCATGTCTCTGTTATTATCTGACACAGAAGATAATAACAGATTTAATTTTTTTTAACTTAAAAATGTGTACCTTCAATCAGAGACTATGGTTCTGGACTGGGATAAAGTGGATCAAGTATTTTGTGTCAGGTTTATTAGGGAGTCCTTGTGTAGACCTGGTTTAAATCCATGTTCCTGCTCTCTCCTATAGTAGTCCCTGGTTTAGTCCTGGCTCAGTTCTGGTTTAGTTCTACGTTACTCCCATCATGTCTTTATTACATTCCAAGGAATTTGACAATAAAAAGGCAAACTTTTCTACTTCTGTGGAGACAAGCAGATAACACCACCAGGCCAAGTTACAGATCAGATTTGAGGAGTTGCAACCCTACTCACAGATTTTTTTAGTAATAAAACACATAAAATTAAAGATAGATAAGTTGAATGCCATACTGTGAAACATTCCAGGCAAAGCAATAACATCTCCTTGGAGACATGCAGATGGTGGACTCCCTCATCAGAAACGTTACATGTTGCACCTTTAAGCATCAATTAATGATGTACAGAGACCATGGACATCAGAATATTCAAAATCCCCTTTCCACCTTTATTTAAACACAACTTTCAAAGAACCTTCAACACATCAAGTCTTATTCCACTACTATCCTATGACACGCTGACCTACAAATAAATAATGATAATAACACAATTAATAATCAAATATATAAATACATAAAATTAAGTGTCATACAAAAAAATAAACACTTTTTCCATTTTTGCATTTTTCAAGCGACGTGTTAAGACACAAATTCAAGCTAAAACAATAGAAAAACAGGCAGGAAAAAACTATGAGCTTCAAATCACAATGAGGCAAACAGTGCTTAAATTTAAAAAAAAAAGAAAAAGAAAAGTGGTTTAACTCTTTCTCCTCCCACATAAACTGGATTATCAAATAAAAAAACAACCCTTTATCAATACAATCATTTCATTGGATTTAAGAAAACTTTTCTGGTGGATGGAGGGAGATATTCTAGTTTTTTCCTGTAATGTTCCTCTAAATGGCATTAAACTTAGTAATCTCCACGATTCCAAAACCAAGTATTTTTTGGACAATAAAATGCCTGAAACTGAATAAATGAACGATATACAAGTTTATACTATAATGAGGAACATTCCAGGAAAAGCTATGACATTTTATGATACAAGCAGGTTAAGGACTCTCCTCCAGAAAAGTTAAGCAGTGCACCTTTAATTTTCATGTAGCATATTGTGAAAAACTAGACCTATATTGTTACATTATAGGCTTTAACGTTGGTGAGTTTTGACTATGCTGGCACACTCCAGTAAGAGGTGTTATTGAGTAAAAGATAGCAGGAAGTCTTATTACCATGACTGACTCTAGTGTTGAACAAACAGATGTAAATAAATGGCTTTTTCAATAAGAATTTTAAACAGTGATGTTATGTTTAACATTTCAGCAGTGTTAGTATTATTAGCAGTGATATAAAGCTAATGGATTTGAGTGCAATTGTACTGTATTGTATTTTCCTTTTGTTCATAAACTGATTGCAAAATGGTTTAAAAGGCATTATGTGTAGCATTTCCCACAGAAACTTAAAATGTAATAGTAATTGTAGTTTCCTCTAGTTAAGGTAGTACGGTAGTTATTTTACAAACTTCTGTTATAACAGATTCCTGATTCACAACTGACAGATAATATAACTTGAAATGTTGAAACCATTCCGCAGTACTCTGAATTTTTCTAAAGCTTCTGTGCACTTTTAATAATACATTTCTGAAATAATAAGCATTAGAAATCATTATTAAAATATACTGGAAAAAATTATAAGAAAGTAATTTCACACTTGTTACAAATATCAGTATTACGTAAAGTTTGAAACCTTCTATTCTCTATGGAAATTGCAATTTTGAATCAGTGTTGTTTTGCCTAGAATGTTCCACCAAATGGCTTAAAACTTGGCAATTTCCATGGAGACAAGGTGATGGACCCTCCAACAGAGAAGTTACATAATGCTACTTTAACTAGCATAATATCAGTTGTGTAATAGTAGTGAAGGAAATGGCTAAAGCTACACATAGCACCTTTCAAAACAATGAAAAGTGACAAAATTGTACAATGTTTTATTTGTGATTGTCTTTTGGATTTACTTCAAAACCTTTGCTCACAACCAAATAACGTCCATGCTTAACTTACCATTCCTTCAATTTCTTGTAGATAAACTAATCTTTTAAACCAATTATTTTCTTCTAATCGCTCCTCTCCACATCACCGTTCCTGTATTTTCAAATTAATTATATATAACTTAAACTTTTTCACTCCCAGAAGATGTTGGTGATGTCAGAGTCCAGGCTGAAGATCCATAAAACCAAAGGAGCTACGATAGCCACGAACGCCCAGGACACCCCTCTTAGCGACAGCTGTATCCAAGTGCCAAAGCCCGCCCCTCCTCCTCTCCTCCGCTGCTCTTCCTCCTCCTCCAGGGACTGAGAGAGACGGGAAAGGAGAATGCAATTTCAATATTCATTTTTATTTACGAGTTTTTCCACTGAAGAAAATACTGAAGTTCACCAGTGTCATCAGGTGTAAACCAGCTAAGAAACCAAACCAGAACTAAAACAAAGGCGGGGGAGCACAGCCTGTAGCCCATTGGCTTCTGCAGACACACAAGACACTGCCCCTCATTGCAGTGAGTGCAACATAGAGCAGAACCAACTGCAGCATGTGTGATATAAATGGGGATCTTGCTGTACAGCCCGTGCCTTTCTGCAGTATCAATGTGTGAAGCACTAAAGGCTGTTAATCTGAGGTGAGAGAAATTTGGTTGTTTTGAAATAAATTCTTTAGTAAGGTGATATGGAAGTAAATTACGTCACAGAAGTTTGGCTATGTTTTACAAATTACAGATCACCAACAAGCTTGTTCGTTTCCCACTTATCACTACAATAAATTGATGGCAACGCTCTGTCTGAGTTTGACCTAAGACTGCGTTTAAGCAGTCTTAGGTCAACTTTGGTTTTAACAATATGCTGTAATTTGCAGAACATTTTTAGTAGAGATGGGGAAAAATTGTAAATCAAATTTTTTTGGGAAAAAAAGATCTACCATTTTATTTTTAGGTAAAGTCACCCAGCCCTAACAGGATTCCACAATCTCTTTTATCCAAGACAGCACAGGACCTTTACCTGAATCTGTGTTCCTGGTTCAATGTAATTTCTAGCCAAAAACTTGAGTGCTTCGTCCATGAAAATCACTGGAAGAGACAACTTCAACACCACCACCCATTGAGGCCAGGACAGAGGCCGGATTTGGAAAATCATCTGAGGAAAAACATACAAACAGTTGAGCAAAGTAGATAGAACTAGGACTAAGGAGATAAACAGGCTGCATATTCTTGAATTGCATATTTTCAGATGGAAGGCAGAGGCCTATATAACTATGGGAGATACACTGTTTTTGAAAAACTATCAATATTTATGCTCCACATATGTTGAACCTTATGATTATTTGTGTGGGATTAGCTCCATATTAATCTTTTGTCTTTAAGTTCTCTCCACTGACAACATGTCTTTAGGTATGAATAATGGCACCACTTTCTGAAGCCATTGTGACCAAAAAAATGTTTTATTTACTTATGCTAGCCAGTCAGAACCACACGCTTTAACAAATCTTTACAAAGATATGTGTCTGGAACCATATCCCGTCTCCCTGATTTGAGCTGTGATTGCCATGCAGGTTAACCAATCAGTGGGATGCACAGTCTGTGTTAAAACAAACATGGCGGCTTACATGTAAAAAAAGGACAAGAAAATAACACAATGGAGTGGTTAAGAAATAGCACAGATTTCTGCTGAATTAACAATTGAAGCACTAAACACGGGTAAAAGAAGTTGTAGATTTTGCTCTGAATGGGGAGATTGTAAGGAAATGTCTTCGTATTTAAGAGACATGTGCTACAAATGTGGTGTTCTTAAACCAGACAGAGTTTTCTTTTTCATGGTCTGATTCCAGACCCCTCTGGATTCAAATAGAATGTAGAAGGGACTGGTCAGGCAAGCTGATCGTGATAATCGTTAACAATATGATTTATTTATTTATTTTTTCCAATGTATTTTTTATTAAGCAATCAATTAGAAAAACAATTTTGAAACATCACAATTCTTTTCTCTTTTTCCCCTATAACATCCAAACCCCAGAACAAACCCACCCTGTTGCACCATAAAAAATATATATATATACAAAGAACATACATATGATACTACCCACTAAAGCAGTAGTGCCATTACTCCTGTGAGATGAGTGAGGGATCAATATCTCTAATCTTACTCAAAACAGGTTGCCAAGTACTGAAAAACTTATTGGTGCAGCCTCTTATAGAAAATCTGATTTTCTCTAATGTTAAATGGTGTACAAGGTCGTCAAGCCACAATCTAAAAGTTGGAGGTCGTTTATCCTTCCACTTGAGCAGTATCAATCTTCTAGCCAAGAGTGTAGCAAAAGCCATTATATTTTTTATAATTCTTATGAAGGTGAATACATTTTAGTGAAATACCGAATATTGCGATTGTGGCTTCAGGTTCAAAGCTAGGTCCTAATGCTTCAGAAAGAAATTTAAAAATGGACTGCCAAAAGTTTCTCAGCTTTGAACAAAACCAAAACATATGTGACAATGTCCCTGGCTCAGTTTCGCAACGATCACAATTACCATTAAGTTCCGGTTTGATCTTAGCTAGCTTTACTTTGGACCAATGTAGTCTATGGACAACTTTAAATTGTATAACTCTTTGTCTTAAGCAAATTGAAGACTCGTGAATATTATCTAAGACCGATTGCCAAACATCATCAGAGAGTTTTATATCCAGTTCCTCTTCCCATTTCATTTTAACACGAGACAGAGGCTCTACATTATATGAGTTGAGTACGGTGTAGACTTTACCAATGATTCCTTTAGAGTGTGGGTTTAAGTCCAAAATATTTTCAAGAAGAGAGTCTGGTGGCCTTGAGGGGAAACAGGTAAATGAGGTAGACACAAAGCTGCGAAGTTGAAGATACCTGAAGAAATGAGAATCAGGGATATGGTACTTTGTTTTCAGTCTTTCAAATGAGGCAAAAAGACCTTCAATAAACAGGTTCTTCAATGTCCTTAGACCATTTGTAGCCCATAGTGTAAAAGAGTCATCAATAACAGATGGAGTAAACATGTGGTTTTTCACAGTTGGGGCATATATTGACATATTTTTAAGACCAAAATTTCTCCTAAATTGTGCCCAGATTTTGAATGAATGTTTAACCACTGGATTTAAAGAAAATTTATCTAATGATTGAGATAAAGGTAGCTCTGAACAAAGCAGTGAGTGCAAAGAGGCAGTTTGACATGACATTTTCTCAAGGTTCAACCATTTGGAGTCTCTTTTACATACAGACTCTGACCACTGCAACATTGCACGAATATTGGCAGCCCAGTAGTAATATTGGAAGTTAGGTAGTGATAATCCTCCATGGTTTCTATGGTATTGTAAAATATTTTTACGGATACGCGCATTCTTCCCATTCCATATAAATGACGACACCATGTTATCTAAGTTTAAGAAAAAGGTTTTCGTTAAAAAAATAGGAACCGATTGAAAAAGATATAGAAATTTGGGTAAAACATTCATTTTAATAACATTTATCCTGCCCCCCAGGTATAATGGTAATGTATTCCAGCGTTCAAAGTCACGTTTTATGCAATCTAATAATGGAACAAAATTTGCTTTGTATAGGTGCTTGTAGTTATTAGTAATCCATACTCCTAGGTACTTAAATTTATCCTTACTTAGTTTAAATGGCATTGACCTCAGAAGAGACTGTGATGCTATTGAATTTATGGGCATTAATTCACTCTTTTGCATATTCACTTTGTAGCCTGATATTTTCCCAAAGTCATTCAGTAGAGTAAGTAAATTCGGCAGACTTCGCAAAGGTTCCGACACATACAAAAGGGTGTCGTCCGCATATAAAGACACTTTATGTTCAAAATCCCCTCTCTGGATACCTTTAATAGAAGCATCACTACGTATTGCAATCGCCAAAGGTTCAATGACCAAAGAAAATAACAAAGGGGATAGGGGGCAGCCTTGCCTTGTTCCGCGTCCTAGCTTAAAAAAGGGTGACAGATTATCATTTGTGCGGACAGCAGCAACAGGGGAAAAATATAAAGTGTGTATCCATGAAATAAACTTTAACCCAAAGCCAAATTTTTTAAGCGTATAGAACAAATAATCCCACTCCACCCGATCAAATGCTTTCTCAGCATCAAGTGACAAAACTACTTCTGATGTGTCAGGTGGAGTGGGATGGTGGAGGATATTTAGGAGTCTGCGAATGTTATGGAATGAATAGCGATTTCTAATAAACCCCGTCTGATCATCACAGATAATGGAAGGTAGAATGGTCTCCAAACGACATGCTATAATTTTGGCAAAAATTTTACTATCTACATTTAGTAGAGAAATGGGTCGGTAAGAGCCACATTCCAATTTGTTTTTATCTTTTTTGTGAATCAGAGATATAACAGCCTGTCTCATAGTTTCTGGGAGCGAGCCAGAAATTGATGACTCCTCATAGACAGAAAGCAGGATAGGGGCCAGGTCATTAGAAAATGTTTTGAAAAATTCACTTGTAAAGCCGTCTGGTCCCGGTGATTTCCCGCTTTGCATGGATGCAACTGCCTCAAAAAAATCTTCTTTCGAGAAGGGTCTTTCCATTTCTTGAACTGATTCCTCAGCAATAGTAGGCAGACTAAGTTTCCTGAAAAAACTGTCAAAAAGTAATTCATTCCCATGGGACTCAGAAGTATATAGTTGTGTGTAATACTCACTGAACCTACGGTTAATCTCCAAAGGATCTGTTAACCTAGCTCCATGTTCTCCATTAATAGCAAGAATAGCTTGATCAACCTGCTGTTGACGCAATTGGTGGGCTAACATTTTACCTATTTTTTCGCCATGTTCATACATTTTATGTCGACATTTATTTAAAAGGTTTTCAGTTTGCTTTGTTGTCAACAGATTGAATTCAGTGTGGAGAACTATGCGTTGTTTAACCAAATCAGGTGAAGGAGAGTTGGCTAACGCTTCATCTAGCCGCAAAATGTCCCCCTCAATCTTTTTAACCTGCTCATGTTGATCTTTTTTAATTTTGGCACTATAAGATATAATTTGGCCTCTAAGGTAAGCTTTTAGTGATTCCCAGATTAAACCACAGGATATGCCTGGAGTACTATTACGTAATATATATTCAGTTATTTCATTTGAAATAAATTTGACAAACTCTCCATCAGAAAGTAATAAATTATTAAATCTCCATGGTCGGTATCTTTTGCCTAGAGTTGGCATATTTAGGCTCATTAACAACGGTGCATGATCTGAAATAACTATTGCTTTATATTCGCACTTATTAACTAATGGTAGTAACTTGCTGTCAAGAAAAAAATAATCAATCCGTGAGAATGTTTTATGCACTGGCGAATAGAAAGAGTACCCTCTGCGACCAGGATTCTGAAATCTCCAAACATCAGTCATTCCATAGGTTTTGAGAAGCTGGTTAACCACTTGTGTTGACCGAGCTGGTTGGATAGTTTTAGGTGAACTTCGATCCAATGAGGGAGATAACACACAGTTTATATCGCCTCCGAGAATGAGATGATGGTGTCTATGTTTGGTATACGAGAGAAAATTCCGGTAAAGAAGGCGCCATCATCCCAGTTAGGAGCATATATGCTCGCTAGGACAACAGGGGTATTATTTAGTCTGCCCACTACTATAATATATCGCCCAGCTGAATCAGCTTCTACTTTTGTCATGGTAAAAGAAATTGACTTTTTGATGAGAATAGCTGTACCTCTAGATTTAGAATGAAAATTTGAATGAAATAATTGTCCCACCCATCCTCCTCTAAGTTTTGAATGGCCGAATGTATCTAAATGGGTTTCTTGGAGAAATGCGATGTCCACATCTAATTGCTTCAAATGCGTAAGCACCCTTCTACGTTTTACTGGGTGATTTAAGGACTTAACATTCCAGCTAACAAGATTGACCTGGCAAATATCAATTTGGGTATTCGATAAGTGACTAGCCATATGTTTTGAGATAAAATATTATTAAACCATTCAATCTGATAATATAATAGAATTTACAAAAAGAAAATCCCGTCACTGTCACAAAAATATACAAAACGGATAATAACAATTTCACATTAGGTGCAACAGGTGCCCCACCCCAACTGTCACCAACAGGAACATGGTGATAATAAACTAACCCTTTACAACTAAATCCACACATTATGTGTTTGTAAGAGCTCTAGCCTAACAGTTTGCTCTGCACTAAAAGGTGTAAACAAGATGAGGTACAAAATTAAAATTAGAAAAAAAAAAACGTTTCAGAAATTACTAGTTCAGTATTCGACTGGCGTTCAGTTGAATTTGCCATTATATATAATATGCATATAATTATTGTTGACTTATACTGCGTGAAACCAAAAGGGTACGGCAAAGGAGAGAAAGCAAAGGAGCTCCCTCACAGAATGTTATTCCTCACATATGCCATGGCCTCCGCTGCATCCCGAAAGCGCTTTTCGACACCATCATGGGTGATCCGCAGCAGAGCCGGGTGGAGGATCCCGTAGCGCACGTTGGCTGTGTCTCAATTCGCCAAATGCACCCTTCAAGGGTCCTTACGAAGTACTCTTCCGCACTTCCACCGCTGTCTTTGAGCGTACGATACGTACATTACATACGTTGTTTTTAATGATTTATTATTTAATAGAAGAAAAGTCAAGATGTCGATGTGTTTTTTTAGATTGAATATCAATAGGCAAATATAACGTTCGAGGTGTTTTTTTTACTCAATTGTAGCTACTTCATAACTTAAACAAAATATACCTTGTGAAAACGTAATAACAGAGACAGAGGTAACAATATCATTTCTACATTCATAGTCTATAAACCAGAGAACACTGATTAGGTGTACATATAGTGGGATATTGCAGTTTAATGGTTCGGTATTTTGGCCAGTGGCTACACCACTTTAATAACAGTAGAGGGCACTGTTTCCCTTCTATGCCGTGCCAGTTCTTTTCATCTGATTATTATAAGGTATTTTCTAGCAGTGCAGCGCTACATCAAACTAGTGTCTTGATTTACTAACACGAAAGTAAATGACACATGCCCACGAGGGAGTGCAGACCTATGGAATGTACCGGAACTCATGAAGATTTTGTGCACGTCTCAGGACTCTGTTCTGTCCTTTCCTCAGAGTCCGTTGCTTCATTGTTCACATTACCTGTGTGAAACTCATTAAACTCTTCTGACTTTATGTTTCAGTCTCTTGGTCTTTGACGCTTACAGTAGAAACGAACATTCTTACATTATTCTTATTGCAATAATAATTTCTAATGATAATAATGTCTCTTATTGTCTAGCAATAACTGCACATTCCTTTATTCCATGTAACTCCTTTTTAATCATCACACACACTGTACAGATCTTTATTCAGATTTAACAGTTTCATGTCGCTCTGTTGTAGATGAGGTAAACCAGTACGAACATTTGAACGTATATTGCGCAACGGACATTTTCTTCTCTTTTTTGCGTAGGCGCGGTGCATGACGGGATATAGAAGTGCGTGAAGTGTGCACGGATGCAGGCTTCGGATACGTCCGATCTCCATGGAAACGGTGCAAAGGGAAGGGCAGGTTTGTCGGCCGCATTCAGTAGGGTGGGTTGAAATGGGACAGCCCTTGTCGCGCCGGAAATTACGTCACTGCCCTTCGAACCGCCCTTCCAATGGTGATTCTAAGGCCAGGTGGGCGAATTGGGACACAGCCGTTGTCCCGTCCACGTAGGAGTTTTCTGACGTCATTAAAGGCCGATCTGGCATGAGCCACACTCGGCGGGTAGTCGGGGAAGATGAGGATGGTGGAATCATTGTGGAGGAGAGGACCAGCATCCCGGGCACGGCGGAGGATGTCGAGACAATCTTGATAGTAGTGTAGTTTGGCTATGATCGCTCTGGACTTACCCTTTACTCGATTCGACGGCGCGGTGCGGTGGGATCTGTCAATCAGAACATCCTTATCCATTTTCAGTATCTCTCTGAGCAATTTAGATACTGATACTGGTGTACTCGGGGATTCTTCGGCTACATTCAGTATACGAATATTTGATCTGCGCATTCGTCCCTCCATGTCCAAACACTTATCCTGAAGAACCGCCACTTTTTCTCCAGTTGCTGGACGGAGTCTTGTAATGTTACGATTTGGTCAGAACATCCCGAAAGTCCCTGCTCCATATCAGACACCGTAGACTGGATTGTGTCTAACTGGGAGCGCAGAATCGTAGTGCTGCTAGCTATTTCAGACCTGACTATCTGCATCATCTCCGTTTTAACATCACCAAACTCCTTTGCAATGATCTTTGCAAGCTCACTTTGAAAGAGTGCAGCCATCTCGGTCTTGATAGAGGATAGTATTTCAGTTTTGAGATCCAGCGCGGCTGGCGCGGGTTGGCCACTCCGCTCCGCTGGCTCCGTTAGCTCCTCCGATGGCATGCTAGGTGCGGTGCTAGGTGCGATGTTAGATGCAGCGGAACTCGTGTTGCTAGCAGCGGTAGCAGCGGTCTTGCCCGTATACTTGTATTTGCGCAGATTATTCGCCATTTACACCCGTGGATGGAAGCTCAAATGTTGTATCAGAGTTTTAGAAAGTACACATATGTTAAAGTTATAGTCATACGCCAAATAAAACGGCTTTTTTTGCAAATACGTGCAGAGCACACTAAACTTCCAACCTACTCCATTGCCTGCTCACTAGCGCCCCCCTAACAATATGATTTTAATATAATAATATTTAACCCTCTATAAACTCACGGGCAGCGGGTCGACATAGAGGATGAGGAAGTGCAGAGCCATGGACAGACAGATGGCTCCCATCAGCCACGGGTTTGACCAGGGAGGCATCTTCAGCAGGGACTGGTTTTCTGAAAGACTACACACAAACAGAGAAAAGGATATACAGTTGCATCCTTTGAAATTTGATCTAACCAAATTTATATTTTATAATCTAACAAATGTTCATTCAAATAAATAAATAAAACAAGTTTATTTTCTTTGTAAGCTTTACATTTTTTGTCCCCCTTTCATATGCCCCATACTTGCGCCCTCTGCTCAGAGTTTTTTGTACACAGATACTTTTTACTTTCACATGAATTGACAAGGCTAACCTGTCTAAAGGAAGTTTAAAAACCTGAAAATTGCTTGCTAGAATTGGCAAAAAATAAAGGTAATTGAGGCATTATGCAGTGGCTGCTGTGTGACAGCTTTGAGTACTTACCTGTTGAGGGCATTGCACATCTCGATGGTGACCAGCACAGACAGAGCCATGGTCATAGGCATCGGAGACTCAAACACAGAGCACTGTACTCCAGCAAAATCCTCATGGCCCTCACTGCACTGGAGGTAATGAGACTGAGGGCAGAAATCACAGGTTTACGTCATATTCATTTGCAATATGGGCACAGGCAGTAGCTGGCTATTCATGGATTTCATGTTCCTGATAAAGGGGACATTTTGAGGACATATAATATTTTGTTTTCAAGCCAACACTGCAGAGCTTTCTACTGTATGTGGCACATCACCTGTATGATTCCATGGGAATAGAAGATTAAAATAATTCTCCATAGAAGATAGTTACTTTTTATGCCATACTGTGGAATATTATAGCCAAACAAGTAGATGGAGCCAAGCAAGTAAGAGTAAGGCTTGTGCAGATGCTTGTGGAGTCGGTACTCACAGTACTGACTAGGGCTAGGTGATATGGGAAAAACGTTTTTTTCCCTATATTCACCTATCTCGATTTTCGATTGGATCTTGGTTCAAGGGACTATAAGCATGCACACGCACGTTATCACTGTCAGCAGATACACATGCGATATCCGTGGGCTAAATTAGGTCTCAAGTTTCACTCATAAATGATGAGAAAATACTCATGTATTTTCTGTAACTTAGATTATAATGATAAGAAGGACAAGAGAAAATAGCAGAAAGTGAGGAGCTGAGGCTGGATCAGAGAGAGGGAGGGGGTGTGAGGACAGACAGCACTGCACACACAGAGGCAGAGGCCTTCCCTCTGCCGCTGAGCCAGCCTTAGCCTTTCAGCTAAAAAAGTGAGCAGCACCTTCTCTTCAACACCACACGCTCTTACTGCCACAGGATTGATTGTAGACCTGTCATCATCGAGACTGACAAAAATTTAGATAAGAGCACATGTTTTTCAGTGCAATAAAACTATCCAGAATGAAATAATATATGATAAGGTGCAGTGAGGCTTTAACTTGTCAATTGCAATGGTAACAGTTCTAATTTTTCATCATTATGAAACTCATGGTTACACAAGTTTAAGATACACTATTGTGTAAGTAAATTTGTCCTCTGCATTTGAGCTATCCTTCAATGGTGCCGGCACCAATCTGTCAGGAGCAGTGGGTGCTGCACGGCCCATCTCCAGATCTTCAGCTAAGGTAGTCCCGACCAAGACTAGCTCAAGGATTTGGAGGTATGTTGTTGTGTTTTCAGTTAATGGGTTAAAGTGTCTTACCAGCTGATAGAAGGAGACTTTAGGTCCATCATGCGCTGCCATAAACCACCAAGCAGCAGCTCCTACAGTGGCTGCTCCAACATAACCTACAGAGAAATACATGAATGAACATACTTGCATGTTTAGAAAATAAAACAGCACCAACACGGGCCATCTGCTTTTATTTCCTCTGAAAGCTTTTGTCATCTTTTTACATTGACTAAGTTCTTCCTGCTGCCTGTGAGTGTAGAAGTCATCTTAACGATACACTATGTACATTTTCTGCAAGAGGATCTGCCAGCTGCTTCTCTCTATGAGAAGGTTAATACTTTGCCTGGAATGTTCCACAGCATGGCATTAAACTTAAAACAGCATGACAATCTTCATGGTATCAAGCAGGTGATCATTAGGTTTCAATTCAATTCTAACTTAAAGTAGAAACTTAAAACATGAACAAGCATCAGGTGAGACTAGGCTCAACAAAACTCATACATACATACATACATGCATACATTCAGTATATGCAACAAAATCATCTCAAATCACTGAATTTCTTTTAATATATTTTTTCAATTACAAATGAAGGTATTTTCAAGGTAAATATCTAGGCTTTAAACAATTGTACATTTACTGTCTATGTTTATATTTGTCTAAGGGCCAGTTTTTATGAGTGTTTACATGTAATTGTACATCTATAGACTCACAGCCGATAATGAGGTATCGACAGAAAAGCCACCCAGAGATGAGTGGTTCCTTTGGAGAGCGAGGAGGCCGTGACATGATGTCCAGGTCTGGAGGGTTAAAGCCCAGAGCTGTGGCCGGAAAACCATCAGTGACCAAGTTCACCCACAACAACTGTACTGGAATCAGGGCTTCAGGCATTCCCAAGGCCGCTGTGAGGAAGATGCTGCAGAGAGGCACACACAGAGAGGCAGAGACAGAGAGGCACACACAGAGAGGCAGAGAGAGAGGCAGAGAGAGAGGCAGAGAGAGAGAGAGAGAGAGAGAGAGAGAGGCAGAGACAGGGGGGAAGGGAGAGAGAGAAAGAGAGGCAGAGAGTGAATGAGAAAAGGGGGCAGAGAGAGACAGTTAAATTCCTTGGACGAGGTATGAAAACCTTGGTGTGATCATCATACTATTAAGAGATTGGTAGCTGATTCAGAGCACACAGACAAATACATCGGATTACGAGAACAGCTGCTAAAATGCCATTACAAAGCAGCAAACAGATATTTGAAGCTGCTGGTGCCCCCCCTGGAGTCCCACGAACATTAAGGTGTAGCATCCTCCAGAGGCTTGCAGTTGTACTTAAACCTTCTATTCGGCCACCCTTAACCAATGCTCACAATCAGAATACGGACCCAGTAGACCCAGAAATACATGAAGACTAATTTTCAAACAGTGTTGTTCACTGATAGGTGCTGCGCAACCTTGGATGGCCCAGATGGATGAAGTGGTGGAAGGTGCGCCGTCTCCTTGCTGCAGCATCAGCAAGGAGGTGGCAGAGTCATGTTTTAGGCTGGAATCATGGGGAGAGAGCTGGTCGGCCTCTTTAGAGTCCCTGAAGGTGTGAAAATGACCTCTATAAAGTATGTGAAGTTTCTGACTGACCACATTCTTCCATGGTGCAAAAAGAAGAACCGCGTTTTCCATAGCAAAAGCATCTTCATGCATAACAATGCACAATCTCATGCTGCAAGGAATACCTCTGCATCATTGACTGCTATGGGCATAAAAGAAGAGAAACTCATGGTGGGCCCCCATCGTCCCCTGACCTCAACCCTATTGAGAACCTCTGGAGCATCCTCAAGCGAAAGCTCTATGAAGGCGCGAGGCAGTTCACATATAAACAGCAGCTCTGAGAGGCTATTCTGACATCCTGCAAAGAAATTCAAATTCTCCACAAACTCACAAGAATTGTGAAGCTCCAATCGAATAAGTCATCCTATGTTAAAATGTAACCTGACCTGTTAAGATGTTTTAATTAAAATAGCTTTTGTTTTCCATAATATGCTAATGCTTCTAATTGAAAAATAAACAAATGACCATTTTCAATTCTTTACAACAATAACGTGGTTTGAAACTCTGTTGTGCATAATAATTTGTTCAATAACATTCAAACTGTACTCTAAAGTTTGATGACTTGAAAATTATGATGACTGATGTTGCCAAATTGTCAATATAAATGACAGAAAAGTATCATTTGCGCAATAATTTGGAACGCAGTGTATATCTGAACTGATAAAAGACCTCATAGTAATATTAAAGAGAAGAGGAGAAGAGTGTTTTGTTTTGAAATTAACGTGCTATTTAGCCTTTTCCTTAGGATCGAAATAGTGTTTTTTGTTTGTTTTTTTTACACTGTGGAAGCACTAGCTGAACCATCAGAAATTACATGATGGAAGTTGATTGAGGATAATAAAATAATAATAGTGGCACTTACCAGACGACTTCTCCGATGTTGGAGGAGATAAGGTATCGGATGAACTGCTTCATGTTGTTGTAGATGGCACGTCCCTCCTCCACTGCCGCTACTATGGTTGAGAAGTTATCGTCGGCCAGAATCATCTCGGAAGCAGACTTGGCCACAGCAGTGCCACTGCCCATGGCAATACCGATCTCTGCCTTCTTCAGCGCGGGGGCATCGTTCACTCCGTCACCTGTCTGAAGAAACAAGAGTAGAAGAGAGGACTTTAATTAAAAAAATAAAAAACACACACTAAACAATAGGATACAACGCCTGGCAAAAAAAAGTCGCCACCTGGAATTAACTAAGCAAATGATCTGGGGTTGCTGTAGTTGGTCAGGTCTAGGTTCAGCAACAGTCTGTGCTCAAAGAATGAGGTCAGCTGACACCTGAATATACTGAATGACCAGGTTATTCCATCAATGGATTTTTTTCTTCCCTGATGGCACGGGCATATTCCAAGATGACACTGCCAGGATTCATCAGGCTCAAATTGTGAAAGAGTGAGTCAGGTATCATGAGACATAATTTTTCACACATTGATTGGCCACCAGAGTCCAGACCTTAACCCCATTTAGAATCTTTGTGCTGGAGAAGGCTCTGCCATCATCAATGCAAGATCTTGGTAAAAAATTAATGCAACACTGGATGGAAATAAATCTTGTGACATTGCAGAAGCGAAATCGAAACAATGCCCCAGCGAATGCTAAAAGAGGTGCAACGAAATATTAGAGCAGACATGGGTAAACTACGGCCCGGGGGCCACATACTGCCCTTTGGGCTTATTAATCCGGCCCGCTGAAAGTGACCAAATTATATTAAAATACGTAAGGGTAAACCTTGTTCAAAGTTTTTCTGCTGTGTTTATTTAGCTGAAATGTAATAAATTAATTATTAATTTAATTAATGCATTTGGAAGATGTCTGTGTAATCCCTCAGTCATCTAGGTCAAATCCATTTGGAAAACAATTTGTACAATGAGCCTTTCATATTCATGCTTTGCTACATGTTACAGGCCAAATCTCTAATGTGATATATGCATATATATCCTGGCCCGGCCCCTCTGTCAAATTTTAGAACCCATTGTGGCCTTTTTTGTGACCTTTTTTTGGTGGTGACTTTTCTTTTTGCCTGGCAGTGTATTCTCATTGACACTGTACACAAAAAAACTAGAAGAAACTTCAGAAATGTTGTCACTAGTAGAGAATAGGACTATGTATTATTTTTAATCTTACTGTTAACTAAACAAATTATATATGCACATATATATATGCACATATATATATGCACATTTTATATATATATATATATATATATATATATAAATAATGCACATATATATATATATACATACATACATACATACACACACACACACACCCCCCTATATATATATATATATATATATATATATATATATACACACACACACACACACACACACTCTATATATAATATATATTATTTATATATAGGGATTACATGACATATATATATATTTGCCTCTGTCATATTATTATTATTATTATATTATGAACGATAAGTTGATTAAGCAATTATTGTGATATCTTATTGCACCTCACTTACTTGTCTATGTCCATTTTGTCAACTATTAAAGAGGGGGTATTTTACATCTGTGGTGTCATAACTGCCAACACATAACATATTTAGAGCATCATGTTACTATTTACCATTTTGAAAATGCTATATTCACCAAAAACAACATATTTGGAGCCAATTTGGCTCCAAAATAGCTGCTGTAACTGCAAGCCTAAATTGGTGCCATTTGGCTGGAGATGAACAGCATGGGTGACATCACACTCCCTCATTCCACTTACATACAGTGTTAGTATTAATGTATATTTTAAGTTCCCCTCCTGACCATAGCTGTGATGTCGCTGAGGCTCTGCAGATACTCCACAATGCGGCTCTTGTGTGCAGGCTCTACTCTGGCAAAGCAGCGTGTCGTTCGACAGGCCTGACGCTGGAGGTGAGGGGGGAGCTCGTCAAACTCTCTCCCCGTCAAACCCCCCGTGGCCCCTGGACCTTCCTGCTCCTCCTCCTGCTCCGTTATGATGCCCACACGCCGACAGATAGACAGAGCTGTGTTCTTGTTGTCACCTAGAAAAGAAATAATATAACAGAAGAATAATACTTTGGGGATCCATAAATGCTGAAACTCAGAGGCCAAACAAGGGCCAACCCAAAGGTCGAAGGATCAATTATCGCTGGGACCAAATTCTGTCATTATGTCCTTTGGGAAAAGATTCTTCACCCATATTGCTCTGCTCCGGGACAGCTATGGCTACAATAGTAGCTTACAACCACTGAGTATGGAGTGAATCAATAATGCCCTGTAAAGCACTTTGGGTGTCTTGAAAGGCACTCATTAATCCAATGTGTTAGCATTATTAGGCCCGAGCACCACAAGTAAGAATTACCAATGCAACACTGCCTGCTCTACCAGATGTAAATTTGCAAATGCATTTGCAAAACTCATGCAAACTCCAGTTTGAATCAGTTATTAAAACCCCCTGCGCTAATCCTCCTCGTTGTGAAGGAATGGAATTGGGCGTCTTAGCGCCCTCTACAGAGCAAAACTAACTCATATGGGGAGAATTTTTTTCAAAAATTTCTGAAATTCTGTTTTGACATCCCGACCTCGTGCCATATTGCTTATGGTTTTGCTGTAGTGATGACAAAAACTCTCCATGTTATTCCAATAGTAAAATCACAAAATCTCAGTCTCTCAGGTTTTTAACCAAAACAGGAACGCCCTTCGAGACAACTGTTGTTGTGATTTTGGGCGTTACAAAAATAAATGAATTGAATTGAATTGAATTGAATTGAATTGAATTAACAGATGATACTTTTGCAAACCTCTCCTTGGGCGTTTATGAAAAATTTCCCAAATTCAAACTCACGTTTCTCTCATTTCTGGCAATATAAATTTTCCAAAAATACAAAAAAATGGCTCATTAGCCGCATGCCACATTTTTTAACGGTGTAGCCGTAGGGATTACTGACACTCCCCATGTTACATCAATGATAAATGTTTTTTAACATGATGCCTTTATGAACTCCTCCTGGGTTGTTTGTCAGAAAAGTTTCAAATTTGCTGTATATGATCTAGAGTATTGGGACATATAATACTATAAAGAGGGAAATTGTGGGGCCCTTGTGGGGTGGCGCACCGGCCTAAGCGCGGGTGAGGGCTGATCATTGCCGCTTCTGGGTACCGTATATTTAATATTATTTGCTCATTTTAGTTCAAACAATGAAGAAAAGGCAAATTTCTGTAGTTTTTTGTTTTTTCTTTGCACTTGAGCACCTCTTGTTCAGGGCTGTCAAGATTCCTTGGTAAAGTGATAATTGTGAGTACTTAGGTCACAACATAATTTTAAGAACTGAAAAAAATAAAAATAAATAATCTTACACATGTTTACAAGTAAAAATTGTCATTTCAGTCACCAAAAAAGTTAATATAATAGTAAAGTGTTTTTAACCTCTATTTAAGAAACATTCACTTGAAAAAAAAATATTGATTTCATAAAGCTGATCACATACCAGAAATATGGTAAAGTATTAGACAATTAAGGATTTCACTGTTTGAATTGTTTTGTTTTTTACCCCATGATACTTAATATAAATCTCCCATAGAGTTTTCTCTCACCTGTGATCATGATGACTCTGATCCCAGCCTGTCGACACATTCTTACTGCACTGAGCACCTCTTTACGAGGAGGGTCCAACATCCCAACACAGCCCACGAATGTCAGGTCAGACTGAGGAAGTATATGACATGAGGACAAATAACAACCCATCATTTAAATTAAAGGAGGGGACCAGGAGAGAATACAGAGCAATTTGCTATTATTCTACCAAAATGCAATTGTTAATAGCCCTCTCTAATTCCTAAAATAAAAATTGAAAAAAGTACTAATGAATATTGTGGAAATGTGTTTACATTGTTCTGAATTACTGAATTAATTGCTATAACAGTAACATTTTGTTATCACATCTTAAAATTTTTGTCATCAATAACCCTCCTCACCTCATAGTTGGCGAAGGTGGCAGAGTTTTCCAGATTTAGTGTTTTGATGTCAGGGGGCGTGTCTCTCGTTGCCATGGCCAAACAGCGTAGTGTGTCTCGGCCTGATCCCCACTCTCTCACTGTGGACAGCAGCTGCTCTCTCATTGCTTTGCTCATGGGCACACGAGAAGTGCCATTGATGCGGATGTAGTTACAGCGCTCCAAAACATTCTCTGGAGCTCCCTACAAGACAAAACAAGACAGAATTATACAAAATAAAAGAAAACATGCCTCTTCTTATTTTAATTTATTTAATAAAAAATACATTGTGATTAATTTGTATTTCATGATGACTACAAATAGTAAGTAACAACTTATACAGAATTTTTGACACATTTTATTAATAAATTAGTAGTCAACTCACAGCTGTCATGGGGAAAACCAACCATTGGGACTAAATAGTGACTAAACCCAAAACTGTAACTGGACTAGACCAGGACTAGACCAGGAACAAACCAATCAGGACTAAATGGGGCTCAAAGTGTGAAAATTGTCAACGCACCCGAAAAGAGATTTATAACTATTGGATTAGACACCAAGAAAATGTACACTTTTTGTTGGCTATGGCATTATAGATTACTTAAATTGGGATTTTCTTATTGAGCAATTAGATAGAAAGTGTTCATACATATAACAACAGGGCTTAATCATTGAATGAATAAATAGCTAACCACTGTTAGTACCATCCAAGTGGAAATTTAGTTTAAATTACAATTACCTTTCAACTCTATTAAGTCTGATCAAGGAACAAATAACTGCCATGCTAAAGAGCCTCTAGAGGACAGGCTAAGCTTTCATAGAATAAAAGGGTATATACTCATATATATTCACCTTCACAAACATCTTGGACCCAGTGGCTGAGCGAGACAGTTTATTGGACAAACAGAAAACGGACATCGACTTTCTGTCTCTAGAAAACTCCAGAGTCAGCTCCTTCTTCATCAGCTGCTTTATCACCTAAAAAAACAAACGGCAAGAAATAAAAAAAGACTCTATAATGTACTTCGATACATATTGTACCAACAGGCTGTAACTGTTTTCTTTCATGTAACAGAGTTTTGTCTTATCCTAGTACAGATATTTTGTAAATACATGGTCAAAATAAGTCCATTGTGTCCTGTCTGCTGTCTGGTCTCCTGTTACTATACTAGTTGTTGTTAGCATTACTATGACAGCAAAACTCACTCTGACAGTTGTGAAAAGTGCGTATAAATTCATCGCAGTGAATAATTACAGTGCTAGGAATGTATTAGTAATGTCACTTTGGACCACTGCAAACAGTGAATAGATCTGTTTTTCATGTTTTTAAGAAATCAGGTACAGTGCCGTGGCTAAGCGTTTTCAAATTCCTGTTTATAGGCACCATTTTGAGTATTTTTCACCACCCAAAAGACAGAATAATTAGTTTTGAATTGCCATGAATATTGTTACATTTCCAGTGTAGATAGACACTTACAGTACAGCAGGCTGTGGCTCTCTCTGATCGGCTCAGTCCTCTCAGATCCGTGTTAAAAACATTCATTTTTTCCACCAGACAGCAGAGGGCAGTCTCTGTTGCCTCTCCGACTTTCTCAAACAACCCTTTAGCCTGGAACACAACAAGGAATTTAATTTAGCATGTAGAAAATTATAAGTAGGCCTGCAACAATTAATTGACTAATCGTGACTAGTCAACTATAAAAATACTTACAGCTGTTTTGATAATCTGTATTGATAATCACATTTGTTATCTGGACTATACTGTAAAACTAAAAAAATACCTTTTATAACAAAGACATTAGCATTATTCAATCAGAATGTCAAATAAACCTTTTGTGATTTTTCATCAATAATACACTACTTGTAAATATTCTCTATTTAGAAGTCTTCAGTCACCTTTATTTTGGTAAAAAAAAAAAATGCATTTAAAAAGTTTCAATGTACAATACAATAGAGTAATCAACTAATCAAATACGTAATCGCTGATTAATGGACTATTAAAATAACTGTTATATATAATTATAATTATAATTATAATTATAATTATAATTATAATTATAATAAATTATTGTTGACTACCTGTGATTAGTTTCTGTTACCTCGTTGTAGTCCAGTGAGGAGTCATTGCACAAAGCACAGATCGTGGCCATCTCCACCAGTCCTTCATACTCACTGCATGTCACCACTGCACCATCTTTGTAACTGAGAGAAAAATACAGAAATATTTGATTTTATTCTGAGCCTATGTCATTGCTTTAGCCTGCTTTTCAAAAGTGAGTGTACAGACAAATTAATATAATTAAACTGAGGTGTAATTTCCACAAAATAATGTATTTCCTTTGTCCCTCCCTCCTGTCACCTGTCAGCCAATCACAGCCTGCTATCTTTGCCTCTTAACAAATCAAATTTCTAGCTATTCATATACAATGCACTCATCCCTCCTCTGCACCATCTCCAGCGCAGCAGCAAATCCTTTTTGATGTTGATTACTTGAACTCTAATTCATAATTGATGGACTTCACCCAATTCATACTTTTTACTCTTATTTGAAAAAACGTTTTGGATAACAACATTTTAATTCTATTTTAGTAATATTATTAGTTATGAGTACTTGTTTCTACCACCCCTGCATTAGAAAACCACACATTTTAAAGTGCTACAGTTATTATTAAGGTTAAAGAGACTCACACTTCTCCTTCTGGAGCGTATGTGGACCCAGTCACTGTGAACTCACTCAAGGTACACTGATCTCCAGAGACAGTCTTCTCCACAACAAACATCTACAAAAGCATTAGTTATGGTAAGTACTCTGGGTTAGTTACATGCTAGTTACATGGTAGTTACACATTAGGTTAGTGAAATCACAGCAAAGAAAATATATCACAAGAATTTAGAATATTTATTATGGTGTTAGACTTCTGCTGTTCATACGTGTTTAAAATGTGCACTGTGAACCAAATTTCTACATTACATTTTTTCCCTCAAATTGTGCAGCCCCTAGTCTCATAAAATTGTATTGAATTGTAGTTCTTTTTCTCTCATGCCAAACTAAAATGTATCTAAAATCTAATCCACAAACAATGGCTGTTGTATCCGGAAGCATATTAGCTTATTTTCTTGGCATATCCCAAAACACCAAAATATATTACATAACAAATAAAATAATAATCTTCATGATTGTTATTAGATTTTTCTTAAATGTTTAAAAAGTAAGATTGCACATTGTAAACAACTCCAGAAGCATTAGCATGTGAGAAAAGACTGAATTATGAACTTCTACAAGAATACAAGAATCCCATGCATGTTTGCGCAGGTACAAGATTTTTTTAAATTAAAGGATAGGATATTTTGTTCTTTGCAGAGGACATTCTATAAATAATAAAATTGCAGCTTTTGCGATTTGATAAAAAATTATATCCTGAATTCAAGTTGTTTTAACCCATGATAGAGACTCCATCTTCCTTGCTCTTTGTAAGCTTACCCTGCAGACAGACATCTGGTTGGTGGTGAGGGTCCCAGTTTTGTCTGAGCAGATGACAGAGGTGCAGCCCAGAGTCTCCACTGAGGGGAGGCTGCGCACTATAGCATTTTTTCGGGCCATTCTCCTCGTGCCCAGGGCCAAGCAGGTGGTGATCACTGCAGGGAGGCCTGGAGGAAGGAAGCAATGAAATGGTGAGATTTACTGGAGATACAGTAAATACAAAAATAGAGATTAAAGAAAACATGTTATGGTTATTTATTTATGGTTAACCTGGACCTAGGGTTGTAGTCCCTTAGCAGTTCAGTCGATTAATCGGTCGATGGTGTCTTAGTCGACCAGAAATTTGTATAAGCATTTTATTTAGATTATGAAGATGTTTACAGGATAACAGCAGACAGGAGATGTTAGTGAGGTAGTTAGTTTTCTGAAGATTAGGTCTTTTTTGGTATTTATATGTAAAACGGCATATTAAACTCATGATTTACAAGTTTCATCTGTCTTTATATTGTTTACTAGTACTTTTTTCTGCATAAATACTTGTTTTTGCATGAACTGCAGTTGTCTTGTGAGTGCAGTTTGCGTCAGGTAGAGGTAAGCAATAGTTTTGAGAGATTTAGCCACGCCCCGTTTTTAATCGACCAATCGATCAGAAGGGTACGTCTCAATCAAGAACTTATTTTATCAACTACAGCCATACCTGGTCCTGTAACAGATATTTATTGTCTAATTATTCATCACGATGAGTTTATAAGCCCATTTCACAACTTTCAAAGGCCAAATTTGAGTTTTGTCATCATGGTAATCTTAACGACAACAAGCATGCCAAAAGCACATTTTCTGATTCTCAGAGGGTGAAATGCTTTCTACTTGGGTAAATAAATTTTGCTCAACAATACATACGGTTGGTACGGCCACATAAACTACTATAACTAGTTTCCTTAAAAACCTCTGACTAAAATTACCCCTGATTCAAACTGAAGCAGTTTGAATCAAATGGCTGGACTCTTTGTGGAGCTGACACTCTATAGTCTTGGCCACTGCTGTCTGACGTAATCAAATTATAAGTGGGAACAATCTTTGCACAAAGGAAAATCAGATTTCAAATACTCCCTGTATTTTTTTGGTAAATATAAATAGGAGTAAAGCTTCTGTTTGAGCATTTGTTGGGTCTTGGCAATTGTTTTTTTTCACACCTGAAGCCAAACTAAAATGAGATGTGAACTTGAAATAAAGTTAAAAATAGTCCAGGTGGAAGACACTACAAGAAACTAACCTACACAAAAGGCTAGTTCAACTATTTTTTTTTTAATTGTGAGTTTGGAGTACAAACTGGTCCTGATTAACCTTAAGAATATTTTTTTCATCCTGAAAATAAGAGGGTTACAGCTTTCTTTTCATATTGTACATGCCTAGGAGCTTAATAGTTGATAATTATAATTCATATTAACCTTGATTTGAGTAATTTTGACTAGATACATTGGATTAAAACATTTCACACACACAAAAAAAGCATAATTTAGTCATAAATGATTGTACACTGTATTTCAATTTCCCAACTGCCTCTTAAAAGAAGAAAATATATTTAAACCATACCAAAATTAAACAAAAAATTGCCTAGATTAAAACTAAGTTAAGTAGAAGTTTTGAAATGAACATTTTTGTTATAGCTGGGTCAATGGGCATTAAAAAACCCCAAAACAAATTCATGTATAACAAACAAACTGATAAAGCAACACATTATCTTTATATTGTCCTCTCTTATGACAAACACATGTACCTTCAGGAATAGCAGCAACAGCCAAAGCCACAGCGATCTTGAAGTAGTACACAGCCCCTCGGAGCCAGCTGCCTCCATGCACAGGGTCGTTAAAGTGACCCACGTTTATGGCCCACACAGCCACACAGATCACACTGATCACCTGCAACACAAATCAAGGACGTATGTACTAATCTTTAAAAAACACAATACAATGACTACATTTTCCATATGATTATGGGATAATTATACTACTATGACGGTGGCAGGTTGGGCTCCTGATTTTGTCTTTTTATTTTAATATTTTACAAATATTGCAATTAGATTTACCATTTCATTCTTTAATGAACACAAGAATTCTATACATTTATGAAAGGGGTCTACACTACTGGATTAGCAGGTATTTACCATAAAAAAGAAGAAAAAAATTATAAGTAGTGTTACTTTAAAATTGCAGCCTTTGCCAATTGACTGGTAAAACTGATTTCAGTTCAATATCTATTTATATTTATCGTGCTGCCCTTGTGGCAAGTATATTCTCTGCAACATGTTATTGATATTTTTGTTTGAAGGCTCCAGTTCATTTATTTGTTTATTTTTGTAATCAGCAATAAGTTACATAAAATACTTTTTATATATAGCCCCAGCCCTCAGATTTTTAGAAACCAATGAGAAAGAACAAAACAAAAAGTAAAAAAAAAATTTGCTCTTGTGTGGTTCGACAGTCGTCTCTTTTTGAGGGACACATACAGCTAGATCAAGATTAAATCTGCTTACCTTGGACAGCTGCTCTCCAAACTGGTCTAGTTTCTGCTGCAATGGGGTGCGTTCAGGGTCCGTCGAGGCCATTTCATCTCTGATTTTCCCAATCTCCGTCTGGACTCCTGTCGCTACGACCACTCCAATGGCCCGACCCGCTGCTATGTTAGTACCCTGCAAAAAAATATCAACCAAGGTTAACACATTTGGCAATGGTACTATAATTTAGCTTCAATGTTTTAGAACTTATTCCAGTCAAAGCGGCACTTGTTACACAGTAAAGAAATAAAGGGGGCAGATAAGGTTATTAAATAGCTTCTATATTCATGTACTTTTTGTGCGATACTTGAACCTCAAAAAAGACATTTACAGGCACATTTTAGCACATTCCAAATGCATTGTTGAGATATTCATTTTTGTCAAAATCGCCTATCCCCATCTTATAACCTTGTTGCTCAGATTGTCAATAGGTCTCCATTATATCAGATGCACTGTACTCCCACCACACAGACAGAGATGTTGCTGCTGAAATGTTGTCTTAAATAAATCATGAGCATTTGTCCTTTGAGCTGAGGACTCTGAGTCAGCTCCTTTTGAACAGAATACAACAGCTGCTTTCAGTTGTGCATCACCATCAAATCAATACACTTTTAGACTGCTATAATAGATCAAGCATGGGTTTAATAAATGCCCAGGTTAAGCTAAATATGTCTTATTATATAACAATTGTATGTAAAATCCCATCACATGGTAAAGGCAGTTGCTTCCATGTTGTCAAAATATATAAAGCTCATGTACTCAAAACATACATAGGTGCAGCATTGAGTAGTCTGACAAGTGTGACAAGAGCCAACAAAACTCTTTCCATACAATAAGGAAATTAGTCTAGAGCCTTTGCTGTTAAAGTCAGTGTCAAGGATAAAAAAAAAATAAGGCAGAGAGATCAATCAGAGAAACATGGACTATATCCCAAACAAAGATGCTAACCATCATACAATACTAGAAGACATTATGTTTTCTTTGGTGTTTTTGCTACTAATCCACACTTTCAATGTGTGTCAGATTTATCATTGATGACAGCATTGAGGACAACTACAGTAATTTCTAATTACTCATTTCTGTTTGAGTTAAACCTATCAGGAGCAGTTTGCAACAACAGTGCAGCCCATTTCAAGATCTGGGGCTACGTTCCAAGTTAGAAGTAACTCTAGCTCATGTATGTTTTATAGGGCTGTAGTCTTTTAGTCATTTAGTTGGTTGATCAGCCATTACAGTCTTAGTTGACCAAAACTTTTAATAGTCAACTGATTATTTTTATTAGACTGTATGGATAATATGGGACAACAGAAAGGTATGTAGTGCAAGTGGAAGTGAATCATGAGTTTAATCCCAATATTTTTTATATAAATACAGTTTCTTAGTACTTTTCTAAGAAAAATTACTTTTCATGTCTAGTTGTTGTCTTGTTAGTGCAGTTTTGGTCATATATATGGTCAAATTATAGCAATGTTTAATAGAGAGTTTTGTCACGCTCCATTTTCAGTCAGCCAATCGATCGGCATGTCTTCAGTCGACCAAGAATTTTATTCGATTAAAGTCTTAATGTTTTGGGAGTGTGATTCTTACAGAGAAGAGCATGTTCTTCTTGTCCTGGTTGACGGCTCTGGGATCCGGCACAGGGTCAGTGTGTTTGAGCACAGACACAGACTCTCCAGTCAGAATCGACTGGTCCACACGCAGAGTCGTGGAGCGAATGGACGTCAGCCTGATGTCAGCCGGAACCTTGTCTCCAACTGAGGAAATATACAAGACATCAACAAAAGTTAGTTATGAATAGGCGTATAAAAGCATATACATAATAATTGTGACTAGTCCACTACAAAACATAATCAGTCGTATTTTGATAACTGTAATCACCATTTGGACTATACGCTCTAAAACAGACATGAAAAGACCTTTTTATAACAAAGATAGTGGCATTATTAATGAAAATCCAATTTCTTTTTAATTTAACGATACATTTTATTTGTACATATTCTCTAATCCAAATTGAATCTAAAAGTAGATGGATATATATTTAGAAGCTTTCAGTTATGTTTCAAGATTTATTTGGTAGATAATGCGTTTAAAAAGTTTCAGTGTACAACAGAAATAAATCACTGACTAATTAACTACTAAAATAATTGTTAGTTATGTGTTAGTAATGTGCTAAAACATGTCTTTAAAGCTGGGTAACAGATTTTTTAGCTCTTACAAACTTTTTTACAACAGTGAAGTGAAACTGAGCTGCACCACCAAAATACAGCCAATCAGAGAGCTTCTTTTAGTTAGAAAATTGCGGTGCCCAGTGGGAGCAGACGCCACCATAAATGTCATCACAGCAAAGAGTCATGTCAGACCCTCCTATGGATAGCTGCAAATCACGCTAGCGAGTATCTTTTTTTTTTTTTTTGTACCAAAATAGCAACAAAAATAAAAATAAACTGAATTGAATAGGATGAAAGTCCAGTAATTATTGTGACAGGCCCAAGAGGAAGTCTGCACTTACACTTATGGGAAAACTGAGGGCCGCATTCTTCCATTTGCAAAAGCACAGAAAGTTCTAAACAGTTTACATTGGTTTGAATACACAGGGTGCTCTGGCATAACAACACACACAGGTCTCCAGAGTGGTCAGATGAAGTCCAGCAGGGCTAATTTAAACTATTACTAAACTACATGATTGTATCTAAAATACAATTTCAAAAAGACATGATGCTTTAGTCCTGATATTTATTAACATATAGATTATCATTATAGATTATTGATATGAATATTTTATACAGGGACAGCGTACAATAGACATTGACCAGAAGGAAAAATACATTGTACCAGGCATGTACCAGAAGATGCCAGTTTGCACTTGCAGTCCCTGGACAGGTAACAATTTACAGAATCTATATAGTGTAATAATATACTGTGTCAATCTCACAGTATATTATTACCCGTATTTTCCGCACTATAAGGCGCACCTAAAAGCCTATAATTTTCTCAAAAACCCACAGTGCGCCTTATAATCCGATGCGCCTTATATATGGATCAATATTGGTCAATTATGACACCCGTAGTCAGGAGGCGTCGCTGAAGTAATAGCGGTAATATCCCTTTAAGGACCGAGCACACTATGGGCCAGTACAGCTCACCTAGACCTAGACTTTTATTATTTTTTAGCCATAAAAATCATGTTAAACGAAGTATCAGCATTTGCTGCATTTTTTCCACACAACTACTTCTATTTTACACATCCATCCGTATTTTTTCTTTTACGCGTCGAATAAATGAGTGAAAATCCCCGCAGCCCCGCGCTCTCATTCATCATCACCTTTGAGGGACAACAGAGGCAGATTTACCGTAATGATGGTAAAATATTTAGATAGCCCCGTGTCTCCGCTTTGAGACGCCGTTTGAGTTTACATGAGAGCACGACTGGGCGCGGAGTTACGCTGCTGGAAAGTCCGCAACCCGCTGTATCTGCAACGACAGGATCCGACGCTATAGGGATAACGGGGAGACAGCGCCGTGCGACATACGCCACAATCTGCCAATGGATCGCGGATGCCTGGGCTGATATATCAGTCTCAACTGTGGTCCGAGTTTCACGAAGGCAGGAATTGTCACTGAACTGTTAAGACAACAACAGCGACACGGATAATGGCGATTTTGACGAGACGGAATCAGGCACTTTGAATGAGCTCGACCAACTGTTCAACTCAGACACTGAAGAGGAAGAACTCGACGGATTTGTGAATGAGGAATGAGCTGAAAAAGTGAGGCTTTACGTGTTTCTTTCACGTGTTTACAACTAAACAAGGCTGGGAGATATTGTGAATATGGACATTAACGTTTGAACAACGTTGAGTTATTGTTTTTACGTTGCACTTTTTCGAGAGTTACTACATTGTGAATGCATTAACTTGTTTTGTGAGTTTGACTGACTTATGTGACTGTTTTGTTGACATTCCCTTCAGCGCAGCTCCATCTCGTGGATGCGTAACACAACCCCAGCTACTACAGTAGTTTCTATTCTATGCGCCTTATAATGCGGTGCGCCCTATATATGAAATTTGTTTTAAAATAAGCCATTCATTGAAGGTGCGCCTTATATTCCGATGCGCCTTATAGTGCGGAAAATACGGTACACAGTATATTCACAATTTTGTAAACTTTGTATTGTAAACTAAAAGATTTACCTTCCATTTAGAGTTTTTTAATATAACATTTTTAAACCCATATATAAACCGGTGACTAAGGGTGTATCCACACTTGTACAAACATTATATTAAAATTAACTAAAACGTGATAAGACTAAACTTGGAACTAAACCTGTGCTAGACCATACAGTTAATGGCAAGACCAGAACTAAATCAGGACTAGAACAGGACCAAAGAAAATCCACTTCAAGACTAAATTGGTCTCAAAGCAGGACCTAAGATAAGATTCACAATTAAGTACTGAGCTGGGGGCGGGACTAGGAGGTACGTGCAAACGGAAATTTTCGGGACACTTAAGACTCAAATATAGGACAGTAGAGCGTTACTCAAACATGCATGAATCCACTGAAATATAAGTGAGTAGGCTAATGATGAGGGGAAAACATTATAACATAGTACTTTCCATCACAGTAATGTCTTCTTAAAATGAATAGCTTTCATAATGACCAAAACGTATCAAATAGTGATTTATCTGACAAGCATTGTAATTTGATTTGTGGATTCTGTTTTAATAAGATTCTGTTCAAAGTTGACATTTTAAGCACAACCAGAATAATTGACAAAAAGTTTTTTCTGGAGGAAATTATTGAACTTAAAAAACAAACATTTTAATTTGCTAATTGGATAAATTCAAATTGTGATTTTGATTTGATTGCGACATATCTTGCAGCCCCAGATTACATCGACAAATAGCATTTATCCTTTTGTAAATTATTGGAACTGAACCCCAAACCTTCTAGTTAGAGGGCACATTTCTGAGCTACTATCCATTGTATGAACCCAAAAATTAAAACTTTCTTCAGCATAATCAACATAAAACAAATTTAGAAATAAGAAATATCCTCTGACTGGCTGTCCGACACAACAATTCACAACTGATTTATTTGCAATGTAAACAAACGTGCCAAAGTTGTGGTAAAAATAACTAAACATGTGCCTCGTCTGAGTTCCCATGGTCCGGAAACTCTGTGACTACACTTAAAGAGGGCACTAGATCACACACAGCTTAATCAGAAAATCAGAAAAAAAAAACAACAGTTGAATTCCCCCGAGGAAGATTCTGCTGCTATTTCAGAAAGAGGAAACAGGGCAGTGGGACAGAGAAGTTCTACCAAAGTCAAGATGTTTGCACGTGATTTAATTCAACCCAGAAGTTAAAAAGGGAATGGAAAACGGAATAGACGTAAGATATGAGAAGAAATTCTGAATTGATAACCATATTGTGACCCTAACCCTAACAACTAAGAACAAGACACAAGAAGGGTCCACAGAACATGAAATAGATCATTTTAATAATATTGCCCAGTTTTATTGGTTGCAAACTGGATCAATCATATTGCAGCATCGTGGTTTGTGCAGAAGCCAACAGTGAATCACCTCAACATCATACCCTATCAAACACTGATGTAAATGTTTTTGTGTTTGAAACATGCACAGAGGGAAAAGTTCTGAGCATTAGTTGACAGGAGAGATGTTCTTTTCTCTCAAATGGATTTAATGTTTGATTTGTATGGCTGCTCAGTACAAAGTATTCATTCATTGCACCACCCTAGATTGATAACTTCTGCCAGGGTACTAGCACAGCAATATTTACGTTTATTGCACAAAATTATGTTTAAACTTCAGTTTTTTTTTTATTTGGTCAACTCATAAATGGATTGATTTTAAATGCATTTTATTCAAGATTACACAGCTACAGGCATATAAAATGATTGAAACAATATTTAACCTTGCTTGTTTTATTCTGTGTTCAGTTGAGACAGTTAATTGTAAGACTAATCCAGATTTTTCCATCAGGTGACTCACATCAAGACAAGACACCTTCTGAGGTGTAAAAATTAAGTACCAAAGATTTAAGGTAACCTTTAAATGACTAATGATGAACAAGAACCAAAAATGTTACCACAAGATTGTGCCATTGGAAAATATGGTTTGCAGCTGTAATTATCAAAAGGCCTGAGCGTGTATCTGTATTTCCATGAGTAAGTGTCAAAGAGAGGAGAGGAGGGAGAAAAAGAGAGGAATAGAGGGGGAGAGAGGGAGAGTGACTGGAGAGGAGAGAAGGGCAGAGAACGACAGGACAGAAAACAGAGAAATAGAGAGAGGAGAGGACGTTACACAATTCTAGATATTTGCCAAGAATAACTAAACATGATGCCCTGATATGACTTTGATTAGATTGAAACATTTTAGAAATGCAAGGTCTTAACCAGGTCTACAGCAGGGTAACACCAGGACACAACAGTACTAGACCTGGAAAAGAACTAAGGACTAAAGGTCAGGACTAAAGGTCAGGACTAGATCAGGACTAGATCAGGACTAGATCAGGACTAGATCAGGACTAGATCAGGACGAAACCTGGACAAAGCCAGATCTAAATCAAGTCCAAACTAGTACTAAATCAGGACAAACCAAGTCTAAATCAGATCTAAACCAGTTCCATACCAGAACCACGACTTGACAAGAACTCCACCAGGACTTAACTAGGACTAAACCAGGACTAAACCAGGACTAAACCAGGTCTAGACCAGGTCTAGACCAGGTCTAGACCAGGTCTAAACCAGGTCTAAACCAGGTCTAAACCAGGTCTAAACAGTAACACATTTTGAACCATGATATATTGCTACAGAGATATACTGAAATAAACAATAATAATGAAACTATGTTATGCCACTGACACAACAACAATAAAGCAGGATAATCCTAGTAAACAAATGTCTAAATATACAGTATCATTAAAAAGCATGAGGAGCACCAAATGAATAGCAAAATGAAGCAATAAGTCACAGAAGTTCCATTTTCAGCTCTCTACAGCTCTTTTTTCCATATTACAACAAAAGTGACTGAAATGTTCCCACTACTACAAAGAAAATGTACACTGTATACTGAACTCCAAAATATATTGATCCAGCTATCATTTATTGAACGATAAGTCAATTTAGTAATTATCATGACAGGCCTAACCAAGATTTGACTAGAACTGCACCAGGGCATAGTTTTTGTGCTTACCGGCCACCTCCACGATGTCTCCGGGCACAATGTCTCTGGCTCTGATTCTCTGGACGCTCTTTTTGTCCTGACGATAAACTTTTCCCATCTCAGGCTCATACTCCTTCAGTGCCTCAATGGCATTCTCTGCATTACGCTCCTAAAAAAGCAGAGTGAATACAAGGTAGACAATGTGATATGTAAAACAGTACTGCACAGATTAGATGTTTAAGAAATAGGGAGTATTCCATTAAAGTGGTTTAACAAATCCAGGCTTATCCTGTAATCTTGAGCTGAAACTAGCCCCATCTCCAGTTTAAGCCTCAAGTCATTCCATGAAAGAAATAAGCCTGGGTCTAACCAAAGCTAATTGAGGACTTTGGGTTAAGAGGCGTTTTGTGTTTGCTATTGGTGACTCTGGGAAGGTCAGATCAATGGCGCAACGACATCAGTGAAAATGGGCTTAAAATGTGCTTCAGTTGTCATGTTTTAATGATCTGACTAACCGAGAGGAGCAAACACGCATATGGACAATAGTTTGGTTTGGGATATGGAATTTTTCCGTTCACTTGGATCCGGGAGCTGGGGAATAACTCCCTCATCTCCTGTTTGCTTATCCCTCCTTTTCCGGTCGCTACCCGGGCAGAGAGGAGAGTGGCTGTGCAGTGCGTGCTTGATACCTTCTCGATGTGCAGTAGCATCTGCGTGTGGAGCTTGTCCCACTGTGTGTAAGTTGTAATGGAACTTTCCACATGTGACCAGAATTGGCTGATTAAATCAGCGCATAGCCCATATTTGTGTGGTTTGACATAGTGTGAGAGACAGATGTGATAAAGGACTGCATAGCCAGAACCCACTGAAAACCAGCTCCTTTTCAAACTTCAAACCAGCGTCTGTTCACACGTTAAAACTGGTTTAACTGTATTCACACAGATACACATCATTAAACACAGGTGTGGTACTCCACGGTTCTTGGAGACAAAGATGAAATAATCTTGACGGTGATCCTGGTCTCGACCAGAGAGGTTTTTAATCTCAATTTAGCTCCATTTCAGTGACTAACCAGAGGTGGCGCTGAGGATTTGATTAGCCTGGATTGCCCAAATAAGCCAGGCTTTCCCTTAATTTAGCTTCATGGAATACTTCCATAGTCAGCAGTATGGCTATTATTAATGATGCAGAAATTCAAGATTGTAAAGATAGTTATTAATATTATATATGTGTAGTCAGTTTCAAAACAATGTAACTGATTTATCAGCGGCTCATAGAATAACAACAATTTACAACTTAAAAAGACTAACTACTAAAAAACTATGTAATTTTTGTTCATAGAGATGTTATTGCTTTGACTTGAAAGTTACACAGTATGACATTAAACATTTCCATTCCAATTGTATTCAGCAAAAGAGAAAGCTGCAAGTTGCCAGGGTTAGAATAGGCAAGTGCTAGGCTTGCAATAATACTAGCAATGCTAGAAATACCCTTTGGATAATATATTTTATGTTGAATGATTTCCTGTTAAAAATAAATAATGATAATTTTGGGAGTAATATTGAAGGAATAAAATGTAATATAATGCTGATATTGTCAATGTAAACAGAACTCGAGTGGGACTAATGATTTTGTTGTCTTGTTCCATATTTTCATTCCCATGTGAGCAATAGACTTGAAGCATGTGATTTTAAAGGTTAAAGGCCCTGTATCCCACTTAGTCACTTATCACTTTGATGTTAAACCATGACAAAGAAACAACTGCCTCAGGCAGTTCCTGGTAGTCATTTCCACAAATTGGGATTAAACTGGAAATAAAACCAGAACTAAATATGGATCACACCAGGACTAAACCAGAACTAGAACAGGACCAAACCAGGTCTACATTAAGACTAAACTGGATTCAAACTAAGACCTGGTACAACAAGTGTGAATGTACCTTGTGTCTTTTTTTTTAAATATATATGGTGTTTTAGTTTCACTTTAGAGTGAACTATGCAAAATGGCAGGATTCTGGTTTTAAATACCTAAATTAAGTTTGCACCACCCTAATAGTTTCCAGTAGTTGGTGACATCACAAAAGAGTGCCTTGATTACAAACACCTGGCTGCAGGGACAGAGTTTGAAGCGTGGATACCGGTTGGGTTAATCAAACTGTTCTTTATACCTCCAGACCTGCCCCTCCTCCCTTCTCACTTTCTTCTTTAATCCACAGTCACTGTCCAGTTAAGCAGCTCTATTTGAAATGTGGTTGTGGACAGACAGGTCTTTAGTCTCACTTCAATATCACAAATGCACTTTAGTAAGCTGATTTACAGATGCAGTTCAACAGGATTGCAAAAGAAACTTTCCACGGGTCAAACTAATCACTCACCTGCCACACTCCTACAATGGCATTAGCGATAAGGATAAGGAGAATCACGAACGGCTCCACAAACGCTGTGACTGTCCCCTCCCCCTCTTCAAACCAGGCCAAAGTCTGTACCAAAACGCAAGGATTCATTATATCAAGATTACATGTGTAATAAAAGAAACTATAACATTATTCATGATTATTGACAGCATGACCAAACTGCAGCGACATCCTTTCATTCACATTGTCTAATTAGATCAGAATTTCTCAAGGATGTGGCCAGTTTCATAAAATCAAATGTTCTTAATAATAAAGCAAAAGTGGAACTAAACAGTAATCTTTTTTTTGGTACTTAACAGTGTATATATTGTTTTAATAGCTTTGTTTATTGTTCCTAGGGCTTTTGGGTCATTTCAGTGCAAACTAGGTATACATGCAGGATAAAATTAGTGCAATTGTTAAAATTAGTGCAATTTTAAGTGCTTGGTGAAATCATGCAAGACTGATTACAGCCAGGTGCTTCTGATTACAAACACTTGGTTTCAGGAGTGGAGTTTAAAGTGTGGATACTTGTTCAACCAACCACACATTTCTTATATAAGATGTATTTGAAATGTGATTGTGGGCGGAGTTGACATGTTTAGTTAAGGTGACGTAAACTATGTGGGAGTACAGAATTCAATTATAAAGATTATGAAATATTTGCTTCTAAAATTGTCAGAATTAGTTTATCCATATGATGACATTTTCCCTATATTATTTATTAAAATAGTAGTTACTTACAAATGAAATGCAGGCAGCCAGCAGCAGGATTCGGACCAACAGATCCTCAAACTGCTCTAACACATGCTCCCATAGTGACTTCCCTGATGTGAAAATATTCAAAATACACTTAAATACAACAACAATAATTAAAATATAAACCAAAGACTATAAGTCACTGGAGTGCTCACCTTCTTCAGCTGGCAATTCTGTGGGGTAAAAAAAAGAGCACTTTGTTTATTAAAAGATAATTACATTCTGAGGACGTCTGTGCTAGTCAGTCTCTGGGCATCTGTGACTACAGAAGTAACTTACCAACCTTTCATGTGCAGAGTGCTTTACAACACACTGCATTACGCATTCAAACTTTTCAGTACATAACATATACATTATACACTCACCTGAAGGATTATTAGGAACACCATACTAATACGATGTTTGACCCCCTTTCGCCTTCAGAACTGCCTTAATTCTACGTGGCATTGATTCAACAAGGTGCTGAAAGCATTCTTTAGAAATGTTGGTCCATATTGATAGGAGCATCTTGCAGTTGATGGAGATTTGTGGGACGCACATCCAGGGCACGAAGCTCCCGTTCCACCACATCCCAAAGATGCTCCAGTGGGTTGAGATCTGGTGACTGTGGGGGCCATTGTAGTACAGTGAACTCACTGTCATGTTCAAGAAACCAATTTGAAACGATTCGAGCTTTATGACATGGTGCATTATCCTGCTGGAAGTAGCCATCAGAGGATGGGTACATGGTGGTCATGAAGGAATGGACATGGTCAGAAACAATGTTCAGGTAGCCCGTGGCATTTAAACGATGCCCAATTGGCACTAAGGGACCAAAGTGTGCCAAGAAAACATCCCCCACACCATTACACCACCACCACCAGCCTGCACAGTGGTAACAAGGCATGATGGATCCATGTTCTCATTCTGTTTACGCCAAATTCTGACTCTACAGTTTGAATGTCTCAACAGAAATCGAGACTCATCAGACCAGGCAACATTTTTCCAGTCTTCAACTGTCCAATTTTGGTGAGCTCGTGCAAATTGTAGCCTCTTTTTCCTATTTGTAGTGGAGATGAGTGGTACCCGGTGGGGTCTTCTGCTGTTGTAGCCCAACTGCCTCAAGGTTGTGTGTTGTGGCTTCACAAATGCTTTGCTGCATTCCTCGGTTGTAACGAGTGGTTATTTCAGTCAACGTAGCTCTTCTATCAGCTTGAATCACGTGGACCATTCTCCTCTGACCTCTAGCATCAACAAGGCATTTTCGCCCACAGGACTGCCGCAGACTGGATGTTTTTCCCTTTTCACACCATTCTTTGTAAACCCTAGAAATGGTTGTGCGTGAAAATCCCAGTAACTGAGCAGATTGTGAAATACTCAGACTGGCCCGTCTGACACGAACAACCATGCCACGCTCAAAATTGCTTAAATCACCTTTCTTTCCCATTCTGACATTCAGTTTGGAGTTCAGGAGATTGTCTTGACCAGGACCACACCCCTAAATGCATTGAAGCAACTGCCATGTGATAATTGCATTAAGGAGAAATTGAACAGGTGTTCCTAATAATCCTTTAGGTGAGTGTATGTTATATTATATTAAATGTACTGGTTGGGATTTAAGAATCAGGCAAAAGTGAAATGGTTGTAAAATTCCATGGCAAAATGTCACTTTAGTTTTTTTTTGTTTTTTTGTTTTTAAGATTTATTACAAATTAAAAATAAACTCAATACTCAATGCAAATTTTGCATATATTCAAAACTACATTCACAATATTACTGTTTTATTTGATTACTAAATTAGTTTAGATTTATTTCAACACTAAATTAGTTGCGATTATTCTGATAAGGTGTCTCCTCTAGTGCTTATATCTCACCATTAGGTCCCCATCTCTCCCTGTTCTTCTTGAGTTGCTCACAGCTGAGGCCTGTCGACTCGTTCACTCCAAAGTGTCCCAGAACCTCCTCCACAGTTTTTGTGTGTGCATTATCCATCACTGTGGGAATAACCAAGTCAATAACATGTTTTACCCAAGATCTGAGAACTCTATAGGCTTTTGTAATAAATAATGTAAAAATCTGCAAATTATTCATTCACCACAAAGCAGCCAATATATTGATTCCTTGGGTTACATCTATAAAATGTACTTGGGCGTGGATTGAAAAAAAAAAAAAAATCTGGTGTAACAATATATCATCATTAATAATTTATTTTTCATTTAAGCCCAGTTATGACAGCCTAATGGAAAAGCACTATAAACTAATATTTCTCTAAAAATGAAAACGTACACAGTGAAACTTTCCTGGTGGAGTGATTAACACGTGCTTGTCTCCATGGAATGTTCATCAGTATGGCATTAAGCTTATACATCTTGAGTTTAATCAATTACAGCTGGTTTTACCACTACATGCATACCATGAAAAGCATTCTTAACGTAAATAGGCTTGCCTCTCCACAGATCTGACCTGCAAATTGGTCTGGTCTTGCAACTTACTGTCTCATAGAAAAGTTTAATGCCATAACATAGAACATTCTGGATAAAGCAATAATACCTCCATGAAGATAATCACTGCACTCGAAAAGTTACATAATGCACCTTTAAAATCTTGATACTTATGGGGAAAATGCCCGCAACAGAAGCAGTAACATTTGGGAAACTAAAATATCGAATCATGTTTAATATTGGATATTGTTTAATATTGTTATATATGTTTTTTAGAAGTCAAAATGATAGAAAAGTTTGTTTTTTTTCTACAAGACCCAATAGATTGACTGTCTAGCGAGCCCCACAGCATTACTGTCTTCCAATCTGCTAATGTTTTTACAACAATAAAATTTCCATTAATGGTTCAGCAGTATGCAGTAGCGCTGTAGACCTTTAGTAGTTTACTCAATCGACCGATGAAGTCTTAGCTGACCAAATTTGTATTACTTGTCTAATAATTTATTAGATTATAAGTATATGGATCAACAACATGTATTTTTTGGTATTTATACGTAAAAAGTTTACACCTGTCTTTATATAAATACATTTTTTCCCAGTACTTTTTTCTGCAGTAGAAAACACTAATAGTTGTTTTTGCATGAACTCTTGTGCAGTTGTAGTTGTGTTGTGAGTGTAGTTTTACTCAGATACATAGAGATATGTGGTAGTTTGGAGAGATTTTGCCATGTCCCCTTTTTAGCAGGACATGTCTTTAGTCAAGCGAGAATTTCTTTAGTCAACTACAGCCATATGAATGCAGCAGAACTCTAAACAAAATTCTGCAAATTTACTGAAATGTGATTGGTTGAAGCTTTGGGACTTGTCCCATGAACATTGCACAATATTTCAGCAGCAGCACAGTTGGCAGGGGACTGGAATGCACCGCAGACAGCCAGGTAACAGACCCCCTCAGGAGAATACACTATAAACTACAGTCCACAGGGGAGAAGTCAACTCAATACAAAAGATCAGAATTGTGAAACCAGTTTTTAAGGTCAGTTATTATAGGAGCGTCTAAACAAAATTATAGTATGCGTATTTGATGTTTTGATTAGGGTAGAAAAAATAAAATAAAATGTGATTTGAACTATTACATCACGCAAATCACAATCGTATACTGATTTAATCAATAAAATACTGTCCATCCAGTATAAGTTGCCTACTATCTAGAATAGTTATATTTGCATGTAGAGGTAATAACAGACAGTGAATACTGTTGTTGTGTTCTTGGGCAAGGCATTTCACCCATCCTGTATGAATGTGCTGTATGAATGAGTAATGGGTGGTGCATATGGCACAGATCGGCAGGCATGTTTCCCTCAGTCTAGCCCTGGGCAGATGTGACTACAGAGGAATCTAACCAGTGCCAAATATGGGGAGTGAATTAATACTGCATGAAATTGAAATTGTAAAAAAAAAAAAATTGAGGGTCTTTAAAACTTAAGTGTCAGGAATATCTGGATTAGTCATTAGCAACTATGCCCAGATGTCTACAAAACCTTCTAAGAATGATTTAAAGAGTTGTAAGGTCAATGCTACATACACCCCGATAAAGGTATTTATCATCAAGTATACTACCAGTAAAGAAAATGTGTAGTCTGAGGTATTGGCTTTCTTAGATGATTTTTGCAATTGCAGATATTTCGACTTCCATTGATACAATGTAACACAATTTAAGAAATCTTTAGAAATACTAGTATATTATAACACCAATTGCATCTTGCCTGATAGTTATTTGACAAGCTATAAACCGTAATGAGGAAAAAAAACTGCACTTCCATTGACAATATACAGATAATGACATAATAAATAGCATGTATTACTACAAAGTGGCTGTAGGTATGATGCAATATTACATGTAAATTCATAAATAAATGGTCAAAATATAGCCAAAAACATGGGGCTAAAGCTAACGCTAGCCACAGATAGTGCTGGAGGAGACACTTACAATAATCCCTAGCTGGAAGAACAGGTTGCTTACCAGATTCGTCCTTTTAAATGTCCGTGTGTCGTCGTTTCCTTTACCTTCTAAGATCAAAACTCAGCTTATATTAAAGGGGATAAATTGTTCAGAGAGGCGAGATGACACCGGAAAACACGTAAAATGCGTGGGAATACTTTTTAGTTCGAACGATACCCTCGAGTCATTGTAGAGTAGCAGCGTTAGCCAGACAAATCTGCATTCAAAGGCGAAATTAGGCCCGTGTCAAAAATGAAAAATAGGGCGTTTATTAAGGCAAATGTTGTCGAAAGCTATGGATAATTTCTGGCTAGTTTATTCCGTCAAAATGCTAACGTTATCCTGTTTTTTGTTTTTTTTTTATTAGGAGGCTACACTGGACTACATCACCCTATGTCACCAAGCACCGAAATTGCACCGACAACATCCGGTCCCTATCTTTTAAAAGCTTTTCTCCTCTTCTAGCTCATTATTCATACGTCGAATTACTCAATTATAAAATTAAACAATATGTAATTACTTAATAAATTGCATTTATCAGCAATAGAAAGCTACTACGTAAATCTGTATCAAGTAATTTATCATTTCGCGTTGCTAAATCTTTCTACCTTGACAGCTCTGTGCCGAAATAAACGTGATTAACGGTTGACAGGACGTACGTGGAAACAAGCCAATCAGAGAGCGGAATTTATGATTGACGTGACCAAAAGGCTAATCATGTTCTGTAAACCTTTTAGCCTCGCCTATCCAAGTTTATATAGCAAGGGTGCAGTTCTTTGGACTGGGACAAGTGCGTTTGAGAAGTAGCGGTGATGAACAGCACAATGATGTACACAATAAAGTGGTTATGTTGTGAAAATACATTATTTGGAGACGATCTGGCCAACCTCATAAAGACAATTAATTTAGTCTTTATTGATAAATTATTGGCGAAAACAAAATTGTTAGGGACGTAAGGTCTCACATTCATTATGATGGGACATTTTGGAGTTACAATTGTTTGCCAGAGCTTTTTAACAATGCAGATTTTAAGGAAGTCTACAATATAAAAATATTGTGAAATTATATATTTTTTCCCTGAATAGTAATAGTGATCAGATTAAACGTAGTTGAAGCAGCCTTGAGCGTTCATCACTGAAAAGAAATGGCGCTCTCTGTCGGTCTGTGGGTAAATTACTTTGTAAAAATGCAATCATATAAGCTGATTGAGTCAACAATAGATTACTACTGGATGCATGTTGTCTTCTCAACAACTATAAATCTCCAAATTCTGCACATTTTAGGAGCTATTGTAACATGTGTAGACTAATAAACTGGTCTGGTCATTTCACACAAGATTATAACTTTTGATTGCAAAGTATTTGGTGAAACCACTTTTTATATATTATTTTATTTTGAAGTTACATATCAACATACCACAACCAAAACAATGATACAACAAGCAATAAAATGACAAAATATTATACCATTTCCCAAACATACTCAAAATAAAAACAGCCATTTATGTAAAAATAAAGGTATAATTGTAGATGATAAAATATTAAAAGACCAAGACATGGTTCATGATGTTGTAATGCAGGGGTGTCCAAACTATGGCCCGGGGGTGCCAAATGCAGGCCACAGACCAAATTTTATTGGCCCTCAGGCCTTCAGTTGAACTGGCCCAATTGATCATAATGAGTTCTTTTTACGGCAAATTTGACTAATCCTACCAATATAACCTAAATAGCATCACATTGCATTGTCATACAGACCTAATATTAATATTTCAAGCCTTACTTAAAGTATGAAGACAAAACTATGTTAAATGCACCTAACTGAATAATGGTCAATACAATAGATTATTCAGATGGTCTGTGGCCCTCGGTGAAAAGCGTTTGGGCACCCCTGTTGCAATGCATTTCTCTAAAATGCAAAGAACAATGATAAAAGTGGCATAATTGAAATCTAGTCTAGGATTAAATGTCATTATAAAAAGGTTCAACAAAGCCTCATTATTTCAAGTTATACTCAAGTTACACATACATGTGCATAATGTAGTTGCATTACATTATAGGCAATGTAGTACATGTGTTACATTCTTGTCCATTATCTGAAGATGGAAACATTTTTAGTGTCTTCTTTATAACGGATAGTCACGCCACAAACTGAAAAAAGAAATAACAAAATGTAAATGGTCTTATATTAAATTTTGTATGTAATAGATTGTCTTAATGATCCATGAAATTCTTTAAAGTTTGTAGTTTAAAGCTGAGGTGGAGTCGTGGAGAATAGACAGGTTTGCTATGCGAGAACCTTCCTAAATAGAGAAGTTTTGACCTGGTTTATGATTGGTTATTATCTCGCAATTACATTTACATGGCTATTCAAAACTAGGTAACTAGAAAAACCAGATACCTCAACAATTAGATGTGATTTTTGGTGTCTGTTTACATGCAAAGAAAAATCTGATCATCAAGAACACCTGGAGACGTGTCAGTTAATCAACGAATTCTTAGAGGGAAAAAATGCATTGATTTGGAAGACAAAGTACAATGAATCATAACAAAATCAGATTAGTCACATCAGATATACTGTAACTAGTTACAAGATTTCAATATTACAATAACTCCAGAAATCAAGACAATTAAAGTGTAACTTAACAATAAATATCCTTTTTTTTGCTACTTAACTGTGTATATGGTGTTTTAATAACATTATCTACTGTCCCTACAGTCCGTGTTGGTGACCTGCCTTGATTAAAGCCAGGTATTGATTACAAATGCCTGGCTGTATAAGTGGAGTTTCTTTAGCCCTCCAGGTACTGCCCAGTAACGCAGTTCTATTTGCCATTCGGTTGTTGGCAGAGGTTAGGTGTCTAGTCCCACTTTAAGTCCCACTTCAACAATTTTTGGTATGCATGTAAACAGAGACAATGAGTATTTTGTGTAATAAATAATGGCCAATACAAAAGGTGGTATCCTCTGTGTTACCTGTCTGTGAGCTCAACATCTTGTGCACTTTGCAGCAGCAGCTCCTTGATCTCTTGTGGAGGACTCAAGCCATGGAGCTGGGCCCTCTCCCACCTCTGCAGGCGACTGATACCTGAGCAGTTAGAGACAGGTTACACGTGTGCAGGAAATAAAACAGAAAAAAAAAACGGCATTTAGACTTAGACAAACTTTATTGAGGGAAATTACTAGCAGCTCAAAAATTCAATGTAAAAACAATAACTGTTAAAAAATTTCTGGTTTGGCTATTTGACCCACAATATATAATTTTAGAGTTACGATTATTATAAGAACCATCATGATTTAACATAACATATGTTCCTGTTTTGAAAATGCTATATTTGCCAAAAACAACATATTAACAATTAATAATAAATTCTAAGTTTCACTTTCATTTTTGACACTCTCAGTCAACCCCCTGCTCTCAGTGCTAAGTCACTCTCCTTTCAGAGCATGATCACAATACAGTGTGCATCCTGCTAGTAAAACTACTGAACATTAGATCAGGTTCGTCAAGTTGTTATCATGCTTTTGTATATTTATGAAGAATTGTCAAGTAGGAGCGGGAATTACTTTGAGCATACGCTGAACTAAAAAGTCTTTCTTTTGCCACTAATATTGTCATTCCTATTACCTAAACAAATTTATATGTGTTCATCACCTGTGCATGGCCCGAATCTCCAATCCAGATCAAACTGTTTGAGCTTCTGCAGATCCTCTTGACGAGCTGCACTTTCTATTTCTGTAAACAATAAAAGAATGAGAGAATCAGACTAATGGTTAGGCCTTGCACAACAATTACTGTATCGACTCATTATTGATTCTGACTGAGCACTTGTATTTCATGGTCCTATTAAGTATATTGAAATACAGTTCATTTAGAAAAAGGCCTATGGGAATATCCTGTTTTATGGGTTCGTATTCAATGTTTAAAGGGCCTCTATTGCACTATTTTGTAATATGTTATATTGTTGTTTACTCATCACAAACATACATGGAGTTGTGCTTTGTTTCATGCACACATTTAACACACAAATCCTGCGACAGTGGCTCAGTGTGTTTGTCCCCCAACCCGAAGGTCGGAGGATCGAGTTCCGCTCGGACCAAGTTCTGTTGTTGTGTCCTTAGGCAAGACACTTCACCCACATGAGCCTAGTATGAAAGTGGTGTGTGTGTGAATGATAGGTGGTGGTCGAAGGGGCTGATGGCGCAGATTGGCAGCCTCACTTCCTACAGTAGTAGCTTACCATCACCAAGTGTGGAAATAAATGAATAATGACTATAGTGTAGCGCTTTGAGAGGCTTTGAAAAGCGCATTACAAGTGTAAGCCATTATTATTATTATTATTATTACAAATCCTGCATATTTAGGTTAGCTGTATTCTTTTCTAAAACTGAAAACACTCTGTTGCCATCTCTTCTGTCATTAAGTTGTAATACAGGAAATGCTCCACTGTGTTTTGAACTCCATACGCCTTCATTAGAATGATTTTGCTCATTTCACCCCTGGGTTTGCCTTTCTTTCAAATTTTAGCCTCACTGAAACTGCTTCACTCCTCGGTGCCCCAGCAGATATTAAACGCTTTCTATTGACACTCTCAACTGTACAAAATGTAAATCAAAAATATTCAAACATTTAACAGGTTCAAACAGGTTATGCTAGAGTACAGTTCAATTGAAGCAAAAAATAGCTCTTAACATTAAAACTACCACTAAAGGACATCACAAGGTGGAACAGAGAATTTTGGGAGGCAGACAGTCTAATAATCCAGGATTAATGAAATATGTGTCAAACAAAAAACAACTCCAGGTATGCTTCTGAGGATGTAATTATTACATGCATCATTACATGGCTAAAAGTTCAGATGAGTTAGTTTTGTGTAATATACACCCTTTAAGGTTATTGTGATAATATCTGTAGCAAGAAACTGCTCTTCAAAAATTACCAGTTGACTGTTGTAAACAAGACTCAGATATAACACCACATAAATTCAAACTCAAATTTTCTGTATAAAACTTGCAAAGCCTGTAATTTAGAGCTCTACAAACACACTCTGAAATGGGGATTCTTGTTAGGGCTGTACAATATGGCAATATGGTGTGTTATGGTCACAGTCAAATCAAAATTGTAATTAGAGGTGGCGCAACTATCAAATTGCAAAGGCTGCAAATATTTCAATAAAAGAATGTTCACAGACACAAACACAAAGTGTTCTCTCAAATGCCAATGCCTCTAGACGTGTTGCGCTGTAAAATTAATCCTTTTAATTACAACATAAATTTAAATAATAATAAAACTGAAATTGTTGCAGCAGATAGTGGTTTAACATAGTAAGACAGGTGCATACGTTCTGGAGTGGGAGGAGGAGTAGGGCTTCTCTCTCGTTTTCCTCCTCTTCTCTCTCTCTTAACCACTCTGTACGAGTCTGTGATCAGTCTGCGCTTGGTCGTCATTCTGCCCAACCTGAAATACACAGAGGCTCTGTGGAAAAAAAGTAGTGTTGTCCCAATACTAAAATCTCAATTTCGATACGAAAAAATTTACTCAATACTCAGTATTGATTACGATATAACAATGAAGATAAACCATGCTCCTTTTTTTAGTAATAGAATATAATTTCCATACACAAAATAATAGTACTTTCTCTATGTCACTGTGACATCTTAAACCTGTTCTGACAAAGCTTAAAATGGCACTAAAATTGTTCAAGAATGCTCTAATTTTGTCTTGTGAATGCGACTTTTTTGTATTGGCACTTGATCAAATGAGTATCTAATTTTAATATTTCGTTTAAGTATCGATTAGTATCTCATTTTTAATACTTCTGACAACCCCTCAAAGAAGTCAAATACATGAAGACAATGTAATGCAGAAGAGCATTCACAAGATCAGATTTTAATGACATTTTTTATTTATTTTTTGATAATTCTCAATTACACCATAATCAGGTACTTTAACATATCCATTAAAGACACAATCCAATAACTGGATCAGATTTATGGTGAGTACACCAGGTGTACATACCAGGTGACATGTGCCAGTTTTAAGTTAAAGTTGCATTTGGAAGACAAAGTATTAGAGCTGCAACTAATGATTATTTTGGTATTCAATCAATCTAGCATTTATTCTTCCAATTGATTTAGACTGATTCTAAAAAAGACACATTCACAAGACAGAAATTAACCTTTCCTGAACAGCTGTCGAATGATACTGAGCTGTATCATGTTCATGTTGAAAATCACATTCCATTGTTTAAAAAAAGTGTTTATAATTATCACTGTTATGGTATCGGAATCGGTATTGAGAATCAAGCTTATTTCTTAGCATCAAACTTGAGAAATGTAAGTATCTGGACAACCCTACGCTGAATATGAGGTTTTACTAACTTTGACCGACATAAAACTAATGTCATAAAACAAGTATAATAAAATCATATTATACCTCAATGGGCAATGTCCACTGTGGAGCATTTTTCAAATTAAGGTAAAGACTTTGAGATGGCGTTTTATGGCCCTTTAAAAATGATGGGATCTTTGGCATGGTTATGTAGGGTTGGATTTGGTGAACGTCAAACACCAAAAAATAAAATAAATAAATAAAATAATATATTTGATATCTAGAGAGAATTTGAGAGAATTTTATGGCCGATGTTTGGTATGTGTGTGTAGAATATGCAACAGTGTCTCCTAAGGTGCAAAATTATGGGGATACTGGAAGGTTAAAAATGTTAAATGCAAAGATGTAAAGAAATGTAAATACATTGGATCATTCGAATCAAATCAAACTGTGACATTTACAAAAAATACCCCAGAAATCAGATAATGATCAGATGATGTGGATAGATTCAAAATGACATATATTTAACCTTATTACAACATAATAATTGAATGAACACACACGCGCTTTGGAAATACTGTTTAATCACAGTGCACACTGTCAGCTAGCATAATGGACACACCTTTATCGACCTTTTGAAAGATCATCCTATTAATTTGTGTTGATTATTCGAGGTAAATTGTGCATTACGTGCGTATTATAGTGTATTACCGTGTTATTATATATCTATTTCAATGGCTCTAGTTTATAAACACTCGTTGGTTATATTTTGAAGAAAGACCCATTTTAGAAAGACCCATTTTTAAAGCCCCTTACGTTCTGTTTTTCCGTAAATAGAGATCGAGATAGTTAAACCTTTGACATGCTAAAGGTAATCCGTGACTAACCTGTTTATTGATGCAGTTCTGAAGGGAATGAAGGAGGATTTTCTTGTTAAAACGCGTTATTTTCGTGGACAGTTGTGCAACAATTGTAGCTCAAAACAATGGTGGTTCTTCTTCTGCAGCCGTCAACAAAGAGACCATTACCGGTCTGCCCCCCGGTGGACCGACTCAGTACTACAAATAAAAAAAAACAAATGACACTATGCTACACATTGGGGGTATTCCTTCTAAGTGGCTTAACAAGTCTAGACTTATCCTGAAATTCTGAGCTGAAACTAGCCCCATCTCCAGCTTAAGTCTCATCTTGTTCCATGAAAGAAATAAACCTGGGTCTAACCAAAGCTAATTCAGGCCTGAGGTTTGTGAAAATGGACTCAAAACCTGCATCAGTGGTGATGTTTTTTATGATCTGACTAAACGAGAGGAGCCAGAGCATGCACGGACAACAGTTTGATATAGAACACAGAACTCATTCTGTTCATTCTGATCCGAGGAGCGAGGGGAAAGACACGGCTCCCCCCTCCTCTCCTGTTCACTTACCCCTCCTCTCGCAGTCGATTCCCTCCTCTCGCAGTGTGGAGATGTGGAGAATAAAGTTTCCCGATAATGCATAAAAGTAAATCTGCAATGGAACTCTTCATACGTCACAAGAAATGGCCAATCAAATCTGCGCTTAACAGAGAGAGAGACGAGGGAAAGAGGAGAGATAGACGAATGATGATGGAGATGATGGAGCGAACAGATAGAATCCACTGAAAAGCAGTAAACCTAAAAAAAAAATGGGGGCGACAGTTGCTCAATGGGTTGGTGTGAGTGCACGTTTTGGAACTTTGAATTAAAAGGTTTCTTTACACATTCTTGGAGACAAAGGTAAAATGATATACATAGCTAACCAGGTCCCGACCAGGGTTGTACCTGAATGCTTGTTACTGCGACAATACAATGTGATTTTCAACATTAAATTATAGTATTTATCACGTGGCCTTATATCTAAGAGTGAGAGAGACCCTGAATGAATTGTGGATCGCATATATTGATTTATCTTTAAACAGATATATTAAAAACCACCTTCTTAAACATTAATAGCTCCTGAACTACTTTGAAGTGCTTATTGTGGCTTTATAAAATGTGTACTCTGCTAAACGTGTAAGTGCATATAGTAGTGTTCCCACATCCGCAACTTGAGATTGATGAGGTACAACACAAATGCTACGGCAAGGGGGAGACAAGGGGGAGACAGGATGCCAGGTCAGAGGAGAGTTAACATCAACTCCCTATCTGGAGATTGGGTACGAAGTCAATATGGGGTGTGTACATTAATGAGGGAAAAAATTAACTTAAATGATTTTAGCAAGTGGCTAAATTCTTTAAAAGTCAGGCAATGTGATTTTCTGGATTTTTTTTTTCTTTTGTCTCTCTCTCTTTTTTTTGGTCTCTCATAGTTGAAGTGTACCTATGATGAAACTTGTATATAATTTTCATCCTAGGTACACTTACAAGCAGCATATATATATATATATATATATATATATATATATATATATATATATATATATATATATATATATATATATATATATATATATATATATATATATATATATATATATATATATATATATATATATATATATATATATATATATATATATATATATATATAAGAATCAGAAGACTTTTATTGCCATAGTCTGTGAACACAGTTCACAAACTAGGAACTTGCTTCGGTGAAAAAGTGCAACATAAACACACTGAATAAATACAAATACAAATAAGGGCATGCACAAAGTTAAAAAGATATGCTTAAAAAAATCAAGTGAAATACTTAAAGGGAGAAAAATATATACAACAGCAGCATCAGAACAACAGTGCAAAGTGGCTTATTAAAGTGACCGGTATTATAAAGTGTCCAGTTTAGTGCAGATATTATAAAGTGTTCATGAGACAAACAGCAGAGGGGAAGAAACTGTTTTTATGACGAGAGGTTCTGGTCCCAATGGACCGTAGCCTCCTGCCAGAGGGAAGTGGCTCAAATAGTCCATGTCCAGGGTGAGAAGTGTCAGCTGCTATACGGTCTGCTCGCCCCCGAGTCCTGGAGACGTACAGGTCCTGTAGAGATGGAAGGCTGCAGCCAATCACCTTCTCAGCAGAGCGCACAATGCGCTGCAGTCTCTGTCTGTCCCTGGCAGTGGCCCCAACGAACCACACAGTGATGGAGGAGGTGAGGATGGACTCAATGATGGAAGTGTAAAACTGCACCATCATCTGGACCGGCAGCTTGTGTTTCCTCAGCTGCCACAGGTGGAACATCCTGTGTTGGGCTTTCTTGATGAGGGAGCTGATGGTCGGCTCCCACTTGAGATCCTGGGTGATGCAGGTGCCCAGGAAGCGGAAAGAGTCCACAGTGGTGATGGGGGAGTCCGTCAGGGTGAGGGGAGGCAGGGGGGCTGTGACTTTCCTGAAGTCCACAATCATCTCCACTGTCTTCTGGGCGTTGAGCTCCAGGTTGTTGCTGCTGCACCAGGACACCAGCCGGTCCACCTCCTTCCTGTAGGCAAACTCATCGCTGTCCGAGATGAGTCCAGTGAGGGTGGTGTCATCCGCAAACTTAACCAGTTTGACGGAGTTGTGGCTGGAGGTGCAGCAGTTGGTGTACAGGGAGAAGAGCAGTGGAGAAAGTACACAGCCCTGTGGGGCACCTGTGCTGGTAGTCCGAGTGTCCGAGACATTCTTCCCCAGCCGCACGCGCTGTCTCCTGTCCGTTAGGAAGTCAGTGATCCACCTGCAGGTGGAGTCAGGCACGTTGAGCTGAGCGAGCTTGTCCTGGAGCAGAGCAGGGAGGATGGTGTTGAACGCAGAGCTGAAGTCCACAAACAGGATCCTGGCGTAGGTTCCCGGGGAGTCCAGATGCTGGAGGATGAAGTGAAGGGCCAGGTTAATGGCGTCTTCCACAGACCGATTGGCTCTGTAGGCAAACTGCAGAGGGTCCAGGAGGGGGGAGGTGAGGGACTTGAGGTGGTGCAGGACCAGGCGCTCAAATGACTTCATGACTACAGACGTCAGCGCCACAGGTCTGTAGTCATTAAGTCCAGTGATCCTGGGCTTCTTGGGGACGGGCACGATGGTGGACAGCTTGAAGCAGGCTGGGACGTGACATGACTCCAGGGGGTGACATGACTCCAGGAGGTGTTAAAAATGTCTGTGAAGACAGGAGCCAGTTCCTCAGCACAGTGTCTAAGGTCTAAGGGTGACATACTATATATATATATATATATATATATATATATATATATATATATATATATATATATCATCTACTTTATCTACTTGTCGTAACGGTGCGGATAGGACCAAAGGATGCAGACCAGAGCAGTTTTAACAGTGTTTATTTACAGCGGTGAAAATGCAGTCTTTAAACAGGTCACAAGAGCAGGTACAGGGACCGGGGAGCGGGAGACGGGTCAGGCGGGTGCGGTGCAGGTAGAGGCGGGCAGGACAGGACCAGGACGGGGATAGAAGCAGGTGCGGTACCAGGGCGGGCGGAGCAGACGAAGACCAGAGCGGGGAGCGGGTGACAAACCAGAGACCAGGACCGGACAGGAGACGAGACGAGCAGGAGACGAGACGAGCAGGAGACGAGACGAGCAGGAGACGAGACGAGCCGGAGACGAGACGAGCAGGAGACGATACCGGGACTGGAACGTGACGGCAGGAGCTGGGCGAGTGGAGGCAGGAATCTGGAGGGTGCATAAATCCAAATGAGCATTTGCAGGGAAGTACCAAATAACAAAGCTTAGCTAGAAACATTCACGTTTTACACGCGGACGGTCTGGCACCGAGTGTAGACTGCCAAGCCTTCTTGTACTCAGCAGCAGGTGGTGGTGATTAGGCTGATGCACCCCAGGTGTGCACGGGAGGAGTCAGGCACTCCACCCAGCTCCAGACACACAGGTAGGGGAGGGGGAGAGAGCACGGGAGGACAGGGAAACTGACATCATGACAGTACCCCCCCCCTAAGGTCCACCTCCTGGTGGACCCCCAGGCTTGTCAGGATGAGCGCGGTGGAAGTCTCTCACCATGTCGGGGTCCAGAATGCGTGCCCTGGGCACCCAGGATCGCTCCTCCGGACCGTAACCCTCCCAATCGACGAGGTACTGGAGGCCCCTACCACGGCGACGAACGTCAATCAGGCGGCGGACGGTGAACGCCGGGTGGCCGTCAATGACTCGGGCGGGCGGTGGGGGATCGGCCGGAGGGCACAGGTCGCTGGTCCGGACTGGTTTAACCTGGGAGACGTGAAAGGTCGGATGAATCCGGAGAGACGGGGGTAACTGGAGGCGCACCGCCGATGGATTTATGATCCTCACGATCTTAAACGGTCCCAGGAATCGGGGGGACAGCTTACGGGAGTCCGTCTTCAGCGGGACCGTCTTGGCGGAGAGCCAAACCATCTGGCCAGGTTGGTATACGGGCGCCGGGACACGGTGGCGATCGGCCGTCGCCTTAGTGCGCGCTCCAGCCCGAAGAAGGGCCGCCCTGGCCTTCTTCCAGATCCGGCGACAGCGCTGGAGATGGCGCTGAACAGACGGGACGGCGAGGTCCCTCTCCTCCGTGGGAAAGAGAGGGGGTTGATATCCCAGCGATGCCTCGAAGGGGGACATACCAGTGGCGGAACTCACGAGGGAGTTGTGAGCGTACTCTATCCAGGGCAGGTGAGTACTCCAGGTCGCGGGGTTGGCGGAGGCTGTGCACCGTAGGGCCGACTCCAGGTCTTGGTTGGCCCGCTCCGTCTGCCCATTAGATTGTGGATGGAACCCGGACGTGAGGCTAACCGTGGCCCCCAAACCGTCGCAGAAAGACCGCCATACCTGAGAGGTGAATTGGGTCCCTCTGTCGGACACGATGTCCACCGGGATGCCGTGGAGTCGGAAGACCTGACTGGTCAGCTGGTCGGCAGTTTCTTTGGCTGTGGGGAGCTTAGGCAGGGCAACGAAATGGGCGGCCTTGGAGAAGCGGTCCACAATGGTGAGAACCACCGTGTTCCCCTGGGAAGGGGGAAGGCCCGTCACGAAGTCCAAGGCGATGTGGGACCAAGGGCGACGAGGAACTGGGAGAGGATGCAAGAGACCAGAAGGGGGTGAGTGGGAGGCCTTGGCCCGAGCACATACCTGGCAGGCGGCGACATAAGCCCGGGTGTCTGTGTCCATCGTGGGCCACCAGAAGCGTCTCCTGAGGAGGGAGAGAGAGCGACCGGCACCAGGATGGCAGGCGAAACGGGAGGCATGGACCCACTGGAGCACCTGAGACCGGACAGAATCGGGAACAAACAGTTTATCTGGAGGGCCGTTACCTGGGTCGGGGTCGTTGGTCTGGGCCTCTCGGACGGTGTCCTCGATATCCCAATGGACCGCGGCCACCACACACGAGGAGGGAATAATTGTTTCTGCGGTGACCGGGCTATCCTCCAGGGCGAACTGGCGGGAGAGGGCATCGGGTTTGACGTTCCGAGATCCGGGGCGGTAGGTGAGGAGAAAGTTGAAGCGGCTGAAGAAGAGGGACCAACGAGCTTGACGGGGATTGAGGCGCCTGGCGGACTGGATGTACTCCAAGTTTTTATGGTCGGTCCAGACGATGAATGGTTGCTCCGCCCCTTCGAGCCAGTGGCGCCACTCCTCCAGGGCCAGCTTTACGGCAAGGAGCTCCCGATCCCCCACGTCATAATTGACCTCGGCCGAGGACAATCGCCGGGAAAAGAAGGCGCAGGGACAGAGGCGGTTGTGGGGGTCGAACCTCTGCGAAAGCACGGCCCCCACTCCCGAGTCGGAGGCGTCGACCTCCACGATGAATTGCCGTGAAGGGTCGGGCTGGTGCAGGATGGGAGCGGAGGTAAATAGTCTCTTAAGCTTCTCGAAGGCTGTCTGCGCCTCAGGAGACCAGGCAAACTGCAAAGCAGGAGAGGTGAGTTTAGTTAAGGGCGAGATAACCCTACTAAAATCCCGGATGAAACGTCTATAAAAATTGGCAAAGCCGATAAATCTCTGGAGCTGTCTCCGGCTGGTAGGAACGGGCCACTCAGTGACAGCCTGGATCTTTTCAGGGTCAGCTCTTACTTGGCCCCGCCCCACAATGAAGCCCAAAAAGCTGACCTCCTCTGCGTGAAACTCGCATTTCTCAGCTTTCACGAACAGTTTATTCTCGAGGAGGCGCTGGAGAACCTGGCGAACGTGCTGATGATGCTCCTGGGGGGACCGCGAGAAAATCAAGATGTCATCCAAGTAAACAAAGACGAATCGGTTAAGGAAATCACGGAGCACATCGTTGATGAGGGCTTGGAATACGGCAGGGGCGTTGGTGAGACCGAAGGGCATAACCAAGTATTCGAAATGTCCCAGGGGTGTCTTGAAGGCCGTCTTCCATTCGTCTCCCTCCCTGATGCGCACCAGGTGGTACGCATTCCGCAAATCCAACTTGGAGAAGATGGTCGCACCGTGGAGGGGCGTAAATGCCGAGTCCAGTAAGGGAAGCGGGTATTTATTCTTTACAGTTATATTGTTCAGACCCCGGTAATCAATGCAAGGCCGCAGGGATTTGTCCTTCTTAGCCACAAAGAAGAACCCCGCTCCCACGGGTGAAGTGGACGGGCGGATGATTCCGGCAGCCAGGGACCCACGGATATAGTCCTCCATTGACTCGCGTTCAGGTTTAGACAGGTTATATAGCCTGCTAGATGGTAGTGGGGCACCCGGCAGGAGGTCAATGGCGCAGTCATATGGGCGGTGGGGCGGTAAAGAGAGGGCCTTGCTCTTGCTAAAAACCTCCCCCAGGTCGTGATATTCAGCAGGCACCGAGGACAGATTGGGGGTGTCTGGGGACGGATCAGCGACAGGAACGGACCTCCCGGCCGGAGGGAGGGCGGACCGAAGGCACTTGGCGTGGCAATCGGGACTCCAGCCCGAAACTCCGCCCCTGGCCCAATCGAAAACAGGGTTGTGGGCGCGTAGCCAGGGGTAACCAAGGACCAGAGGAGAAGCGGAGGAGGACAGGACATGAAACTGACGGTTCTCTTGGTGGTTGCCGGACAGAATCACGGTGACAGGTTCTGTGATGTGAGTGATGTGCCCCAGAAAACGTCCATTGAGCCCCTGGGCATTTAAGGGGCGTTCGAGGGGCTCCAGGTAGACCCCGAGCTGCTCCGCGACTTGGGCATCAATAAAGTCCCTCTCAGCCCCGGAGTCGATAAGGGCGGAAACGCATAAGGTCTCTGTGCGAACGCACAGGGTGGCGCTGAGCCGCAGTCTATTAGAAGAGTCCAGGATGTGTTGCTCGCCCACCAGTACTCCCAGTGCTACTGGTGGGCCCCCCCTTTTGGCCGAACTGGGCAAGTGACCACATAATGTCCGCGCTCACCGCAGTAGAGGCAAGCCCCGGCCAGACGACGCCTCCGTTGACGCTCCTCGGCCGACACAAGGGTCCTGTCGAGTTGCATGGGCTCATCCGGCGGGGGCGGGGCAGCGCGTGGCTCCGGCGGGACCGGTGACCGGCGTCTCTCTCGGCGACGAGCCCGTAGGCGGTTGTCTATACGGTGAGTGAGGGAGATGAGGGTCCGCAGGTCGGGGGGTTCGTCCCGGGAAACCAATTCATCTTTCAAAGTCTCGTTCAGGCCCCGCACAAACACAGCCCGCAGCGCGCTGTCCGTCCAGTCCAGCTCCGCCGCATGTGTCCAGAATTCAATGGAATAATCCGCTACCGTCCTGGAGCCCTGGCTGAGAGTCAATAACCGGGAGGCAGCATTGTCCTGGTAGTGCGGGTGGTCAAACACCAGCTTAAACGTGGACACAAATTCATTAAAATCCAGGCTATCCACAGACGTCTTCATTAGGCGCGCCTCTGCCCACTGGAGAGCTCTGCCCCGGAGTAATCCACATATATATCGGATCTTGGTGGCCCCCGAGCTGAAACGAGAAGGGCATTGCTGGAACATGAACTCGCACTGGAACAGGAATCCGCGACAGAGGTGAGGTTGTCCAGCATACGGCTCCGGATCCGTGCCTCTCGGCTCCGGGAGGCATGGTGGCGCTCCAGCTGCAGCAGGCGGGGTGACGAGGAGCGCGGCCACCTGGTGGTTAAGCTGTGCCACCTGCTGGGACAATGTCTGATTTAGCTCCAATAGAGTTCGAATGGATTGTTCGTGCTGACCCAGCACCGCCTCGGGGTGAGAGTGCGTGAGGCGGCGCGTCTGGTCCGGATCTGAGCCTGCTTGGTCCATATTGGCCAGACCGTTCTGTCGTAACGGTGCGGATAGGACCAAAGGATGCAGACCAGAGCAGTTTTAACAGTGTTTATTTACAGCGGTGAAAATGCAGTCTTTAAACAGGTCACAAGAGCAGGTACAGGGACCGGGGAGCGGGAGACGGGTCAGGCGGGTGCGGTGCAGGTAGAGGCGGGCAGGACAGGACCAGGACGGGGATAGAAGCAGGTGCGGTACCAGGGCGGGCGGAGCAGACGAAGACCAGAGCGGGGAGCGGGTGACAAACCAGAGACCAGGACCGGACAGGAGACGAGACGAGCAGGAGACGAGACGAGCAGGAGACGAGACGAGCAGGAGACGAGACGAGCCGGAGACGAGACGAGCAGGAGACGATACCGGGACTGGAACGTGACGGCAGGAGCTGGGCGAGTGGAGGCAGGAATCTGGAGGGTGCATAAATCCAAATGAGCATTTGCAGGGAAGTACCAAATAACAAAGCTTAGCTAGAAACATTCACGTTTTACACGCGGACGGTCTGGCACCGAGTGTAGACTGCCAAGCCTTCTTGTACTCAGCAGCAGGTGGTGGTGATTAGGCTGATGCACCCCAGGTGTGCACGGGAGGAGTCAGGCACTCCACCCAGCTCCAGACACACAGGTAGGGGAGGGGGAGAGAGCACGGGAGGACAGGGAAACTGACATCATGACACTACTTTATTTTCTACTTTATTTTATTTTGTATAAAATGTAGCAATTAGGCTACATGTTAGAGGTCTGCAAATCAAACATCAGACCTCCTCATTGTGGGGCTGTAAAGACAGTTGTCTTTACAGCTCCATAGCACCACTGGCCCATTGAGGATAACACACAAGTGCCTGTTTACAAATCTCATTATGATGAAAATGATCTCTGCGACGATTGATGGACAAAACCACAGCTGAGACACAATTCAACACAATTTGTATTGATTTTAATATTTACTCCACCAGGAAGCTCATGAGAAGTGCTGTCATTGCCTTTTCCTGTCACCAATCTACATTTAGGTTATCTCATTTTACCGCAGAAGTACATTTAAACAACATTAGCATTAGAAAGTTGATTCAACGTATAACTTCCATATAACTTCCATTCAACATATAGTTCCATATAACTTTATGGTTGAAGAAGAATTACATCATACATATATATATATATATATATATATATATATATATATATATATATATATATATATATATATATATATATATATATATATATATATATATATATATATATATATATATATATATATATATATATATATATATACTATGTTAATGTAATGTAATATGTTACTGCTAAAAGGCGGTAGAAATGTCTCAGTTGTGTATATATATATATATATATAGAGAGAGAGAGAGAGAGAGATTTTTTTATGAATTTTTAGTCATTGCAGTCTTCATGCATTCAATTCACCCCATTAAAAGACATATGTTACAGTACATATATTACAGTAGTCATATCCAGTATCCAGATGACTACGTAAAATATCAACTGTTCTACCACACCTCTGGAACAAATGAAGTATTCCATTGGCTCATTTGTTGAAAAACAAATAAATAAATAAAACATATTAGTTATTTTACTTTGTACTTGAGAGGTAAAAAGTGAATGTACTGCTTCCCATAAACATGTATGAAGTATGCCGAGGGAGTTCAGGGGCATTAATATTGAAGTATTCTTAACAGACATCGTTAGGCCGACTGGAGACATCCAAATGACTTCCTGTTCTCTGATCCCATTTCTACATTTGTTAAAGTGCCTTTAGCTCTGTGACTTTCTGCACTCATCCATTCTGGTGATTCTTTTTTTTTTTTTTTTTTTTTTTTTTACATACTTTAACACATTTTTTATTCTTTAAGGGTAAGATTAAGGTTCTTGTACATGTACCTGAAATTGGTCCAGTTAGTTTTGGTCAAGATTACCTTAGCTGGAGGAATTTACCTATGGTGCATGTTTTGGGTTGGTTGGGGAAACCCGAATGCTCAGAGGAAACTCACCCATACACAGGAGATCAATCAAACTCAGAAAAGCTTGGGCGTCAAACCCGGAAGTTACTTGCTGTGAGGTGTGAGTACTAGCCACTCAGCTAGTCTCCATGGAAGACCAAATCACTCAATACATAAATAAATAATTGGGTTACAGGTTTGGGCTGTGTATTGCTAAGTACCGCACGATACACATCATATTCTGATACAGGGTCTGCAACATGATACATATTCTGATACAAAATCTATAAAAAGGTCTTAAAAGTGCACTACATTTATATTGTTAATAATGAAGAATAATAAAATACATGTAATTTCATTTTCACAATGCCTTTAATATCAAAACATATGAATAAGTAACTTTGTTGGATATGCAGATTGACCCTTAAAGCAGTGTATATGCAGCATAGTACCATGACAATTTATAATGAAATACCACTATTTAAAAGTATCACAATACAGAATCTCATACGCATATTGCCAAGAAGTCCAACAATATATTACTCTATTGATATATTACTCTATTGATATATTACTCTATTGATATTCTGATAGGCTGCTGTTATTTCAAGGTTATTTATTTCTTTTTGTAGTATTTTCTTTATATATTTCCAGCATGTACGTGATAGCTACAGTTCATTTTAACATAATTTATTATTAGTAGTTTCATTTTATTTTATTTTTTAATACATTTCTATCCTTATACGTGATAGCTGTAGTCCATTACATTGTAGTGATAAGTGACTGTTTAATGGAGGCCTGACTCAGACGCACAGGCAGTTGTGATCTCATTATCCTGAAACGTAATCCGCTGCCAATGGTTTTTGTGGTGCGGTGCTTTGAGATACTGAGGCTAACTCTAGCATCCCTTTTTTCAAACCACTGTCAGCCAAATAATGCACTCTCTCTATCAAATATTAAACTGTGGTCTGGGTGTACTAAGCTGTGTTAAGGACTTAAGCTGACAAGCAATATGCCAGTAAGGATAACATAGCATTACATCATAACTGAGATAAATATGTCTGAATAATTAACATGTTTCATAATTAAGATGGTCCACAAATGTCCACTACATAATTTTTCTGGTGTGTCTCTATGGAGATGTTATTGGTTTGCCTGGAATGTTCCACGGTATGACATTAAACATACCTGTCTCCATGGAGACAAGTAATAAGAGGTAAGGTGTACTATGTAACTTTTCCTGCTTTTCACCATGAAAATAAGTTTAATCTCACAAATTTGGCAATGATGTGTTTTTATTTATCAGTTCTGGGACATTCCAGGCAAAGTCATGGCAAGGCTTTATGTAAAAAATGATTATTATATAGACCCAATGAAGAACTCTTTAGTCCATTGGTTTAGGTCAACATTTATAATATTCCTGCTAAATATGTCAGACATGCGCCAAATTGTGCACTGAAAATCACAATGATGTTTTTTTTCTTTTTTTTCTTCACAATTACAAAGCATTGTACTTTATGGAAATGTTGTTTACATTACATATTGTCCAGCCAATTATCCAATCAGAATCAGAATGAGTTTCTCAATCATCTCATATCATATGACTACAATACTGCAATAAACCAGGGAGTGACTCAACTAAGCTACAAGTTACATGTCAGATCTGTAGAGATTAAACCCTGCTAACAGTAAGAATTCATGTTCTCCAGGTGTCAAGATCCCATTGTGTCCTGTCTTTCTTGTGCTGTTTTCCACCTCCTTTCTGTGTCAGAGCCTGTGGAGATTCTGGCTCCTCCCATGCACACCTGCAACTCATTCCGTAATCAGGCTGCACCTGGGGAGGACAAAGGGACCGTGGACCTGACACTCATCGCCAGATCGTCCGCGTATCCACAGTGATACAGCTCTGCTTGGCTCAGTCTCATGTTTCGCATTTTTACTCTGCACTCAGTTGACTGTTTTTTGTTCCTCACCAGATCCCTGGACCCACTCAGCTCCTCTGCCTCCAAACCAGCTCTCCACGACCTGTACAAACCTCACACCTTCCGACCGGTATGGGGTACCTCATCTCTGACCCCGCTGCCCACGACCCGCTCAAAGACTCCTGCAAACAACCCCACTCTCAACTGTCTGATCCATCTACCTTCATTTGCATTATATTCTATGTAAATAAACTTTGTCAAACTTTTCACCCGACCTCTGAATCTTTGGTCCCCCGTCAGTTATTAAGACAGAATGATCTGTGCTGTGGATTTCTACACTCGCCGCCAGATCGTCAGCGTATCCTTGTGGTACTGTCAGCTTGGCTCAGTCTCATTTTTTGTATTTTGCTTCTCGTGACTTTCTTGTTTTTGTCAGATCTTGCCCCCTGGACTACCCGTGCACCGCTGCCAGAGCGTCACCCGCCGACCCAGCCCTTCGCCATCTGCTCCGCTAACCATCTTACACATTTATATTGTAAATAAACTCTGTTGAACTGTTTTTTGAATCTGCATCTTTGGTCCGTCCGGACGTTATGACAGTGGGAGAGTTTAAACTAGTTTTCAATCACCCGCACTATCAAGCTGACTCCTCTCTCCGCCTATTAAGTCTAGTTCAGGGATCCAGGTCCGTGCCAGATTACACCATCAAGTTTTGGACGCTGGCAGTGGAGGTGGATTGGACTGACAGCGCACTAAAGGCTGTCTTCATGAAAGTGACAAATTAAAGGATGAACTGGCTTCTCGAGACGACCCACCTGACCTAAAACCTCTGATTTCCCTAGCGAACTATATTGATAATCGCCTGCAGACTCGGCAATGAGAGACGTGTCGTGTCGTGAATTGTCCTGTCCTCCCACAGCAATTCGACCAGGCTCCTGCGATATCCCCGCTTGAGAAGCCGAAAGAGCCGGGCCGAACACACTTGACTGCAGAGGAGCACCTGCGACGCCGGCAGCCGGGTGAGTGCCTATATTGTGGAAGGCAAGGGCATTTCCTTGCAACTTGCCCGGTTCGACCTAAGGGAGGATGCCCATCAGTAGGACTGGGAGTAGTGGGTCAGCAACACATCCAGAGAAGAAACATAATAGATATCAGCTCGATGCTACCATGTGCTGTCGAACTGTTACCCTACCCGTCTTGACTCTTATTGACTCCTGGCCAGGGTTACACATATTACCAAGTCGGTTACCTTAGTCTTGTCCGGGAATCAGCACGAAATCAGGTGCTTCTATGTAATTTCTGCTCCCACTATGCCGCTTATTCTGGGTCACCCATGGCTGGTAACTCACAACCCCGTAATTGACTGGAGTGGAGTCCCTTTTGCCATGTGAACTGAGTGCAATCTGCTCTGTCTCTAGCAGGGGACACTGCTCTTCACCCTTGGGTGCTGGATTCTTCTTCATTACCAAAAAGGATAAAACATTACAACCATGCATCGACTTTAGGGGCCTCAACAATATAACCATTAAAAACAAATATCCTTTGCCCCGCTTTCACAGCACTCCACAGGGCCACCATCTTCACTAAGCTCGACCTTAGAAGCGCATATTACCTGGGGCACATAAGAGAAGGGGACAAATGGAAGACTGCCTTCAAAACTCCACTGGGACACTTTGAATACTTGGTAATGCCTTTTGGATTAACCAATGCTCCAGCCGTCTTCCAAACTCTCATCAATGACGTGCTACGGGACTTTCTCAATCTTTTTGTGTTTGTGTATTTGGACGATGTCTGTGTAAGCCCTCAGTCATCCAGGTCTGATCTATAGCAAAAGACAAAGTTTAAAACTATCAACTGGACAAATCGTAGTTAGCTCCTCCGTTCAGATAGATATAAGGTGGTGGCCACCAGCAATCTGACCAGAACCAAAGAAGCGGCTTGGATGAGCAGCGAAACGTCTTCACTCTTACAACGATTTGTCCAGTTGATCGATTTAAACTTCAGCTTTTGCTATTTGGATGATATTCTGATTTTTTTCAAGGTCCCCACAGGAACACCAGCACCACATGCGCCAGGTCCTCCAGAGACTACGAGAGAACAAACTCTACGTGAAACTCTATGTTCTACATAGATAAGGTCAATTTTCTGGGGTTCATTGTGGGGTATCGACAGGCAAAAGCCAACCTGGAGAGGATTAAGGCGGTAAGTAACTGGCCTACACCCAACAACAGGAAACAGTTACAACAGTTTATTGGGTTTGCTAACTTTTACCAACGCTTTATCAGAGACTTTAGCCGTGTCATGGCTCCCCTCACTAAACTCACCTGTCCCTCCAAACAGTTCTGCTGGACCGCAGAAGCTCTGTTTGCCTTCAAGAAATTGAAGACCCTATTTGCCTCTGCCTTCGTTCTACGTCAGCCTGATCCCTCTCGCCAGTTCGTTGTAGAGGTGAATGCCTCAGACACAGGCGTCGCAGCCATCTTATCTCAAAGGTTTGACCCACACAATTGGATATATCCCTGCGCCTTCTTCTCAATTCGTCTCACACCAGCAGAGAGTAATTATGATGTGGGGGACAGAGAATTGTTGACAGTTAAACTTGCCCTGGAAGAATGGCGTCACTGGACGCGGGGCATCCCTTCTTGGTTTGGACTGATCACAAGAACTTAGCCTACATGCAGCCAGTTAAACATTTGAATTCCCGGCAAGCCCGTTGGTCAGTCTTTTTCAGTAGATTTAATTTCATTCTCAAGTATTGTCCGGGGTCTTGCAATATCAAGCCTGATGCACTTTCACGTCAGTTCTCCCAGGAGGACACTCCGAGCCCTCCGGAACCCATCATCCCACCTACGTGTGTGGTCACTGCTGTTCACTGGGCCTGGTCAGCCAGTACTCTTTTTGTTCCAGATCCGGTTCGCTCCGAGGTACTGAGTGGGTTCATTGCACACCACTCGTCTGCCATCCAGGGGTCAATCGGACACTTTCCCTATTAAAACAACATTTCTGGTGGCCCATGATCGACAGAGATGCTAGGCCGTACGTGTTGGCAGCCTCCCACTTGATGCCCTCTGGCCTGCTCCACCCACTGCCTGTTCCGAAGCGCCCTTGGTCTCACGTGGCAGTGGACTTCGTGACACAGTCATTCTCACAATTATTCACCAGTTCTCCAAAGCAGCCCATTTCATCGCCCTACTGAAACTCCTGACTGCCAAGGAGACTGCAGATCACATAACCAACTATGTATTCTGACTCCATAGAATTCCAGACCGCAGGACTCAATTCACGTCACAAGTTTTGCGCTCCTTCTGTGAGGGCCTGGGCACATCAGTGAGTCTTACCTCTGGCTTTCACCCCCAGACCAACGGACAAACCAAGTGTGCTAACCAGGACCTGGAGATGGCGCTACGCTGTGTGGTTTCCTCTAACCTCTGCCTGGAGCACCTTCCTGCCGTGGATCGAATATTCTCACAATTCCCTGGTGAGTTCCGCCACCGGCCTATCCCCTTTTTAAGCTTCTCTAGGGTACCAGCCTCCATTATTTCTGTCGGAGGAAAAGGACTTGGCTGTGCCATCCGTGCAACACCACCTTCAACACTCCCACAGGGTCTGGAAAAGAACCAGGGCAGCCCTTCTCCAATCTGGGGCCAGGATGAAGGCTGCTGCAGACAGACACTGCACTCCTACTCCCCAATATCAGCCAGGTCAATCAGTTTGGCTTTCATCAAAAATTCTCCTGCTCAAAACAGACTCCCGGAAACTCTGGAGCTGGGCGGAGATTCTGTCTCCTCCCATGCACACCTGCAACTCATTCCGTAATCAAGCTGCACCTGGGGAAGACAAAGGGACCGTGGACCTGACACTCAGCGTCAGATCGTCCGCATATCCACAGTGATACAGCTCTGCTTGGCTCAGTCTCATGTTTTACATTTTACACTGCACTCAGTTGGCTGTTTTTTGTTCCTCACCAGATCTCGCTCCCTGGACTGGACCCGCTCAGCTCTCCTGCCTCCAAAACAGCTCTCCACGACTAGTACGGGCTACCTCATCTCTCTTCCGACCCTCTCAAAGACTATTGCAAACAATCCCACTCTCAACTATCTGATCCATCTACCTTCATTTGCATTATATTCTATGTAAATAAACTTTGTTAAACTTTTCACCCGAGCTCTGAATTTTTGGTCCCCTGTCAGTCGTTACGACACCAGGGTATTTTGAACCTATAATTGAATAAATGCAAGAGAGCTAAGTCTATTGATATACTGTAGGATATTCCAGGCAACATTTTGGATTAAATGTTTACAACAAATCTCAGAGGCAGAGAAGTAATTATATTAAGAACACATTTCTGACGCGTAAACTATAATGTAATCTTTAGTTACAACTATGAAGAGAGACACTTAGTCAGATCTTGAGCACTTTCAAATGTTTGTGACTGGAAATACAGACCACGTCTCAAATTTCTGTGAAGCTCTGAAGGAAAGAGGGAGGAGAGGGAGAGTTACACCATCAGGAAGACCAGAGGAGAGAGATAAAGAGACAGAAAGAGCGGGGGGATAAAGAGAGCGAGAGAGGAGTAGGAGAGATGATATGATATGATAGAGAGAGAAAGAGGGGAGCCTAAAGGAGGAAGGAGAGAAAGGGGGCAGAGAGGGAGGGAGAGAGGAGGAGATATAAAAAAGAGGGGGGGGGAGATAATATAGAAAGGGAGAAAAAGAGAAGAAGAAATGACAAGGGGGAGAGAGAGACTGAAGAAACACAGGAAGATAAAGGAGAGAGAGGGGAGACGAAATAGAAAGAGAAAGAGAAGAGGGTGTGAAGAGGGAGAAGATAATAAATGATATATAAAGAGAGAAAAGAGGGCTATATAGAGAAAAGGATACAGAGGGTTGAGGAGGGAGGGAAAAAGATAGGAGAAGTGAGAGAGAAACAGGAGAGGATGCTTTAAGGAAGAGAGAAAGAAAAAGGAGCGAGGAGGGTAGAGTGAGAGAGGAGAGAGAGAGCGCACACACTGGGTGGATGTTGTTGACTTGGTGATTTTATTTGCTTCATGTAGCCGAAGATCACAATTTGTTTTCAATACTGGATACAATTGTCAAAGGATCAACATTTTTCAGCAACAATTTGACTTTTTATTTTATTTTTTTCATTTATTTCAGATTATTATAATATATTATATATCCCTATGCTGGCTGCAATGTGGTCATGTATTACAGACTTTTTCACATACGAAACCACCAAATCTGTGGTGGTTAAAAGCTGGACCATCGGAATCATTAACCGAGTGGTACAACTACTAATTATCACCTATTTTGTCGGGTAAGTCTTTCTTTAAAAGTGTTTATCTATGATATTTTGAAAATCTGACATAGTTTGCTTTATGCTTGCCACAACATGATTCTTTCATTTTACATGCAATTTAATGTTATCAAGGTTATAAAAATATGTGTGTCCAAAAACATTATAATTCTTTATTATTGAGGATTTTTGCATATGGATTTTTACACAATACTGGATTTTAATACATTTTCTTTGAATATTTAATTGCTATAACCAGTGGTGGTATGTTTCTGCTCCGTGAAGTCAAATTCAAGTTTGATCCTGGTTTAGTCCTAGTTTAGTCCTCACATTAAACTAAAAATAGCAGGTGGTACAGATGGTAGCATTTTTAGATGGATTTTCATCAAGCAATTGTATGTAAGAGTCTGGTTTTAAATTTGAAGAACTTGGCCTATCTGGTTTAAACCTAAAATAACTATCTCTGATTTGAATCCTCACTACCAAACCCCAGCACTTACAGTGCTAGTGCAGCCTCTGTAGCTCAGTGAAGGAATTCTGGAGATTCTGAGCTTTCACATGAAGCATGACCGGTCCTCTATCTGAAGGTCAAAGTACTGGCAACCCAGGTTCAGTTGTGATTGTAGTACCTTTCTTCAAAAAGGTAAGAGCACAGGCTACATACAGTTCCTGTAGGTTGCAAAGGTTGTTGTATGTGTGCAAATAATATACCTGCACTATAATATGAAAAGTTACATTAGATAATTTCCATATTATCTTGTTTTCCATCTTGTCTGTTGTATGTTTGTTTGTTTTTGTGCAAAGTAAAATGTGATTTATCTTTACTTAAAATCATCTTAATTTGATGGTTGACAATATCCTTTATGCTTTTTGGGAGAAGTTGTGGCCTAAACCTAACCTTGCACTGTAATATTTGTAAGTTCACAAACTTAGGAGAATCCATTTTGGCATGCACCCAGTGTAAGGTTAATTGGGTGGGTGGACCAATCACAAAGCAGTATTGATGTTGGTGTGGAAGCCAAAGGTGAAGTGTCCAAGCAAACCGAAACAAACATGGCATCTTAAGCCTATTTTAGTACAGACTAGTTTCTGTAAAAATGCAGAAGGTAAGCACTTTGTGCATTTGTGGACAGGGAAGATGTCTCTATGCTTTTATTATTTGTGGTCTGTTGTGATGCTTCGACAAATCAGATTCAAAGAACTGTCATGACGTTCTGCATTGTCCAGTTGCTTTCAGAGAGAGCCATCCCAGATTGGTAATGTGTGGAACTCAATTCTTAGGGACACGCATATCATCATTCCCTAAAGCAATGTTTTGAATTAAAATAAATAAATTAAAAATGGTTACATACAGATGCTCAAATATTAGGTCCGTATCAAGACATGGTGTAATTTCCTGCTTTGGGCACTTGTTCTTTTACTGTTTTGTTTAAAATAACCCTCCTTACAGTTAGCAGTGCACTCAGCCCACAAACCTATGTCACCCATGCTCCCACACTGCAATTTTCCATGAATACACAAAAGCCTAATACAAAATAATACACTACAACTCAACAAACCTGATGCGATTTGCAGTAGTTTTATTAGTGAAAAGCATGTTAATTGAAACTGAAACTTATCACTCTATGTCTATATCTACCTGCAGGTGGGTGTTCCTTCATGAAAAGGCCTATCAGTCCAGAGACACGGCGATCGAGTCCTCAGTCATGACCAAAGTCAAAGGCTTCGGGATCTACAATGACCGAGTGATGGATGTAGCCGACTACGTCACACCCACGCAGGTACTGCTACACCTCAGGAGTGCATGGTACTATTTACAACCCAGAACACGGTCCACACAAAGTTACTGCTACACCCCAGCACAGGAGGCCAAAGGGGAGGTGACCAAGCTCTGAGCTAGGGGTGCAAGAAAACTAAGATGATAAAATTAGTACAGTGTATTTATTCATTTTTAATTGATAGCAGTATATTTGAGTGAAATTAGTTTAAAAAACAAAACACAATAAATTACTCAAATAAATCTGACTGAAAGTGCGTATGAGCAGTACCTGTTGAAAATATCATAGTTTTACATGAGTTAAGTGAAAAATATACAGAAATACAGGGCGTACCACTGAATTTTAAAACAAATAGGCCTAACCCCACCTATGTCATCAACACCAAAAACTCCATCCAATATGCAGCAATAATTTCATAGTCAACACAGTTTTTGTCAGTTTGAGCTTTTATTTTTATACAAAATAAACATATCTATTTTTATTAGTCTAATCAAAACTATCATTTGAATGTCAATTTTCTTTTCCAACTGTCGGGCCCAGTTGGAAGGTTTGGTAACCTCCATAGAAAACATTATATTGAATATGCATGAAATATTGGCTGCGCTGTAACTGAAATAAGATGTCTGACTGTTTATAACTGCCTGTTTTACATCTATTTGTTGGTCTTTTTTATTTGTGAAAAGTCTGAAAAAGTATATAAAAAAACGCATTTTTACAGGGAGCTTCGGTCTTCTGCATCATCACCAAAATGATCACCACAGAAAACCAATTCCAAGGGATTTGCCCAGAGGTTAGAAAAAAATATTACTAATATGTGATTTTCGACCAACAATATACTTAAAGTTACACTATGTAACTTTTTTCGGGTGGAGTGTCCGCCACCTGCTAGTCTTCATGAAACTGTTATTGCTTGTGGAGGCAGATACAATTAATGCCATACAGCTGAACATACAGGCACACTTAGTGAGAGGGGCTACAGATAAGTGAAGGGTAGACCATTTATTTGTATCCAAGGATATGTTGTTGCTTGGCCTGAAATATTCCACAATATGGCATTAAACTTATCTATGTCCATAAAGACAATTAAGCAAGTAGCACAAAGTTACAGGCTAGATCTGTGGAGGGACGACTCCACTCAGTGTTTTTCAATATATGTTTCAGAAAATAAAATAAATACAGAAATAAACCTAATTATTGGATCATTCATCAACGATTCACTGAAATGTGTTTACCAAATATCCTACACGATGCCTAATCTATTGAATTTCTTGTAGAGTGAAAGCAAACACATTTGTAAAACAGACAGTGAGTGCAAAGCTGGGAAGCCTGGGAGTAATGGTGAGAATTCAAAATTTCTGTGTTGAAAATGTGATGATATTGGATAAAAATAAATATTTTTCTTGGTAGGAATCCTGACTGGAAAATGCGTCCAGTGGAACAGTGTCAATAAAACGTGTGAGATCCAGGGCTGGTGTCCAGCTGAAGTTGATACCATCAAAACGTAACACTTTTACTATATCTTTATTGAGGGGCATTGTAAGAATGTTTGTTTCTGGTGTAAGCGTGAAAGATGACCAAGAGTCTGAAACATAACATCAGAAGGGTTTTAATGAGTTCCACACAGGTAAAGTGAACAATGAAGCAACAGACTCTCCGGAAAGGACAGGAGGAGAGCCCTCAGATGTGCATATTGACAGCTTTTATAGTGTATCTCAATGTATGTGTGTGTGTGACATTAAGAAACTTGAGGTGAACAAGGTAAGTGTTTTATAACATATATAACATCATCCCTTAGTGAGAGGGGCTACAGATAAGAAGTGGCCTTTACTAAAATGACCAGAACATAGCTGTTATCTTATTGTCCTTGTAAGCCCCCATGCTGGTCTGCATGGCGTCTTGGTGATCCCTCACGCATTCCATGTAGTGCTGCACTGCTAGAAAATACCTTATAGCATTTAGAGTGATAGTAGTAACTTTCTGGATTTCATGTACAGTGCAAGTATTTGCACCCTTCCTGATTTGTTACTTTTTTGCAAGTGTATCACACTTATCTGTTTCAGATCATTAAACAAATTAAAATACTAAATAATATTAAAATATTAAATGTCAAATGATGAGGTAACTGTGATTAATCATATTACTGTGGAAATCTGAGTTAAATTTCATAGCCACACTCAGGCCTGATGCTGCCAGACCAAGAGAACAGCGACGACTGATCCAAGAGATCACAAAGGAACCCAGAACAGTGTTCATGACTCAACCATAACAAAGAGACTAGGCGAAATCAGCAGGGATGGCAGAGTGCCAAGGCAAAATGAGCGTTTTGACTTACTGGTTTGGGAACCACAGGCTCTCATCTCTGCTCTTTGCAGATGATGTTGTCGGTTTGCCGAAAGTGAAACGGCTGGGATGAGAATCAGCTCCTCCAAATCCGAGGCCATGGTTCTCGATCAGAAAAAGGTGGCTTGCCCTCTCCAGGTGGGTGGTGAGTCTCTGCCTCAAGTGGAGGAGTTCAAGTATCTCGGGGTCTTGTTCACGAGTGAGAGAAGGATGGAGTGTGAGATTGACAGGCGGATCGGTGCAGCGTCTGCAGTGATGCGGTCGCTGTATCGGTCTGTTGTGGTAAAGAAGGAGCTGAGTCGTGGCAAAGCTCTCAATTTACTGGTCAATCTACGTTCCTACCCTCACCTATGGTCATGAGTTCTGGGTAATGACCGAAAGGACAAGATTGCGGATACAAGCGACCAAAATGGGTTTCTTCTGTAGGGTGGCCAGGCGCACCCTTAGGGATAGGGTGAGGAGCTCGGTCACACGGGAGGAGCTCGGAGTAGAGCAACTGCTCTACACATTGAGAGGAACCAGTTGAGGTGCCTCAGGCATCTGCTCAGGATGCCTTCTGGACGCCTTCCTAGGGAGGTGTTCCAGGCATGTCCCACTGGGCGGAGGCCCCGGGGAAGACCCAGGATACGCTGGAGGGACTATGTCTCTCGGCTGGCCTGGGAACGCCTTGGGGTCCCACCGGAGGAGCTGGAGGACATGTCTGGGGTGAGGAAAGTCTGACAGTCCCTGCTTAGACTGTTGCCCCCATGACCCGGCCCAGGATAAGCAAAAGAAAATGGATGTATGGAAATGAGCGTTTTGGAGTGGCCTAGTCAAAGTCCAGACCTGAACACAATAGAGATGCTGTGGGATGATCTAAAAAAGTGGTTCATGCTAAGAAATCCTCCAATATGGCTGATTTAAAACAATTCTGCAAAGAAGAGTGGGCCAAGATTCCTCCACATCAAAGTGAAAAACTCATTGCCTGTTCTCACTAACCTGCTAAGGCTGGTTCAACCAGTCATTAGGTTTAGGGAGAATTACTTTTTCACATGGGCCATGTAAGTTCAGATGGCTTTTTTCCCTTAATAAATAAAAACTGCATTTTGTATTTACTTGTGAGTTATCTTTCCCTATTGCGTAGACTCCAGGAAGCACTAACCTATCAGGAAGCCAGCTCACTCTTATTACACTCCACTCCCCTCTAGTGGCCATTCTTATCTATTTTGGTTATTGTCCATGCAACTATAGCAAGCAAAATATCTAATGATTTTTTTTTTTTAACATTCATTGTGATTCCAATTAGATTTGTAATTTATGTTTACTAACAGGATTTTGTTCAATATTCACATTTAGATGCATCCAGAAGAATTGACATAGACGGAATCAACTGACATTAGAATCACATTTCAGATTCAGTACATATTTGCACACATCTAAAATTAAGGTTCTAAATGTTTTTCTGGGGTTTTTTTTCCCCACAATGTTAAAATATGCATAAATGTGTTGTTTTGTTTTTTTTCTCATTCCCAGCACACCAATGCCAGAGGTGGAAAACTTCACCATTTTCATCAAGAACAGCATTCGCTTCCCAACATTCAAATACACAAAGTTTGTATTTTATTATCATTATTAATATTATTATTATAATACAATTTCATATAAAAATAATCAAAATGGAAAACTAAATTATGACTCAATAATTTTACAGAGGCAACTTTCTTCCGACCATAACAGAAAAATACATCCAGAGTTGTAATTACGACACAGAGAACAACACGTACTGCCCCATTTTTAGAGTTGGCGACGTGATTCGGTACGCACAACAAAACTTCACTACTCTCGCAAATAAGGTAAGCATACAATTTAAAGGTGATCTGTGTAACCTTTCTAGTCCAATATCTGCTAGTCTGCGTGTAAATGTTATGGCTTGGAATGTGCCATGTTGTTTTTATTGCTAAAAAATAACTTGGAAAATATTCTGAGTCACAATCTCCACATACCGGACTTAGTTTGATGGCGTCACAGGGGCTGGACAGGCCATCCGGACCTGTGCGCAACACCACGCGCCGTCCTGTGGCCCGCTCTCATTCAGCTTTCACTGGCTGTATACGCTCTACCGTGAGTTGACCCTGGCCCCACTCACATGTGGCCCCACGCACATATGGCCCCACGCACATGTGGCCCAAACGCACACGTGATCCTGGCCTAGTTCTTTATCTCCTGGGTCCAGAGCCGACAGGGCGAGGCAGATGAGGGAGCAGCCCCTGTCCCTGCAGCATCGTGCTCAGAGCTGCTGCTGACAGTGTGCATGCTCATTGGAAATGATTTCACGCTGAAATCAAGACATTTCGTGAACACAGGAAAGTTTCCAAGTCCATAAAAGCATTCTACATTCTTCAGTCTTCACAAGAGTTTTTTCCCCTTTATTTTACATCGCGTTGTTCTGGTTTATTTTCTACGACGGAGTATAAGGGTCACTTAAATAAAAAATAAAAATAAATATGCGGGCGCTACGAGAAAAAAAAGTCGTAATATTACGAGAATAAAGTTGTATTTTTATGAGAACATAGGCTGCTGTGCGTGAATGAGTGACCAGTGCGTTATGAAGAATTTGGAGCATTTTGTTCAGATATAGCAATTTCTTCTAAATCTGTCTGGTTCCTCCGACTAAACAAACTCAAATGATTGCAGTGTCCCTTCTAAGTACTTATACTGCTGATAGTGTGGTGATGGTGGGCTAAAAGACACAGTATTTCATCGTGCGTAAACCCCAGTTAAAAGTTTATCTTAACAAAATGCCCCAAATTCTCCATAACACACAACGCACTGGTCACTCATTCACGCACAGCAGCCTATACTCTCATAAAAATACGACTTTATTCTTTATGCAGTCTAGGCCAAAAGGTCTGGGGGCAATTTCTTCTCCCAGTTCAGCCCTGGCATCACCTATGACATTATGTTTAATATCATACTGTGGAACATTACAGGCAAACCAATAACAAGTGTGGCATATCAGTATACTCAAATGAAAGTTTTAGATGATGACTTCAGCCAAATCATTTCAATTGAGAGAGTAAAATCCTGTCTTAGAGTGTTTAAATGTAGTTGTAATGTGTCAAGTTGAAAGATCTGGCAACCCAAATTAAGGAGGTAATTCTGCTTTATAATTAAGGAGTTGACTTGAGAACCAAAGCACAAAATGTAATTCATAATTAGTGTAAAGGGTTTTGTAATTTTGAATAAAACACTGTTACATTAAGTGTTATCTGTAAAATCAATGATTTGAATATGTCCATCTTCCGTCCGCCATCTTTGACTGTGAACAATTTTAGGACTATGATTGTATTTATAAAAAAATATGTTCAAATTAAAGATTGACACTTTTTTGGTTTTTCTATGTGAAGTGTTTGATAAATAAAATTCAAGTACTTTGATTCTGAGCTCTCAAAGCATTTATTAAAATCATATGACTATTGTTAAATGTATTTCAGGGTGGAGTGATTGGGATAAAGATCGGTTGGATGTGTGACCTGGATAAGTCTGATGACCACTGTAACCCTGAGTACTCCTTCACTCGACTGGACGCCATGTCACAGAAGAATGCTGTCTCCCCGGGATACAACTTCAGGTGAAAACATTCTCACTGGCTACGGTTATCAAAGTTTATCAAACTGATATGTAAACAGCAAAATGTTCAAATTTATTTCTGATCACAGTTCTTCTGATTGCTCACATCAGATTTTGCTGTTTGCATGTTATTTAAGTCATCGTAAATGTCCAGAAATCATATAATAATCAGATTTTGGTGGGCATGTGCACAAAGACACTGTTTTATTGCTTTTAGATAACAGTGCCAGTACCTCTCTCAATCTGTAATAAAAGTCATTGGGTGCATTTACATGGCCAGAAAAAAAAAATCAGATAACAAGAATGGTCATCTAACCCAATTATGTTTTTGGTTTGTGTTTACAGCACAGAGAAATCTGATCATCAAAAACACTGACTGTGGCAGTCATATTTACTCTTATTTGGAAGACAGACCATGCTATTTAAAATAACTCTTTGAGTATTTAACATTTTCTCTTTAATTTTTGTGTCTGTCAAATTATTTTGTCGTTTTTGGATAATTGTCTTATCTCTTGTCAAAACCTGCACAGGTGTGAGCAATCAGAAAGAAATCTGATTACTTTCATCAGATAACTGACTGCGGTTACATGTACATGTTATCTCATTTTTGGAGACTATTACAATTACATGTAACAATAAAATAATAGTTTTTTCTGATCATGGTCCCCCTGATCGCTCACATCAGATTTTGCAGTTTGCCTGTCATTTTTGTGTCCATGTGAGCAAAGCCACTGTTTTAATAATTTGGTAACTCAAGAATTCAGACAATCAGATTTTGGTACTTTGGTACTTAGCATAACCACTATTTCTATATGTAATATATGGAATTTTCAGAAAGGCCCATTTGCCCACTATATATTTATTATCAACAACAAAAACTAAAGATTGTCACAGCCTGCCCCCATCTCACTTAACTATTACATGTTTATAAAATCCATTTGTTAGAGGCTATTTACCTGTAATGACAAACTGGCAGTTCAAATTCTACTTTACACTGTTTGATGGGCAAGACACTTGACTTCACCCACTCACAGATGTTGACAAACTTTATTAATCCACAAGAGAAATTACTTCTCACCCAGCATGTATATATTGAAACTAATATGACTCCTTACAAGGAAAAAAAAACAAGAAAAAAATATCTTAGGGGACTGAAAAACAGGAGAGAAATTTGATTTAGTTATCTACACTAGCCATGCAATAAGAAAGTTGAAATTTTTACCATACAACATTAAAATTGTCCTCTATTTTTGCCTATATATTTTGCAGGTTTGCCAAATATTATAAGACGGAGAATGGCACTGACTATCGGACTCTCATCAAAGCCTACGCTATTCGGTTTGATGTGCTGGTCAACGGAAATGTTAGTATGCCCTAGTTATTATGCAGTATTTACGTAAATAGTCAGATTGACTATTTAATGATATAAACATCAGCACAACTAATGTATATGTTTATTGTGTCAACATTTTTGCTTCATAACCATTTCATTAGACAAAATGGTAAAAACTTTATGAAGATATTTAAGGCCAAATTTGAACAAAGCTGACAACTTATATTAGATAACTGAGAAGTGAAACAGAAAATGCATGTAGACTAACTGAAAACATTTGTGTAGTTTGATCAATTTTATATTATTGCAGTAAAAGAAAAAAAACCCCTCCTTAAAACCATTTATTTGGTGTAGATATGCAATTCCTTTGGCTATAGTTTTCCACAGTATGGCATAAAAATAATCTATCTCTAAGAAGAATGTGGTGGTTTTAACTTTATATTTCCATGGAATCGTGCAGGTGACGTGCCACCTTCAGAATCATAATGGGGTTTATTTTGTTTTTGTTTTTTTTATTTTAGTGTTTTTCTTGTATCTAGAATTTAATTTTCCTAAAAGTATTAAAAAGATGAACTTCCACATTGACAATAATTCATTCATATTTGTTTTTTTAGGCAGGGAAGTTTGACATGATCCCCACACTGATCAACATGGTGGCTGCCTTCACATCAGTGGGAGTGGTATGTTGAATTTATGTTGACATTTTAATCTTTATTATATTTTGTCAATGATAAAGTAATGGCTCTTTTGCTCATAGGGCACAGTGCTGTGTGACATTATTCTACTGAACTTCCTGAAAGGAGCCGAGCAATACAAAGCCAAGAAGTTTGAGGAGGTAAAATAATTCACGTGCATTTAGATTTACCACTTGTCTTATATCCCCTCCCCTCACTCTTTTCTCACTCTTTCCTGTGGAACTCCAGGTACTGCACAGTTTAGCATCTATATTTGCAATGTGGTTTTGAGAGGAGTTTAGGTGTTTAGTCTCACTTTAAATGGTCATACTACCTTGAGAATGCCTAAGCAGGGATGGGCCTGGTTAATACTTTGGGATGGGAGACTGCCGTAGGCCAGCTCTAACACAAACTGATGTTGCGTCGCTAGGCAAGACACTTCATCCAGCTTGACTAGGCATTAGCATGAATGTAATTTGTGCATGTTGGTGGTGGTCAGAAGGGCCAATGTCACAGATTGGCAGCCTTACTTCCATCAGTCCCACCCCGGGGCAGCTGTGGCTACAAAATTGCATAGTAGCAGATGTCTGAAGAAATAAAACGTGTTGGACATCTGGACTTTTTTTTCTCCATCCATTTTCTTCTGCTGTATCCGTGGCCAGGTCGCAGAGGCAGCTGTTTCAGCGGGGAGACCCAGACTTCCCTCTCCAAATACACTTCCTCCAGCTCTCAGGCCAGCTGAAAGACATAGAGACATAGTGGGGTCTCCTCCCAGTGGGACATGCCTCTCCAGGTAGGCATCCAGAGGCATACAGGATAGATGACTGAGCCACCTCAGCGGGCTCCTCTTAACATGAAGGAGCAGTGGCTCTACTCCGAGCTCCTCCCATGTGACTGAGCTTCTCACCCAATCTCTAAGGAAGCGCCCAGCCATCCTGCGGTGGAAACCGATTTCGGCCGCTTGTATCCGTGATCTTGTCCTTTCGGTCATTACCCAAAGCTCATGACCATAGATGAGGGTAGAAACGTAGATTGACCGATAAATCGAGAGCTTGGCCTTTCTACTCAGCTTCTTCACCACATTTTCTTTTCATTTCTGAAATTGTTGATCCTTACATTTGCACTTCTTCAAATATATTGGTGTGAGTTACTGTTTCATTTTATGCAATAGTAGTTTGATTATCACTAGGCAGGGGGCCCACCTGTCTTTATTAATTTGTGCTACACCTGCTTATACTAGGTCTATTATTTTTGGGATATGGATGACTGGTAGAGCAAATGTTTTGATATTTTATTGTGTTAAATGGTCACTTTTAGTAAATAAAATGTGTGTACCTCCCGCTCTGTTGACCCTCAGGTATCGGATGATGCACTGCATGACTCCCAGAGTAACGGTCTGTGCCGCTCACAGCTTTCCCTCCGGACCACCGACATCCTTATGAAATCGAGCGACTCCGGGGCGTTCTCCATCGAGCACTACACATGAGAGACAGCATCTGTAGAGAGCTGCACACTTATTTTAGGGACAAACTATAGGCCATATGAATATTATAGAGTTATTTCTTAACTGCATGAACACATTTGCATGGTGTTAAATCAATTAACTAAGAAAAACAAGTTTGGATAAAGATGAGATAAAAGAGAGTCCATAGGAAAACAAAATTTTATTAAATGTTAACATGAAGGTTTCAAGCCAAATCCAAGAAGCTGACTGTATTAGGCTACTGTAAAGGAGGCCTAGTCTCAGGTTAGTATAATAATTATAATAATAATAAGTATAACCAAACTCTTGCACAAATGACTAGACTATAGTTATATACTGCTACGCAATGTGTTTATGATATCAGATATGTTAAAATGCATTTAGACTAATAAAACTCAATTAAAACACAGACAGGCTCTTGTGTTTTTAATCCTTTGTCTTTTTGGCACAAAAGTGCTTAGCAGTTGCGTGTCTCTGTCCTCTACCATGTCCTCAGAGCACACATAAGACCAGAGCTCCTGCATCTCAAGGGACACGTTTAGATTAATCAGCTCAAAATGAGCGGCAGAGGAAAGGGAGGCATGTACAATGTCTAAACCCAGCCCTGGACGGTTTTGGGTACACCGAAAGTTTACTGGCAGAGGGGCTCCTCAAACCTGTGATTGTGTGGTCAAAACTCTGTAGTTAGAATCTTGCTGGGTTAATTCCTCCAACATCAACTCCTTTATAACTTTGTCAAATAAAAAGGACTTTGGGATCTGATTCTGAAGCACATGAAATACTCCTCCAAAAGATCTGACCCCAAATGTTACAATAGGACCATTTAGTCTCTGGTACAAATTGAGGCTATGAACATTAAAAAGTTCTGGATTGCTGATAAAGATATCGAGATCTGTTTAAAGAGATACAGCAACATCATCCACATGTCCAAACCTGTGGATAAACTTAGAACTTAGAATATGGTACGGTGTACGGAAATACATAGTAAATCTGCTAAAAATTGTGCTTTGTGAATATTAATTCCAAATCTTTTACATAAATTCATTTTAGAGATGTTCAAATGACTTACTATTTGTTTATATGACAGGGCCGCACTCTCTACGGCTTCGGAGGTTAAGCTCTTATACAACCAACAACGGCTCTTTTCAGAGCCACCCTCTAAAAGAGAAGCACTTGTCATCTGTGATCACTGAAATCCTATAGTTTGGGCGCCATGCATCAGTGGTACAGTTTAAGTTTAAACGTGAATGATCAAAATCGCCACTTGTTGAGAGTATTACATATTAAACTAAATATCACAACACGTCACCATGCCATTATGAACAGGTCCAAACTGCACTCAGGCCTTCAGATACCCCCCAGTACAATTGGGGCTATTATTTAATATTGAACAGGAACATATTTCTGTTATAAATCTCATTCTTTATACAGGGCAAAACCCGATTTGGCAGAACCATGATTAGACGTGTTTGTTTCTCTGAGCGCTCTCCATGTGGTAAAGGCAGTTACTGTTGTAACTTGCGCCAGCTCAGTCACGTGCTTTTCTCTGCTCTTTGGTTGGTTCCCTCTCTCCCCATGCGCTTCCCAGAGGTGTGATTCGCGCGTAATTCCCTGTTGTTCATTGGACAAACAGATTTGATGCGTCTGTGACCGCGTGTGCGTGTCTTTAGTGTTTGTATATGTGCGTGCATGGGCTGGGCTCTGCAATGATTGGTGCGGCACCGAGACGTCGTGTGAAGCTCCTCCATAAAGAAACGCGGCCTCTTTCTTGTTACTGTTTATGAAACTATAGATCTTACATTGTAACATGAGCGGCAGAGGAAAGACCGGTGGAAAGGTTCGTGCTAAGGCCAAGTCTCGCTCTTCAAGGGCCGGGCTGCAGTTCCCCGTGGGCCGTGTGCACAGGCTGTTGCGGAAGGGGAACTATGCAGAGCGAGTGGGGGCTGGAGCTCCGGTGTACCTAGCAGCTGTGCTCGAGTATCTGACCGCTGAGATCCTGGAGCTGGCGGGAAACGCGGCCCGTGACAACAAAAAGACCCGTATCATCCCCCGCCACCTCCAGCTGGCCGTGCGTAACGACGAGGAGCTGAACAAACTGCTGGGAGGAGTGACCATCGCCCAGGGAGGAGTGTTGCCCAATATCCAGGCCGTGCTTCTGCCCAAGAAGACCGAGAAGGCCAAATGAACTGCGCATTGACCCAGACCACCACAACGGCTCTTTTAAGGGCCTGCCACTGCTCTAAAGAACAGACTTAGTAAAAGGGCAGACTTGATTAAAAGAACCTTATCAATATTTGGGATGCTTTAGTGAAACAAAGCTGCCCTCTACTGGTTAATATCCAGAAACCCGTTCCACGTTACATTAAACCCGATGTGCAGTGTGTGTGATGTTCTTATGTAGAAGATATCGGTCACATTTTTGTCAGTTTTTTGACAATATGCGAAACTGACGAGCAGGATCGAGCAGACTCGTGTTTGATCTGGAGTGTGGACACTGATAAGACCTGAGGAGGACCCCGCCCTGAGTCTGTTCATAAATGTAAAGTGATGTTTGTGTCCAGCAGAGGGCGCCACAACTCCACTCTCTTTATGTTCTGTTGACGCAGATATTTTGTTGACTTTTCAAAATGACGACTTTAAATAATTCACTCTTGTCTAGTAATAATTTTTGTAATGATAATTTGCACAAATGGCCTAATGCAAGTATACTAAAATAAACGTGGTCTGTAGCCTAGTTTCTTAACTTTTTTTTTTTTTTTTTACATGATTGTGTCGCAGTCAAGCTAGCTCTCCACATGAACAAACTGACAAAGTAAGTTTGAAATCTTGATTTGCATAAAACACAAGCAGACAGGTTAAATTACATAACCAGCATTTGTTTATTTTGAAAATGAAATGAAAACGACTGCAACGTTACAACTGGACACATTTTTACGCACTGACTTTATAATATCTTACATTAAAGACAATTTTATACAATGTATTGGTTTGATTTTAGCTTTTAATAATAAAAAGGTCAGATTTTATGTGAGCTGTAAAGTTGTTTAGGCAGCCTAGGCCTGGATATTTTTGGATTTCAACCTGTTATAGGTAACATTTTGAGGACTTTTCACCATTCAAAAGACAGGAATGATCAATTTAGAACAAATATTCTATGACTTTTTCACTTTGTTTCTGCCACTACTGTGTTTTTAAACCATTATTGTGTAGGATGAAAGAAGAGCTTACAACAAGAGTAAATATGAACAAGACGAGGGTCAAACCAGGACTAAACTGCTCCTGACAGGGTGACCCTGCAGCATGAAGACTGGGTCAAATGCAGAGAAAAAGCAAGACCTATTTTGGGGTTTAATGGTATATTCACACTTGTGCACACACACTGCATTAAAATTTGGATTTGACCAGAACAGGACCAAACTAAATCTACATAAGGACTAAACTGGGCTCAAACCAAGACCAAACCAGTCCAAGTGTGAATGTGACCTTACCCAGCAATGTATTGCTTATATGAGGTTTAGTCCAGAGTTAAGAGAAAAATGTTCCGTAATATGTAATTGAAGCTCCACTGCCTCCTCTCTGACACTGATGTAGCACCAAAGGAATCACCTGTAGCTGAGTTTAAGTGAGAGGTCAGAGCAGAAGGTTGGGGCCAGTGAACACGGCACTTTAAATCGATTTATCTTTCAGTTAAGATTATTTTTAGAAATATAGATATTATATATAGTATAAGGCCGGGCGTTATGAAAAAAAAAAAAAAGAAACACATTTTTTTGCTATCGCTCAATGACAGCTTTCAATTCAATTTGAATTATTTTAAATTAAAAGGAAATGAAATGTGTTGCAACACTTTTTTATTGCACACAAAAGTCCAAAGTCTCCTTCCACATGCTTTCACTGACAGAGGATTGGTTGTAGATCTCTCCATTAAAAAGACCCAAGCTGCTCATTGAGAATATGAAACGACTGGATGTCAATTCAATAAAAATTTGAATTGGAGCCCTACTACTAATGCACATAAGGCATGTACTGAACCTGCAGATATTTTAAATATTAACCATAGAGTAACATGTTTTTGTATGACTCTTGCAGGTTTTCTGATGAGAGAGGGACTTCTCTGATCTCCATCATCTGCAGGGAAGTATGTGTAAAAGGTGGCATTACAACAATAAGCAAATACACAGAACAACAGTCAAAAGCATAAATAAAAAACTGAATACACAGATGAATACAATTATTGCTTGTATATTTATGTATATTTAGAATAACTTGTTTTCTCTATGATGCTAAATCTTACACTACATAAAATGCATATGTAATTAACATATACAATGTAAAATAATGTTTTCAGTTTGGTAAAAATATGTAATTGCAATTTTTCTGACAAGCATTGCAGTTAGATTTGCAATTTTTGTTTTAATAATAAACACAAGAACTAATATAAGAATCACATTTCAGAACATGTTTGTACAGATCAAATGCAGTTTTAATGCAAAATAATTGTTTATAAGGGTATTACAAAAATTACAATTGCAGTCTTTGCAATTTGCTAATTGCATCCATTCAAACTGCAGTTTTAATTTGTTTGTGATTCTCTTGCAGACCTACAAAATGCAAACCGTATATTAACACATTGATTGCTTATATATTGAATAGCATGTTATAAGCCACCATCATCTATGAATAAAATAAAAATATCATCAAAAAATAAGTACATTTGTGAAAATACACGTTTATTATTTATCTATTTATTTTTTATCATAATAATATAAAATAAATCAGTCTGATTACAGTTGAACTATATGTAAAATAGCATATGACGTTTGCATACAAATAATACAGCACAATAATGTAGCAATGAATAAGTAGCTTATATACATAAATAAGTACAAAATACACATACAAACATGACTGTTTATTATATATTGAATAACTTGTGTGCTATATGTTACTTGCAGGTCTGTGGATGAGAGGAGAGAGAGGCAGGGACTTCCCTAAGCCTCCATCATCTGCAGGAAAAAAAAAAGCCCACTCAATATTCCGCCGCCTCCCACATCACCAGAGCAAGCAGAGCGCTAGCAAGGAAGGAATCGCACCCTCAACCTCGACACAAAAGGGAAATCTAACCTCTAACCTGCCCTAACAATGGAGGAGAACATGGATGACTCTCAGAGCCAGAAAGGTAAGACAAAATATAAACCAAAAAACAGCCCTATTCGTTTGTATGGGATCAACCATTTTGCCATTGTTCTTGCAGCCATCTCTTAATGGTGTCATGGAGATGCATTCTTTTGTGTGGTAGACAACATGCTTAAAACATAACATTAGATTTAGATTTTTGCAAGTAGAATTTTTGCATTTTTTGGCAATAGATTACATCAATGTTTATGTATAAGATTAAGATTTGAATAACGGCATAGAATAAGATGAATGCCCAGCCCTATTTTCTATGTGCAAAGAGGGACGAAGGGACGCACAGTTGGGGTTGTTGGTTGGTTATTATATGGGTCTTCTTGTTTTGGAGCTGTGGACATATGGACAGACAGCTGGGAGTATGGGGAGAGAGGGTGGGAGTGGCAGGGGGGAGGAGGGGGAGGAGGTGGTGAATGGGAGAAAGAAAAAAAAAAACGACAAAGAATAGGCAGAATAAACACTCCAGAAAGCGTTGGGTGAAAGCTGAGAATAAAGACGGAATATTAGCAGGAGGGAGAGTGGAAAAAGGGGTGATGGATGCAGCGCTCCGGTTTTCCTTTGTTACCGGACTATTGTTGATCCTTCACGCTTGTCTGAGCGGTTTTTGCTCTCCTCCTCTTGCTCCTCTCTTCTTTTTTTTCTAAGCGGCAATCAGTTAATCTTATCTCAATTTTCTATCGTCCAAGTAAATGCACAATGTAACATTTTTAGTACGATTTTGTCTAAATCTGTTTATAAGTTGCACCATGTTGAAACCTCCCTATCGCCTTGCATAATTTTTATTGCTGTCCAGACAATTATGCATCCTATCATTTATACACAAATACACAATTGGATTTGCATATATTTTGCATGAATTATGAATGACAAATTAAATTATTTCATCATTTTCAAAGCCAAGGCCGTATACTTGTTGTTATTGTCGGTATAGGAATGGGCGTGTCCATTTTCTTCTCTGCACCTTTGCTTTCGTCCAAATCGTTATCTGTGCAAAATAAATCTATCAATCATACAACATTTGATCCAACACAATATATTACAAAATCTAACATAAAAATTGTACCTTTTTATTGCTGTAACTATGGAAACAGGCTGTGTATTGGATGCTGATTTGCAATAGGTGGGTTGACTTGTTTTTTAAAGAAGAAATCTGCGTTAGCCAATCACGACACTGGAAGTGCTAGACATGATTCAAGCTGGATTTTTCATTACGGTGTCCACCCTTTCTTTGGCTTGGGTCTTGTATGTGCAAAACTAACCATAACACACCCTATTGCATTTAAAATATGTAAGAACCTACATTGTTACTAAATATATAATTAGTATGAAATCATTGGTTGGAGGAGAGGTAGTCGACATATGTCCAAATAGGATGTTGTTTTTTTCATTTCTTATGCATGAGTTGTCGCACCTGGAGCTCCACGCATAAAGCCTGCTTCAACACAAAATATAGGACAGAAAATTTTTCAACCAATAGCCATTAATTATAGAAATCTGCCATGTGTTTGCTATGGTTAATGCTCAATATGGATCCTATTGTGCTGCCTGCTGTATAAGGGAAAAATACTGACAATAATCTTATCTATTAAAAGCATATTGCTTGTTTACACAAAATATGCAATAAATAAATCTGAACTAAAAATGGCGTTTAGACTTTTTGGGATCTTTCTGCCATGTTATAATGCTGTTCCCTCTTCAAAAACATCAAAAAAGAAAGTGAATACATTGTTTAATACATTGTCTTTAGTGAATATATCATTTTGAAAACAATAAAAGGTAACATGATAATCTAAATATGTCATGTTTTAACAGTTAATACCGCAAAGAAGTGTAATGCCATCTCTTTAAGGTACAATCGCTGCTATATAGTGAATAGTAAATTCGATTTTCAGTTTGTCAATCTGATCAGATGTAATTATATCTTTAACAGATGTATATATATATATATATATTTATTTATTTATTTATTTATTTATTTATTTATTTATTTATTTATTTATTTATTTATTTTATTTTTTTTTAAAACGTTAAAGTAAAGTGAATAAGTGAATTTGAAAGTTAACATGAATATTAACTAAGGCTATCAACTGAGCCTTATTAGTAACAAAATGTATCAATATACAGTTTTCACAACTTAACATTTAAACAAATGGGAGGTAGTAAGTAAACAAATGAATTAAACAGTCATTGTTGTTTGATTCAAACATTCACTCTCCCAAAATCATTGAAAGCAAAAACTCCCAGAGTTCAGTAAACCTTAGATGCAGACCTGAATTTCTATTGTTGGTGAATTTGTAATGACTAAAACCTACTGAACGGTTTCCTATTATGCTTGTAGTGTTAATTGCCTAATACGCCTGATACAATGGGATGGCATTTGGAGTGAGAAGATAAGCTATGTGCTTACACTGAGGCATGATGGGACTGTAAAAGGGTTCATTTCACATTACCTGTTATTGTGGTTGTATATGGGGTGCAATGATGACCAGGAAATAGACTGCTCCCGAACTCTGTCTTAGAGTTAGACAAACTGTATTGATCCACAAGGGAAATTACTTGGACGCACTAGCTCAAAAATACAATATAAACCAAGTCTATGACAATAAGTAAATATAGTAAAGATCTGAATTATAATAGTAGAAATTGTGTTTTATTTGGAGCAGGTTTGAATTATTTATTAACATAGAGAAATTGCATTTGGATAGGAAGACACATGCAAAAGAAATTGTGTTAAGATTCCATTAATCAAAGTAGAAAATCTTGCATAACATTCCCAAAACAAAGCCCCAGGAATATTCTTTTTGATCCCTCACTGGAAAAGAGTATAATCGCAGCTGAATAAGTGTTCCCAATTAATTTAATAGTAAAAGTTGATAAAATGTTCTGTCAGGAGGACTGCTGCTCTGCTCACTGTGGCTCTGTTTCACTCCAAACCATTTGATTATATGACCTCTAATAGAAAGCTACTTAATGGAGAGGCAGATACAGTCAATACAAATAGACTTAGAGGGCTATAAAGGAGAGCGAGAGAAGGAGAGAGGGAGGGAGGAGAGAAAGAGAGATGGGAGCAAGGAGAGAGAGAGAGAGGGTGTAGTCTGTAAACATGTTTTGATGTAGGAAATATAAAGTTTTTCAATGCCTAAAAATGGTAGGAATTACTTGAATTCAGTATTTAAATGTACTCTCAACAAAGTAATGTTGACGAATATGTTGTACCTTTATATATCTTTTTCAGTTTCAGTATTTTATCTTATGAAATGAAATGTTTTTGTCTCAAACTTTAGGAACAAAAACAATAATGTAATATAACATTCCATATGTTTGAGAAGGAGTAAAATGAAGCCAAAGGCTTATTCTCGTTTAATTCTTTAACTATTTGATTGTCAACACATTTTATATAAATAAGTTCTATATGGACAGAGAATCAGTGCAGTGTTGACTTGTTGGTCACATGAACATTGACCCTTTGACACAAATCAGCCTACTTTATATCAGATTTTAGCTGCAAATCTTTTCACAAATCCTCAATTTAAATGAATGGGAGTCCTGCTTAATCACAAGTGCCACCACACTCCACGGGTTTAGTAACATTTAGAGGCAGAGCGGGCAGAATAAGATCAATAGGTTTTCAATAAAACTCTATTATTGAAATTAAATTAAGATAATCACTCAATATAGCAAGTTTTTAGGGTTAATATAACATTGTTTGTGAGTGTAATTGTGGAGATTAGATGTTTTTAGCTATTTTCCTCTTAGCTAGTTAAGCCTATACTTTATTCTTATTTCAGTGTTATCTGCCAGTTAAAGTCTGTAGTTAATTCATTCAAATGCTAGCAGCTCTTGTTTTTAAACTAATTTAAAATGCCTCACTCTTCAATGAGCCATTATGCTCTAAAAATGAAACACATAATTGCATTATTTTGATTATCATATAGCTCCAAATGTTGTTCAAAAAGCTCCATTAAAGCACCATACAGGATCTTTTGAGTGTGTCTCATAATATAAAGATGTGATTGTTTTTGGTGGATGAGGTTAACTGTTTGTAGTGTTGTGTTTCATTATTGAGCTGAAATCCTACACTGCCCATTAAACTGTCAATACTCAACATATTGTCCTATAACACTTTTTAACTAACTGAGTATTTTATGTTTACAATTAAATCCACTTCTTTTGCCTCTAAAATGTGTATATGGCATTGTCAACTGTTCCTAGTCCTTTTTGGGCAATTTTAGTTTAAACTCCAGCGGCCAATGCAATTTCAAGTATGATGCAACATCACACAAAACTGCCCTTATAAGAGGCAGGGGTTTCTAATTACAAACACCTGGCTGAAGGGGCAAAACATAAAGTGTAGATACCTAGAGCTATCATACATTTCTTTATACCTCCAGACCTGCCCCTCCTCACCTCTCACTTGTTTAGTTCCACTTTAAACTTTTGCCATATTCTATTTACCATTTCTGTAATAACAATACTTCATTAGTCTATGAGGGTGTGCAATGAACCAAAAAGAGATTAATTTGTAATTGTCAAAGATCACTTGGGTCTTAATAGAGGTCTACAGCCAATCCTCTGTCAGTAAAAACTTGTGGTTTGGAGTTCACACTTTGGAACTCACAATTATTTGGCTTATAATTGAAATCACGGTTATTTCAAATAATTAGTTCTGAACAGTCAAAATTAACCTTCTGAGAAAGTGCAGACCTAATTGTATATTTTATTAGTAATGTTTAGTATCACTATTGCTTCACTGGAGTGATGGCTATGCTCTAAGATTTGATTGGGCAGAGCAAGCCCAAATATCATTCTGAACTGAAGTAAATTTATTCTATTTTTGATAACATTTTTGTAGTTGAATAAAGTAATAACTCATGAGTTTTAAGTTTGATTAATTACACAACCCTTAAGGTGTAGTGGGTGGAGTGTCTTACCCAGTGACAGAGGAGATATACAAGATATTTAGTTACATTATCTGATAGCACATTATATTTAATTCTATCCCCAGTCATTCTCCAGTGTCTGTACCATACGGTTATGGTTTTGCCGTGGGCTGAAAGTGAATCTGAAACACAGATCATAATGAGCAGATGGGCTGAATATTCACTGAGCTGCAGCTTTCCCCAGAGAGGCCAGTCCAACCACCCATCAACCAATCACAATCTATCAACCACCACACAAGTCTGTCTGATCACGTTGTATTTGTGGATCCGAGGATCAATTAATGGCTTTCATCATAATTAAGGACACCGTTATGAGGACTTCTGACCATTCAAAAGATATATTTTTTATAATTGTATATTTTTTTCCTGACATAAATTCAATTTTCATTATATTGGCCAAATGCAAACTTTCTCTAATGGATTATACACTAACAGTTTTATATATTATAATATATTGGAAATGAGACAGTGTAATCCCTCAGTTGTCCAGGAATGGAGGGAGTCATCTGGACACTGCAATTAAGGCGTTTCAGCGGCCATCCAGAAACCACTTCCAATTTGGTGGTATTGGCTTTAAACACTAGGATTCATATTACAAGTTAATAACAAAAGAAAAATTCTATTCTGTCAACTGGACAAATGTTCTTCTTCATTGCCTTATATTTGTCTGAAGGGAGGGGCTAACTACACTGAAATAAACACACCTATTTGTTGACAGTTTCTTTTTGTTGGATAGGTCTATTGAACTGCACTAAGTGCGAACTGTGCCTGAGTCATATTTTGCATAATCGTTCAGGCCCCCTGTGTGCTCTCACACCTATTAGCATACTAGCTATCACTTTGTTTGCCTTGTTTTGATTTAGGTTTAACGATGGAGTTATAAAAACTGTTCAAAGATGACCCTCCATTCCTGTAACAAAAATTGCATCTTTAACTCCCCTCTCAAACCATTTCTTTTCTTTGACTAAGATCTGTACCTCACAATCTTCAAAGGAGTGGTTAATGGCATTGAGATGGGTTCTCAAGCTGCTCTTGTGACGGTGTTGGTAAATTCTCTTGGCTCTTTTGTTTCTCCAATAAAACTCACTGCAGTCCACTAAACTGAATGATGTGAGTAGACCACTATTCTCTGAGTTAAGTCCAGCCCCGAAGGGAGGTGTTTTAGAGTGAAACTGCCCTGCTCTTGTTTACTGGCCAACATCATTATGGGTTGTTATGCTCCTATTGTGTAGTGGATGTCTCACCTTCACCAAATACCTGATTAGCATTTGACTGACTTGTTGAGGTCTTTTTCCATGGTTTCAGAATGCTTCTGTAAACAGCTGGTAGTTGAAATCTCAATCCATCATTTCTTTTCATAACCAATAAATCTTAATGACTCAAGCCAGTACCATAAAATTTTAAATGACTTTTGGATGGAAGCCGAAATGTCTTGATTGTAAAAATGGTGTCCAGATGATCACAGTTGAAACTTTCTCTGTGTTATAATATAGATTTTGCAAAGCCATGTGTTGTGATTGTTGTTGAGATTTTTGTCTGAACATAAAATAAATTAAACTGAGTAAGAAAAACTGTCAAACATTTACCCTAATCATTAACATTAGTGACACAGATGTACTGTCCCACTTTTTGTCCAACCACAGCACAAAATCTGCAGATTAAACCTGAATTATCCCCCATAAAGTGTATTGTGAGCACAGCACTTGACAAACTGGCTTCATCTAATTAGAAATGTATCTGATTGTGCAAGGGTGGCTTGAAAATCAGGTACTCCAACTTTAACATGGTTTCCCTCATTTTAATCAAACAAAGCAGGAAAATAAGTCCCTGTTATGTGATCTGAAATGCAACGCAGCATTGGGTTATACTCTTCCACACTTCTACACTTTTGGCCATTGTGTGCGTATATTTGAGTGACACATGCTAACCTCAGTGCTAGCAGAGATTCATGATTAGATCCATTGCCTGCAGAGCCCACAGTGCCCCCTCTTTCCTGTCTGAGTCTCTGCGTCATAGTATACTGGCAGCGCTGCTGTTATCACTCCTGTGTACCGAGCCATATACTCTGCAGATGACGTCACCTCATCTCTCTCTCTTTTTCTCTCATATATCTGTGCTGGAGGAGTGGCTCATTTGATCATCTAAAGGTGTACTATGTAATGTTTCTCTTTCTGCCACTTGCTTGTCTCCATGGAGATATTAATCAACAACAATATGGCATTAAACCTTGCAAGCTTGCATTTATGCCATTACAGGTGTTTTTGTTCCTCAGAAATATCTTAAAAACCGTGGGGTTGCCTTTCCACAGATCTGACTTGTGACTTGTCTTGCTGATGTCACCTGCTTGTCTCTATGGATACAGTATTTTCCGTCTGTTTCTCCTACCTCTGCTAGTCTAGGGAGTTGACTTACTGTGTGTTTGCAGTGCACTTAAATGGCATCGCATCCTCCTAAAATGTCAAATTGTCCAAATGAGTCACACAGAATGTCTGTGGTATTTCTGTGGTAGTTCTAAGATTAAATGCTTATAAATGCTTCCATGCCAGATTTGTCAAATTTGTTTTGAGTTTCTGTGACAATCTTTTTGTGGTAGAATTGTCATTTACTCATTTGCTCTTGAATGCAGCTACACCTCCTGTTGGTCAGCCTCAGTTGTACTCGGAGTGAGTGACAGGTGCGATGAAGAGTGAACTTTAAGAAGAACCACATGATTTTAGTTATCTCTTCAAGACAATACAATATATGAATATATGAATAGTACATACTGTATATTTTGCATTAGTATATAAAATTCTATTTTCTGTTTAATGTATCTATTTAGGGGCATACTATTTTAAATGTATGCCCCTATTCTTATGTTATAGTTTATATTATTATTATTATTATTATTATTATTGTTGTTGTTGTTGTTGTTGTTGTTGTTATTATTTGTTTTATCTTGCACCATAGCGTCAAGTTCCTAGTTTGTGAATTTTGTACGCTGACAATGGCAATAAAACTTATTCTGATTCTGCCAAGAAAATCATAAAATTCATGTTTTGGCATATCGTCTGATCCCAGTCCCTTTCCATGTACCCCTCATATTTCAGACTTACACAGGGCATCTGCAGCGGTCTTTTGGGACACTGGTTGTAGTTTATTGCACTGAGGCCTTGGAGCAGCTCCATTTGGTCCATCCATCACTGAAATGGACAGTGAGACTTCCCCCTCCTCCTCCG